>NW_004955407.1:38263979-38314529 GCF_000276665.1 Chinchilla lanigera | reverse complement strand
TGGATGGATGGATGGTGGGTGGATGGATGGATGGTGGGTGGATGGATGGATGGATGGTGGGTGGATGGATGGATGGTGGGTGGATGGATGGATGGTGGGTGGATGGATGGATGGTGGGTGGATGGATGGTGGGTGGATGGGTGGATGGGTGGATGGATGGTGGGTGGATGGATGGATGGATGGTGGGTGGATGGATGGATGGGTGGATGGATGGATGGGTGAATGGATGGATGGATGGATAGATGAGTGAGTGAGTGGATGAGTAAGTAAATGACTGGATGAAAGAATGAATGAATGAATATAGGACAGGCTAAGCTTCAGAGGAGAAAGCATTAAAATACAGCCATGCCTTGGTATTCAACTGCTTTGAAACTCACTAGATTTAGTACTCAACACATTCTGATGTTAAATTTCTGTCCCAGAACTTATGGTTCCTTTGGTACTCAGGGCACAAGCTAGAAGTTGGTGTCAGTTGCCTTGCGACCCACTGCCCTTTACACCCAGAACCGTGTAGTCCCTGTCGATTTTGGTATTTGTCATGCCTTCCAGAAGCACCTGACCCGGAACACCAAGTACCACCATGCAGACAAAGATTGACTTCAATCCTTCCCCATTCAGAAAAATAGGTTCACCACAGCATGAAGTTAAAACCAGACCAGCCACAGCATTTGGCTGCTCTTGGGAAGATGGGAAGCACCCTGCAGAAGCACCCCAACCTCACAGGTGTCCTGGTCTTTAGGAGTCTTGGGTGAAAGCCACGTTCAGGGATTCCCATGTATTTAGCAAGAGAACTGTTGGCTTTTTCTCCCTAACATAGGAAAAAAGATGCCTGGATCTCATCCTCCTGTGATAGCATCTGTTGCCTGAGAAGATAAACAGTGATGGAGAGCCTCCTAAATGTTAAATGAAGTCGCGCCTCCTGTTTCCAAAGGGCCTCCAGGCAAATTTGCTCAACAGCAAGATGCACAGGAGCGAAGTGCCTTCTGCAGGCCCCCCTGAAGAGCTTGGGAGGGAAATAACCCAGTGCCCAGTACACACAGGCAGCTGTGGCTTCAAAGTTGCTCTGATTCATAAAGCTGTATGATTGTGAGCAAGCCACAAGCTCTGAGCCTCAGTTCCTCTGTCTCTAGGTGGGAGGTAACACTAACTCCATACAACCGCAGGATACAGCAGGCGGCCGTGGACAGCCTGTGCCGAGATGGGCTGCTTGTGTCATTGAAAGGTCCAAAAGGTTCGCCATCACTGTATACGCTAACAGGTTTACTGTGAAATTAACCCAAACAGCATCAGCAGAAGACCTACCATTTAGTGGCCCTCACTGCAGGCTCCTGACCTCTGAACATGAGTCATATTTAAATTCATGCCAATAATAATACTCAGAAGATAAGCAGTATGATTTTGAGCCTCTATATCAACATCATGATTAGATAAATCAGGTTTCTTCTATTCCCTTTTTTCCCTACATTAGCTTGGAAGTTGTACTTTCTCTTTCTCTGCTTTTGCTGACTACTTTTCAAATTAGCCTAGGTGGACATGATTCATGGAGTCCACAGTTGGTCGGAAGACCTCTCTCATTCTCCTGCGACAGCAGGAATGTCACAGTGTGGAGTCCAGTCACCTCCTCCATCTCAAACATTGCTGCTCTACACTTCATCTTCATGAAGATAAAACTCATCCTCATTATGTTTTTAGATTAATAAATAATGTATTTTGGATGGTGGTGAGCAGCAGAGAAAGAGCCTCTCTGGGAGTTGCCGTCCAGACACTGGAATTTAGTACCTCAAGAAAGACAAGGAGGGAGGTGGGTGCTCTGGACCCAGGAAGGATCTGAAGTGAGGACTGAAGCCACAGGGAGAGCAAAGAGAGGAACTCCAACAAAGAAGAAGGAGATGGTCGGCAGAATCTTCTCCGAGTCAGGACTCACTGTGTGAGAGGAGTGGTTGAAACCTGCAGACACACAGTGACTGCTGGCAGCCCCAGAGGCCTCCACAGAGAGAGAGCAGTGGAAGGGAACAGCAGACGTGGAGGACTGCAGTGGCTAAAGGTGAGGGCTGCAGGCTCAGAAGTCCTGTGAGAGAGCGCTATTGGCCGGGAGCCATCTTGGAGAGGGACCAACTGAGCTTAGAACTCAGAACAACTGCTGGGTCCATCTAGTTGCTCCCAGCTGAGTTCAAGCCCGCAGAAGGTGCACTAATGGCTGCAGGCTAAATGGATCTGGTCCCAGCCTCACGGCCAGAAACCAGCCTTTACTTCAGGGGAAATAAAGGTGTAGGCTCTCTGAGATTACCCACTACCCCACCATAAAGCTACCACTGCCTTGCTGCGGTAAATCAACACAGATCTGGTCTCTGTCTCCACACATTCCCTACCAGTGACAGCAGAGACAAACCTGGAAGTGGACTCTCCCTCACCCCACCTCTTTTTCTTGGTTTTTTCTTTTTTCTCCTTGTTTTTATATGAGTGTGAACATGGTTTCTAGCTTCTTTGTGGTTGTTACTCTGTTCTGTTCTTCCTTTTATTTCTTTCTTCTCTCTTTCACTCCTGTCTTCTGCACTTTCCCAAAGCTTGCCCTCTAGTCTTGCTTCTAATTTCTTTCTCCTCTTCTACTTCTCTGTTTTGCCATAACCCATTTAAATTTTCTCCCCTGAGGGTAAAATTGGCATATTGAGGATTTATTTACTGCATATTATTTTCTGATGTGTTTTAGATTTTGTTATATAGCCACAAATCTAGTTCATACCCTGTTATATAACCACAAATCTGTTCATACCCTGAAATTGCCAAAGGTGGCAAATTAATGGTTACTGCAGTGTTATGGTTTGTGTTTAGGTGTCTCCCCAAAGACACATGCAGTCATGGGGCATGCTTTTAGAGTTTATGCTGGGATTATGAGTGTGAGGGATACACCTGCCCCTGGGGCAGACAGTTTGCATATGTAAGGGAGAGAAAGAGACTGCTTGCTGCCATTCCTCCTTTTTGCTCTTGCTGCTTTGCTATCTTTTTCCACCATGAACAGTTGCCAGGTGTCATGTGCCACTCTGCCTTGGAGCCAGCTGAGTATGGACTGAAACCTCCACAAACTGTGAGCAAAATAAACCTTTCCTTCCCTAATATTGGGAGCCAGGTATTTTGCCTCAGCAATGAGAGAAAAGTAACCAAGACTTGCAGTTTGTCATTTTCTAGGCTGGGTTTAATGTATTATTATTGCTGCTTATACTTCTTTAGCCAAAGTGACATATTGTTCTAACCAGCTGTTCTTGATATACCAAGACTGAAATTGCCTAAAGATAATGTAAAATACTGTGGATTGGTGCCAAAGAACCAGAGATTGGGCCAAGCAGGCAGCAACTTCTCATCCTCAACAAATTGAAGAGGTAGGATCTTGCAACAGACTCAAACCCAAAAACCAGGTACACCTGGAGGACACCTCTGAGAAGTAGTCATTTCCTAAGGGTTCTACATACTAGCAACAAAGCAACTCATCATAGGCAATTTATAAGCATCAAACCAGGAATTAACCTAAAAGGAAAATTTTTAAGAGATGATATTCAGACTGTTCTATATCCAAATATAGAACTTTAAGTCTATAAGAAAATCAGTGTAAAAACAGAAGAAATTAACAGTTTTCTAAATAACCCTGAATCCAAGCTAAAATAAAACATCTAAAAATAAAAAAGTGAAGATTTCACCACCAAAAATCCAATATGGAGACAAATCTTCATTTAGAAGAAAATTCATAAATTTAAATGCTCTTATAATTTAAGAAGAGAGGTTAGCAATTACCAAACATTCTACTCTGTCTCCTAGACTGTACATACATCATCTTGGTTGTTAGATCTATATACATTTATAATTACCATATTTGTCTGAAGTATTGACCCTTACCTCACGCCATATGTAGAAATCAATTCAAGTTGGATTATAGACCTAAATATACAATAAAAAATTATAAAACTCCTAAATGAAACAGAAGAAAATTATCACAACCTAGAATTAGTAAAGAATTCTTAGAAAGGACACAAAAAGAAAGGTCTCTAAAAAGACAGGTTATGAGAGCTGGCATTCCCAAGGCAGGTTAAGCAGGCATATAACAAGAATATTGCTTGGCCTATAAAATTAAAATAAATCAAAGATAGAAGAGCAGGATTCTGGAGGTAGCTACTACAATTGTAAGTAATAATTCCTTACTTAGTTTCTGTACCTGAGCTATTTATCAGTCCTGGAACCCATCAACCAAAGGAGAGGTAGAAGGCCCAATAGGAAGGCCTCTAGAACACCAGGGCAAGAACATACCATAATGATTCCCTAAGCCCTTCCCTAAGGGAATGTGGTTATGTCCTCATATAAATACTCACTAGAGAAAGAGAAATACCCAAATGTTTCACGGTTATTGCTTACTGTGGTGACACTGACCATGCTCCTCCCTGGGGTACCCTGAGTCCAGTGAATGACCAGTATGGGGACACGGGGCTCAGCTCCCTGCTTCAGTGGGACCACTCATCAGGGATGTTCTAGCTCCAGAGCCTCTGGTAGGAGCAACACCTTTATATTAATAAGGGACCTAGATTAGAAAGGATCAATTTCTATTTTAAAAAAAGATACACAAATGCCAAAAGTGGCATAAGAAGAAAAAGAGAGAGAAAAAGAGAGATTCAGCATTTAAAAGAACTCAAATAGTGGTGAAGATTTCAAGCGTGATATCTACCAAACCTTCAAGAAACCATTCATTCCTAGCTTACCCAAGATGATCCAACAAGATTAAACAAGCAAAATCTGACATATTCATTTGCAGAGGCTAATGTAATCTCAATTCTAAGAGCAAAAAAGAATAATGAAAATTATATGCATAATATAATTTTGTGGGCATCATTATACCTACACACACAGCTCATTTTAATCATCAACATTCTTGTAAACATTATATGTAAAAAAGTATTTAGTCACTTTCTTGTCACTGAGACACAATGTACAATACAACTTAAAGGCGGAGAGGTTGGGCTCACATTTTAGTCCATGGTCGGCTGGCTCCAAGGCAGAATGGCATGGAAGAGGGGCCTGGTGACAAAGAGCTGTTCATGGCGAGGTGAGCAGGAAGCAGAAGGCAAAGGGACCTGGGGAAGGTGATAAGCCCTTCCAGGTCATGCCACCAATGAACTGCCTCTTCCAACCAGGCCCCACCTCCTAACATTGCATTTAACTATAGCGTCTCCATGACACTCCATGACTATAGCATCTCCACCCTTCAAAAGCCCTGCCTTTGAGCACATGAGGCTTAGGGGGGACAAGCAGATACAAACCATAAAACAAGTAACTACCTAAATCCAACTGTATTTTTAAATACAGTATGGTCAAGTAGAGCTTATCCCAGAAGGCAAAAATAATTCAACATCAGAAAAATCTGTCCATGTAATTCACTTTCACCTTTTTTTTTTTTTGGTTTTTCTCCGGTACCGGGAACCGAACTCACGACCTTGCGCTTGCCAGGCAGGCGCTTTTTGCTGCTGAGCTAAATCCCCAGCCCCCTGTCCATGTAATTCACAACATTTATAGACAAAAAGAAAATATAATCATATAATTATCTCAATCAATAAGAAAAAAGTATTTGACACGTTTTGACAGGTCTTGGAATTAGAAATAAACTTCTTAAATTCAATAAAGCTTTTCTATCAAAATCTTATAGCAAATATTATTGGAGCGATATTAGAAAGAGTTCAAAGTCAGGAACAATACAAGGAAGAAAAATATAATAAGAGATGTGGGGAGGAAGAGATAACTGTCATTACTGTACCTGCTAAGAAAAACAAACAGAATCAAGGCACAAACCCTTGGACTGTGACCGAGTTCAGAAAAATCACCAAAAATGAGCTGAACCTGCAAAGATGCAATAGTATTGCCTCTAGAACTGGCCCTCACAAACTAGATGCCACACAAAAAATGCTAAAACTCTTGAGTACCTGGTATTAATTTAACCAGGATTGCACAGGAGCTCTATGAAGAAAACATTATGACTCTGATGCAGGACACACTCAATCATGCAGGAGAATCACAGCCCACCTACTCACTGTACTAGAGTCTGAAGATAAATCCATGAGCAAAATACTCCCCCTGAAAGATCCCTGCCCCTGTGATGCTGATATGCCGGGAGACAGAAAATTAAAAATAAATATAAGTGAATTCTATAGGTTAATGTAATAATGTAAGTTTTGTGGGATAAAACAGAGCAGATGCAGAATTGGAATGCTGTAAAAGAGGCCAAAGTGGACCTCAGTAAGAGAATAACTTCTGAGCTGAAAAGACCTGCGGGTGTCTAGGGTGAGCATGCTCAAGGCAGCGGGAGCCCAGAGGTCCTGGGCAAGGCTGTCGAAGTGGGGATGAAAATGTGAGTTAGGTGCACAAAATTCATGCGGAAAGGAGTGAGCTTGGAAGACAGGAGCAGATGTAAACTGAGAAAAGAAGAGGCCCAGAACTGTCCCCCAGGGAGGGTGGAGAAGGTGGCTTAGGAACTCAGCAGGACAGGTGCATGGAAAGGAGGGTCCCAAACACCAGGAAGCAGTACCTAGAAGGTTCAGGGTGCTCCAGGCAGCTGGAGTCAGGCCAGGGCCGAGGTCTGATCACTGGAATTTGGAGAGGTGGAGGCCACTTAAGCTGGCAGGGCATGTGCAGCGGACGTTCGGAGCTGTGCTCTCGCCTTCTCAGGGAGGAAGTGGGTCAGCAGCTGGGGACAAGGCTGTCGGGAATAGGGAAGAGGGGACCTCCAGAAATCGTCACCAGTGAGCAAAGGTGGAGAGCAGTACTGTGACCTGCAGGGAGCATGGATGGCCCACATACGAGTGAGACCCCCCTGTGTGGGCTGGCGCGTTTTTCTGCAGCCTCATTCTGTCATCAGGCACAGGCCAGGAGGACATGATGAACTGCACTTCATCAGGGCTGCAGTGTCACTGAGCTAGCACCGTAAGGCAGTAAGCATGACAAAGCAAGAGAAACCAGGGAGCTGCAAACAGGACTCTAAGTGGCTCTGCAGTTCCAGCAGGGTGAGCCTAAGTCAGGAGAGAAAGAGGCTGCAAGCCCAGGGGAACCTTTACAAGCCCTCTAGTCACTCTCGCTGTCAGGGATCTGCGTTTGGATAACTTTAGAAACTTTTAACTTTGGAGGTCATGCACCTGCACAATGCATGATTAGTCCCTCATGAGCCTCGCTGTCCAAGACACCTCTGCTGTGTGGAGCACAGTGGTGACCACTGCCTGGGCTACTTTTCAGGGATGTGAAGGACACTTTCATCTAAATCCCAACCCTTTGCTTCAGCCTGTGTGTATGGGTGACTCCTTCACCCTACCCTTGGGTTGCACTGACACACATTTTCTGAACTTGCAAATGAAAAGCTGTGAAGATAGATTAGGGACACGCAGCCACCCATTATGTCACCTCCGTTCACCTTCCCCATACTCAGACCACCTGGCCTCTTTATCCCAGAAATATCCCTGGAGTGGTTAGGATGCTGACTGTCTGCCAAACTTCTGATGAGGGGAGGAGGCTTTTGGAGCATGGCTGGATCAAGAGGGTGCTGCACTCACCCGCAGAGTTCAGCTGCTGAGGGTGCTGTTAGGAGGTAGGGCCTAGTAGGAAGAGGCGTCACTGGAGGGATGGCCTGCAGAGCCATATCTCCATCTGCCTCCTACCTTGATTCCTCTTTCCTGTTCACCATGATGTGAGCTGAGTCCCTCACCAGGCCGCTCTGTCATGCCACCCTGCACTGAAGCGAGCTGCCTATGAACTGAAACATCTCAAACCGTGAGCCAAAAATAAGCCTCTCCTCCTTTAAGTTGCCGGTGTCAGGTGTTTTGTCCCAGCAATGAGAAAGTGACTGAGACACACCCTAAACCCTGCCTTCAGAGAGGCAGCTTGCAACCCAGGTCCTTTTCCATGCTTGGCCGCCTTGTGAATACACTCTGCAAAATTTGTCGTTTCAGTCAAGGGTGCATTGTGTGATGGGCCAGATAGGCCTGCAGAGCAGACAGGGTGAAGGATGGGAGAAAGGGGCGAGATCACTGAGCTGTACGCAGGTTCTGGCAGGGTCCGAGGACAGGCAGAGCTGGGTACTAGATGGGAGTGAGTGACAAAGCCAAGAGGTAGGGGACAGGGCAGGGATGGACAGCTGATGCTATGGAGAGACTGTACTTAGAGTAAGGACAAAGCCCAGGATGGTGCTAGAAAGTCTCCAGTAGAGCTGTCTGTGGTGATGGAAATGCTCCCTGTCTGCACTACCAAAAGGCTGCCGCTGGCACTGGAAATGCAGCTTGTGCAAGTAAAAAACCAAATTTTTACTTATTTTTAATTGTTTTGTTGTTTGTTTTTTTTTTTTTTTTTTTTTTTTTTTTTTTTTTTTTTTTTTTGGTTTTTCTCCGGTACCGGGAACCGAACTCACGACCTTGCACTTGCCAGGCAGGCGCTTTTGCCGCTGAGCTAAATCCCCAGCCCCTTTTTAATTGTAATTCATTTAAATTTCAATAGCCACAGGTAGCTAGTGACTACCATGTAGGATACCACAGGTCAAGGGTCTTATGAACCATACGAGTGAGGGGTTTAGAGGACGGGGCAGGACACGATCATTGGAAGGGAGGGATTCAGGGAACTAGAGCTCTTGGCTAAAAAAAAAATCAACTACACGTATTGACATCAGAAAGAATTAAGCTGGGCATGGTGGTACACATCTATAATTCCAGCACCCAAGAGGTTGAAAAGGAGGCTGATCAGTAGTTCAAGATGACCCTGCACTACATAGCAAGTTCCAGGCTAGCTTGGAATACACAATAAGACTCCAAGGTCAGCAGAGTGTGTTCCAGAAGGCACACGGAATTGCAGAACTGCTCAAGTACTGGGGCAGGGATAGAAAATATAAGGAGTGTTCAGACACCTTCAGAGATTGCAAACCAGGAGAGAGGGAATCCCTGGAATTCCAAGGCCCCTTGTGATGACAAATGCGAATAAAAGGCATACAGAGATGAGGCATGGAGGACCCAGAACAGCTCGTATTGAGTCTGTGGGTGCTGGAGCCATAGGACACGGGGATTTCCTATAACCCCTGCCTGTGGAAGTAGGAGACCCCAGAGGACAGCCCTCCCCCCAGCAGCAAGGCTCTCCTTGGACCTCTGCCAAAAACCTTATGGACTAAGTGAAGAAGACCTGGGAGGTGAGCTCCTTTCTGGACACAGGAGTACCCTTTGTGGGGCACACAGGGGTCACTCTGGACCAGCATTCATGGGTGTGAAACTAAGATGCATAAAAGATGACTTCTGTCTTTGTTTTGTTTTCAGACAGGGTCTTACTATGTGGTCCAGGCCAGGCTTAAACTCTCAGTCCTCCTGCCAGTGATGTTGGGATGACATACGACCACGAAACAAGCCACATAATGTAAAGGGCAACATAAGCCATTTACGTTCTCTAAAGTCAAAGAATGAATTCTAGGAACAATGGAGGAACATACGTATGGAAGGAAAAAAAGCTTTCATCTAAGCGAGACAGACAGAAGGGGTCCCGAGTGGATTGCTGCAACCCCGCTTCTCAAGGGAGTACAAGAAAGCCAAACCATGAGACAAGGCGGATCTAAGGCAGGAAAAACCATCATCAGCTAATAAGATTACAAGTATAGTCACTTAGATAATGTTGACCCAACAGGAGATCACAAGGTGAATGTGAGGTGGGACAAAACTATGGTGAGCCAATAAGATTATAATTGCTCAGGTAATATTGATTAAATGTAGATCAAATGGGGAAGCAAGTCCAGTAGGTTCCCCAGCCAAAGTGATCTATACCTATTTAGAATATCTATCACTGCTAGTCCTCCCTAAGGGAAGTATGTAGTAGTCATTTTATCTTTTGTCTTGAGGTCTGGCCTTTAACAAATGTGCCTCCACGCACAGCTGTAATGTTCCTGTGACTCCTTTGAGGGCCCACCTCTGTCTGACTGCCTATAATATTTTTACCTAATTTAGCTGTCTACAATATTGGAAGCAAGGAGGAGCACTCTGAGGGGGATTCATGGCAATGTGTCTTTTACTACAACGAAATTTTTAAAATGTAAACATTCATGTCTTGGTTACTTTTCTCTCGTTGCTGGGACAAAATAGCTGATGCCCAAAATTAAGGAAGGAAAGGTTTATTTCGCTTACAGTTTGTGGAGGCTTCAGTCCGTACTTGGCAGATTACAAGGCAGAGTGGCACATGGCAGAGGGCTGCAGCTCATGGCGCAGAACACAGCAAAGCAACAAGCACACACACAAGGGAGGAAATGGCCAGAAGCACCCTCTTTCTCTCCCTTACATATGCAAACTATCCACCCCAGGGAGGGTGTAGCTCTCACACCCATAATCAATCAAACTCTAAAAGCCTGCCCCATGGCCACCTTAGGCTTTGGGGGGACACCCAGACACAAACCATAACAATTCACCATATCTTTCCTATCATGCCACATAAGTCAAATCTCTGAACTTGAGGTCTAGATGGGAATCAAAGAGAGGAGTAGGGAGGGAGGGAAGAGAGGAGAGATGGAGGGAAGGAGGAAGGAGAGGGAGAGGCAGAAGAGGTGAATGGGGTGGGGGATGCAGGGAGCTGAGAAGCCAGTTCAGCAGGATGCCACTAGAAGAACACACTGGAACACCGGACTGGGACCTGCTGTCCAGGCAAAGGCACAGGGGGTCACACCCCCAGGCAATAGGCCATTGTGATGATTCACATGACAGAGCCCAGCAAGAGAAACCAGGACACACTGTCTCAGGATAAGAAGTACCTGCCGCCATCCCTAACGTGTGGGAAATGCGAGCGTGCTCACAACATTCTCTTGTCCCTTGGCAGAGTGGAGAAATGTGGTGCACTGGATGCCCATGGGGCATTGCAGGAGGTTGTGCTGATGCATAGGGCCTGTGGTTGCTTAACTAAGCAAGGTCAATGCCATCCATAGCAGAGAACATCCCACAGCCTAACAAGGACCCTCAGTGAAAGGAGGCTGAGGCAGGCGTTTCTCCCTGTGCCTTCCTAAGATGCCCCCAGCTTTCTCCCTTTTGCATTTGCTTTCTTGGAGGCTGGCCTGGCCGCACTCACCACACACACACCACACCACAGAGATCAGCAGGCTCCCTTGTTCTGGTTTCAAAATTAACTCAGCAGAGGGGAGTCCCAGCAGGGGAGTGCAAGGAGGAAGAACAGTGCGAGACCTCGTTAAGATAGAGACCACCTTGGAGACCAGGGCAGGTGCACTCCTGGGTCCTTAACCTGCTACTCACTAAGAACGTGATGTGTGTTTTCTTCTGAGACACTTCGGGACTCAAAAGCTGATTTTGCCAGAAAAATGAAAAATAAAATAACAGTGACTCTTCCGTGGATCTTCTGCCCACTCAGAACAAAGTTTGACTTTCGTTCTTTCCTGTCTCCTTTATTACCTTAAAACTTCAGCTTAGGTCCCTGCCAGCTCGACCTGTGGTGTGTCAATTGCTTGGGGAGTGGGTCTTAAAACTGGCAATACAGGGTTGATTAGCCCAAGATATACGTAACAGGTGTCATCCCATTTCAAGACTAAGCTCGTAAAGATAAGAGATGTACAGGGACTTTCGACCCCCAGCAGGCATCTACACACCTCCCACCATCCTCCTAACCCTGAAAGCGCCTTGGACTCCTCTGCAAATCTCCAAACAGAAACTGTCATCTCATGCTGACCAGATAAGGGCTCCACCACAGCCATACTGCAAAACCAGAGCTGAGATCATGGTGAACCAGACCCAAACCCACCCAGCACCTCCTCACAAGCTGGGCCCTCCACTTTGTTGATGGGCCTCTCCCTCAGAGCCGTGCTCCATCAGCTCCTCAAGCAGAAGTCCCTTCCCCATTTGCTCTCACTTCCTGACTCTAAGTCCACCTATACCCGTCTCTCACTGGCGGGTCCTGAAACGCTTTTCTGCAATGAAACTTCAAAGGCCTTCCCTGGCCGAGCTGTGATTCCATTTCTTCTTTACAGAGACTACCTCGGACCCTATCCAGTGACATGGACATTCACTCTCTGACCTGCCCTGCACAATAGCTTTGGCCATTCTACCATCAGGGCTTTTCCCTGTGACCCTCTTCCTCTGGTCCCTTTGGCCACTTCCTCTCTCCTGTCCCTTTGGTCCCAGGGATGCTAATGACTGTCACTCTTCCTTCTCTCTGCAGTGACACCAGCAGCTTCCCTCCACTTGCCTGTACTTTTGTACCCAGTGTGTTTATTTGCCTTTCTTGCATCTCCCTAATTTGCATGTGTTATTTACTCTCTGCTGGGCCATTGATCCTAGTATCCTAACATTGTGATAAGATCCAACCATCTCTGTGTGGGTGATGGAGACCCACTGTGAAGCAGCTCTGAGCAAGATTTAATATTAACTAAAGAGTTTTGCATGTTTGCTTGTGAGTCTGTCCAAGGCCTAGGCCACCTGCCTAGAGATGGGCAATAGATTCATGGTACGTGAACCTCTGTGAGTCACTGGCCCCACTGAGGCCTGTAATGGCAGGTGAAGCCGTGAAGCCACAAAGGACAAGTCAAGGGCACAGCTAAGGATACCTGGATCCAACCTTAACTAGATAAGGACTGTAGCTGCAGGCATCTCATTCCTGTGGGTGAAGACCTTGCTGGAGATAACATAGTTCTCCTAAATTAACATAAGGTCTTACTTGGAGAAGTCCTTCAGCAGACTTCCAAGGTCCTTGACTGGTTCTGCTCAGATTTTAGCCTTTCTTCAGGATTCCCCTCCCTTGTTTTGATAACTAAATAAATACAGGCAGCCCAGAGAAGCTCTTTGTCTTAGCCCCCAGAGAATCTCAAATTCTACTAGAGTGTTTTGATCCTCCTGGAGCCCTAAAATCATACCACTTGACTCACTTATTTAAGCCTTCACCATCCACTCAATTGGGAGACTGTGGGCCTGATCAGTCCACAATAACTAAGGGATAATATTAATGCATTACTTGGCCCTTGTACAGTCTCATTTTATGACTTCTCTTTCAAGAAACACCTATCTTCCCAATCATTTATATGCTGAGCTGACACCTTTTTCTTAGCTCTTAAAATTTTTAAAGCTGGGCTTTATTGAGCATTTACTACTTGCCAGGCACTGCACCCAACAATCTAGATGCCTTTTATATTTAATTCACACAACTACAATAGGCAGACCCCACTTCTAGCCTCATAGAGGAGGAGTCTGCTGTTCATGGCCAAGGTCATAGCTGTAAGGTTCAAATCAGATCTCACTCCCCCGACCCCTAACCTGCTTGCCCTAAAATCATACCATTTGGTGATTTTTCTTTCAAGAAACAGCTATCTCCCCAATCATTTTATATGCTAGGCTGACGTCCTGTCTTACTCCTTGTCCTATCTTATCTTCTTTCCTATGCTTGCCCATGGCAGCTTCAGTACCAAGCTGAGTTCCCCGATGAGAGGGAAAATTTACACCGGGATGCTCCAAGGACTTTGCCCACTGAGGTGCAAGACAGCCAGGGAACTTTAACCACATATGTTTATTAAAATCTTCCTGCCTAGGGCTGGGGATTTAGCTTAGCGGCAAAAGTGCTTGCCTGGCAAGCGCAAGGTCGTGAGTTCAGTTCCTGGTACTGGAGAAAAACTAAAAATAAAATCTTCCTGCCTAAGGCCCCCTGCCTTCTTTCCATCCCTATAAAAGGGACACACTTGTCTTTGTTCCCTGCAGATGGCCTTATCGCCCTCTGCCTGCCTGCACCCAAGCACAATAAATTCCACACCCTGTTGCCTTCACACAAGCCTGGTGATCTCGGCTGGTCTCCCCCTGCTGTCCCATATGTTAATAGCCAATATGGGTTCGGCTTATCAACGGGAAGTCACCAAGAATCTTTGATCAAGATCTTTACTGATTTTGCTTTGTCGTTTTGGAGAAAATTTTTGAGCTATAAGTTTCTTCTCAAAATGGCTGGCTCAAGGAGCTCTCAGATGGCCTGAGCATTGAAAATTAGTCTACATTAGCCTGAAGTTTTGAGATCATTTGCCTCAGTTGGTAGAGTGAGTTTGTTACTAGATTTGGGGCTGCTGGAGTCTTCTTCTAGAGGTGGTTTCTAGGTTCTTTCTGTCTTGAGCAGAGAATTGGTCAAGACAAGCACAAACAGCAGCAAAGTCTATTAAAGGTGAGAAAAGAAACAGGCTCTGCAGAGTGAGCTTGGGCCAAGTAAAAGTAGGAAAAGAAACACACATGAGGGCAGCCACCATGCAAAAAAAAACATAATGGCTAAAACTCAGTGGGAACTGTCCTTTTTGTATCATCCACTCCTTAGGCTGAGGTCAGGTCCAAGCCATCCTGTGAAAACCTGCTCAAGGTCTCATGAGAAGTCCACAAGCAGGGCTTTGGGAATTGTTCTGCGCATGTGTCCTGGGATTTTATGACTAACAGGTCATGCCTACTTCCCCAGCCAGCTTTGCCATGCCCTGATCTCCTGTCTTCGGTTGAATAATGGTTCCCCCAAATCCATATCTACTTGGAATCTCAGAATGTAATCTTAGTTGCGAACAAAGTCTTTGAAGATATAATTAAGCTAAAGATCTCAAGATAGCCTTGCTTTAGGGTCAGCTCTAAATCCAGTGGTCAGTGTTCTATAAGAGGAAATGAAGACACAGAGCACAGAGGGAGGGCCCTGTGAAGACAGAGCCAGGGCTGGAGTGAAGCTGCCGCAGCTAAGGGACACCCAAGGCCACCCCAGGGCCCTCAGAGGGAGTGTGGCCCTGTGACACCCCAGTTGTACACTTGTGCCCTCAGACTACAGGAGAACTGCCCTCACTTTTATTGTTTCAAGTTACCAAACTCATGACAATTTGTTACCTAGGAAACTAATCTAGTTGGATGGAAAAGGCCTTCTTTGTGCCATCCTAGAAATACACTCTAACCTAAAGCAAGTGATCCTCACAAAAGAGTAATACAAGATAAGGAGAACTTCAGACACGGTCCATCCTGTGAGCTTATCATTCTGTGTCTAACAAGAGAGAATCTAGTATACCACTGATTGGCCAGTCCTGTTGGACACCAGAGGGTTAATCTGAGGGATTAGAAGACAAAGGGAAGGTTCTGGATCCTTCTCCCTTTGCACTTTATACTTTGGAATTTTCACCCAAGCCATGTCTCTGCAGGAATCTCAGCAGCTGGGTCAAACAGTGCTAGTACTTGCCCCATACCTGGAACTACCAGGCAACATCCCTGGACACACCACAACTTGCATGGGACACCTTATGTCATACCTCAGGACGTCATACCTCAGGACCAGAACCCGGAGCAGAAAGGTGGAGACACTTTAGACTCTAGAAATGTCTCAAGCCATGGCATGAGAGCAGCAGCCTTGTTCTTTAATGCCCCAGGTACCTCCTATTAAAGACAAGTTTGTGCTAATATCTTTTGGAGAATTTTCTATGCCCATATCTTGTATGCTGTGTAACTACTTTAAAGATAACAATTCTCAGTGTATTAACTGTTGTTATTTCCCATTATTTTGTTCTGAAATTTTGTTTTACTTTTTTTCTGTAAAATTAAAAGAAAAAAATTGCAAGGACACCCTTCTGTTCCCAGCTAAAGAAAGACTGTGAGTCCCACGAGCTATAAAAGGGCTGATTATCTGGTTCCATAACCTTCAGAACTTCTACACAAGGGAGAATAAAAACACCTTAGCCAAACTCAGAGTGAGATAGAGTAGAAGAAATAAAAATAATAGAAAGGAGATGAGGAAAATCGTAATTTTAAAATTGGACTTTTAAGAGAAGTGAGGTTAAGGGCACAAAGTTATCAAAGGTTGTAATGCCTTTTCCTCCCTTTCAGGAAACTCTCTCAAAAACGGCTAAGAGTCTTAAAAGACACAATAAGCCTGCACACTGGGCCCCTGTCTTCATCTGTAAACTGGGCCTGGCTTTTCTTCTAGTAAAAAAGATTCATAAATTCCACAGATCCCCTCCCTCCCTGTTCACGTAAACACACCCAGCTCCGACGGTACTGTGCCTCGCTCTCAACCCCTACACTCTTCCTGAGTCTGCACCTCTTTGATTCTGCTTAATAAATCTCCCTGTGCCTCTTACCAAGATGTCCTGAAATGCTTTTCCACAGAAGAACCAACTCCACAGGTGGGGTGAGCCGAGGTCCCCATCGCCTCTTGGGGGGACCTTCTAGGGCTCCATCTGATGACAAGAGGACATATGCCAAGGAATTAAACTGTTGTGAATGTACATGGCATTGTAGATAAGAGTTTATTTCTTCACTATTCAAAAAATGCTTGCAAAAGAGCAGGAAGCCACTCAAGAAGGAAAGACATCAGGATGGGAATAGGAGTTCACACAAAAGAAACTGAAACAGCCATAGGCATAAGATTTTTGAATTGGCTTATAATAAAGATACAGAAACAAAAGTAATAAATGTGAGTTACGTTCAGCGTCTGCAGAATTGTACAGTGGGGCCATGGGGCAGAGGCATCCATGAGTGCACCTGTAATATCTTCGGAGGGATTTAGCCGCATGATTAAAATGCACAAATTGCTGCTGATTGAAGTCTTAAAACCTTGTTTAAGGAGATATTCCTGGTAACATTATTGACACTAGTGAAGAAATAGAACTTACCCCCTAGAAGCTATAGTACAAGTCTGGTAAAGACACTGTAGGAACACTATATGGTTTTTCACAAACATAAGAAAAATCTGTAAGTGTTCATGGAAAGATTGCCTCAATATTTTAAATGAAAATTAAAAGGGTAGAGCAGAATGCACACTGTATATAATAGTGTGTAATAGTTACAATACTGTACCATACTCGAATATTCCCTTCTCACTGGTCTTCATGTAGAGTAAATACACATATTTGCATTCTAAATGAGTACTATAGTTTGGGTATAGGAGTCCCCTCCAAAATCTCATGTATTCAGAGATGGGTTTACAGAAGGAGGTTGGGTCATTTTGTGCTGTACTCACTGATAAATTCATAGCTGAATGTGCTGTTAGCAGGTGGGACCTGGTTGAAACAGATGGATCAGTTGGGGTATGGCCTGGAAAGATGGAGAAGGGTGTATTCTTCTCCCTGGCTCCCTGCCTTTTCTCTGTCTCTGACTCTCTTTCTGTCTCTCAGTCTCTGTCTCTGTCTCTGTCTCTGTCTCTCTCTCCCTCTCTCTCTCTCTCTCTCTCTCTCACTCTTGGCCACCATAGTTCAAGCAGCTTTTCTGTACCATGCTCTTCCACTATGCCTTTTCTACCTTCAAGCTCGTTACCATAGACTGTACCCCGGGAAACAAGGAGACAAAGTAAACCTCTCCTCTTTCACACTGCTAGTGGAGTGTGTTTCATCCCAGCGGTAGGATTGCTGACTAACACAAAGAGTATTTTCTGTCTCAAAACACATGTTTTAACAGATTTTATTATTAGTAAAATATATTAGACATTATTAAATGATGACTTCTAAAGACTGAGAAAAAGATTAGAGGAGAAAGGGAATTTTTATTTTCTCTTATTTAAAAAATGTTTTTCCATGAGCATGTATTGCATTTATAATCTTCTGAAAGGGTCCTGCTGATATTGAAGGGACTGGGAGTCTCTCTGACCCCTCAGGGAGCATTTGATGCCTTTGTTCCTGTAAGCCCCTGTGTGTTGGTGCCCCCAACATAGTTCACAGTCACACCTGTAGGCTCTGAGTCTTTAGGACAGTTCTTGACCTCTAGGTAGACACTGCACTTGGACATGGTGATTGAGTGCTTTGAGAGTACAATGTGCCCTGTAGCGTTTATTGCTGCATTACCAAAAGACAGACAGACACAGGGAGAGTAGGAAACCAGGGAGACAGAGACAGTGACCGAAGGTGACAGAAATAGAGGCAGTGAGACAGGAAAAAGGCACAGAAAGACAGAGTCTGGGAGACAGACAGAGAGACAGAGACAGCCAGAGAGCACGAGGCATAAAGAGACAGAGACACAGGAAGAGATAAGGAAAGCAGAGAGAGAGAGAGAGGCACGATCCCTCTGTAGGACTGCAGGGCCCGGCCCCCCGCTGGGACCTCTGAAAGCATTTGGGGCCTAATAACCCTTAGCACAGTTGGCCCTTTTTCCCAAGTCTGCAGCTCTGGACAGTTTTTAAAGGCAGGGTCAGGGTCTCCCTGAACTGCGTAGGTTGGCCTCAGACTCACAATCCTCCTACCTCTGCCTCAACAGGGGCTAGGATTACAGGTGTGCGTCATCACAACTGGCTGCTTAGGACAATTCTTCCCCAGCTAATGTGACTCTCAGGACAGGAGAGAAAGTGCTTACAACCCCAAATCCCTACACACCGCAACTTCCCTGCCGGCCCACAGGGAACTCTCCTAATTGGGGGCTGTAGCACTGGGGGGGATCAGAGGCTCCAAACTCCATCAGGAAGCACTTATGCCAATAGGAATGGGGGGTTTTCCAGGCTGGGAGCTTGCTGAGCACTCGCCCTGTGTTGCACAGTCTTCTCCACGTCCCCACTGCCCTCCTGTTCCTGATGGAGGCTTGCTAGGTCCTGAAGTCTTCAAACAGAAGAGCCTAGAGCCAGACCCTGTCCTTCCTCCCAGGCAGGGGAACTCTAGACAAAAAACCAGAGTGTCCCTGGCAGGTCCTGCCCTTGTGACTTTAAGGAACCAAGAAGCCAGGCACAGTAGCTCACTCTGGGAGGCTGAGGAAGGAGAACTGAAAATTCAAGTTCAACCTGGGCAACTTAGCAACTTAGGGAGACTCTGTGTCAAAATTTAAAAAGTGCTAGGGATGTAGCTAAGTGCAGAGGCCCTGGATTCAATCCCCAGTACTGAAAAAGAAGAGAGGAAGGAAGGAAGGAAGGAAGGAAGGAAGGAAGGAAGGAAGGAAGGAAGGAAAGAAGGAAGGAAGGAAGGAAAGACAAAAGAGAGAGAGAAAAGAGAACAAAAGGGAGAAAGAAAAGGAGAAAGAAAGAGAGAAAAAAAAGCCCAAAGGAACCAAGAGCCAAGCCATCCACCTGAAGATGTGACCTCTGCACTCACCTTGAGTTAAGACCTACTGTCAGGAACTTGATGGGAGGGACCCGGACCCAGTCTACAAGCCCCTGTCCTTGGCAGAATCTCCTGCACATCCCCTTAGCCCTGCACCCTGGGCAGCCATCCAGGTAAGAGACTCAACCAGAAGAAGGACAGCAAGGGCGTCTGTCATGTTCTGCACCCCAGCCCTCCCAGCAGAAAGCAGAATGTCCTTCCACCCTCAGGGCAGGGCACCATGTACCATGCAGGGCAGCTTCCCAAGCCCATGGTTCATCCAATGGTGACCTTTAAGGTCCAGAAGTTTCAACCACCATCTAAACAACTTCAACCACAAGCCAAGAGTTACAGTAACTCTGTACCCTTCAGTACCACGAGCTACACTGCAGGAACATTTCCCAAAGAAAGGGACACAGGGCCTATTCGCTGTGCTAGAACAGAGCCACACTGCCTCCAGAAAGGTCCCGGGGCCAAGTACATTGCAAAAATCAGCTCACTTCATTCTCATGGCATTCCAAAGAAAGGAAATTGGAAAATAAGAGAACCAAGCTTTGAGCACAAAGCCCAATGTTTCACCACAGTAGCCTCCAAAGCAACTGCTGTCCTGTGCCAAACAAGCTGGAAGTGAGACACGTTTTTACTGGCACTAAATTTTCTGACTCAACATGGCCCTTCCTCTAGAATTCAAAATTAAACGTCTTTTCTGGCTCCATGCTCCCAGTCTGATACATTTGATTAGCTTGGGATCTATCTTGTGTTGGATTTTCAAAGCTGCTGGGAATCAACAACAGCCTAAGAATGTGACCAACAAGGGCAGCCCTGGGAATCATGGGTCACACAGCAAGGTGTCCTTTCTAGTCCAGCTTCTCTGGCGTGTGGGGAACAGATGGTAAAACCCCCCAAGCCAGCCACTAACAGAAGCGTACTATCTTGATCAGCGGAGTTACTGTAAAACAAGCCCAGGGAAAGGCTGTGTCTTCTAAGCTCTTAGGCATTTGAAATGGCGTGGCTACTGCACTCCGTGTGTACCCAATGAGAAATGTTGAAAGACTGCATCAAGGCTATGGGGACCTCAGTGCTGAATGCACACATGCAAGAGGTCAGGGGCTACAGGGGCCAAGGTGCTACCTGAGCTACCTCATCAGCTGGGCTAGCATGTCCCATCATCCTGTAATGAAATAATCAATGATGGGACAGGTGTGACTGACATTTTCTCCTCTGCAGGAGAGGAGAAATGGCCCTTCTAGAGGAAGGGCCATTTTCTCTTCAGCCTGAGGTTTGTCTTGGCTACCTTGATGGCCAGCAGCTTTCCTGTGCCCCGGGAAACACGGAAAAGGCTTTGTGGTAGGAATTAGCCTCCTGGCCTGAGCACCTTGGGCTCTGGGAGCCCCTTTCACTGCCACAGCTGTGTTGTTGCCATAGTTACCGGACTCCAGGGGATCCCTACCCCTCACTACAGAAGCTTCGAGTCGGGCCCGTGCCCGTACATTAGCCTGGGTGATTAGTAATTGATGTCATATAGAAAACAGTCACTTGGGAAGAGGAACGAAATGAGAAAATAGGACTTTGCAAAGCCATCTTGATTGCTAGGCCAGCAGGATTTTTAAATTGAGCAACACAGTTTGTTTTCAGGGAAAAGAGGGTGCTTTCCAGGTTACAGACCTTGTTTAAAACGTATTTTTGGTGTGGTTTTTAGTTTATGGTCAAATGTCTCTGTTGGTTTACTCTTGGATTAAAAGCCATCTGTGAGCCAGATATTGTGGTGCACCTGTAATCCCCAGCACTCGGGACGCTGAAGCAGGAAGATCCCAAGTTCAAGCCCAGCCTAGGCAACTTAGCAATTTAATGGGACCCTGTTTCAAAGTAAAAAATAAAAAAGGCTGGAGATGTGGCTCAGTGCCACAGCCCTGGGTTTAGTTTCCCAGAACAAAAAGAAAAAAAAAAGAATCCACGACCCCTGTCACATTGGAGAATAATCCATTTTCACACCAGAATGCGAGAGCACTGTCGCACACCGTGGAAGTCACATTCTGGCTCTGGAAACAGAATTGGTGCCTTTACACAGATGTCTGCTGCACTGTGTCTATTCCACGCCTTGGTGTGTCTTCCCACTGGGGAATCCCCCACCAGTCACTTCAGTAAGAAAAACTCTTCAAAATGGGTTACTAATATAATAAAGTAAAATAAGAGCAACCACTTAAAAGCCATAGTTTATGTTTTCTACTCACCAACGCTTGAGGCACAACTACGCCATCATCTTGGGGGGGTGGCAGTCTCCCTGAGCATCCTCAGGAGAGGCCTCTCCGACGTCTACCAAGCCTGGCTGAGCCCAGCGTGCATGCACAAAAACAAAAACTTGTCAGTCGGTACAAAGATAAAACCCACTCACTCTGCGTACATGAAACAATCCCAGGACAGTGATTACTTGCCTTGAAATTTTACAAGGCTTGAGGTTAATTAACCCAGGCCAAGGGAGAAAAGGATGAGCTTTTTCCTGACAAGTAAGGTAAGTAAATATCAAAGTATTAGAAGCACTACTTTTAAAGTCAGAAAAATATGGGGTCAAATCCCAGCCCTTCCCAGCTAGGAGAACTTAGATGAGCTGAGTGATGTTTCTGACCGCCGAGGTCCTCCTGGTGACTGGGAGGATGATATCCTTTGGACAGCTAGGAAGACACTGGCATGACACTTGGGGCTGAGTAGACATGGAATACATGGTAGCTCAGTAATAATGAGAGGGAGAAGGAAGGGGAAAAAGAAAAGGAAGGGGGAGGTAAAGAGAGAAGAAAAGAGGAAGACGAAGGGGAAGATGGAAAAAGGGGAAAGATGGAAGGAGAGAGGCAGGAGGACGAGGAGACAGGAAAAGGGAGAATCAGCAGCAGTGTGAGGATTCTTTCCATATTACCACCACATCTGTTGGTGCACAAGGGTAAAGATGAGCCATCGGTTTTTGATATGCAGTGACCTGGGTTCAGATCCTGACCCCAACACATAGATACCACATCTCACAAATCTGTGAGCCTTCCCTCCAGGCTCACAGCATGTTTTTGCTTCTTGTTTCGCTGGAGAAAGCACCCACCCAGCTGTACTCTCCGGAACAGGAATCCAAGGAGGAGCCCAAAGGAGGCCCTGCCTGCGGCGGACACAGAGCCCTGGCCTCACCTGCCTGCTCTGCTCATCCAGCAGAGCGCTCTTCCGGCTCAGCATCCTTTCCCCAGAACACAGCCAAGAGGAGGGCCTCAGGGGCCGAGGGCTGCTCAGCATCACTCAGGGCCGCTTACTCCCTGGCCGTCTCCCACAACGGCCCCTTGGTGTCACAACAACCACAGACAGTAAAATCAGGCCTTGACCAGACTTCAGGACACAGGAAATATCTGAGGTCACAGGCTGCATTTGTTGGTTTCAGAGCCAAGCCTGGAAGGCAAGGAGTAAAAATTACTGAAGAAACAAGACTCAGGGGAACCACACTCCCTGACTCCTTCCACATTTCACTGAAGCATTTCCCCAAATATTTTACGCTATGAGTTGTGATTAAAAACTACGGTGATTTTTTAAAAATTTATTACAGTAAAAGA
The DNA here is from genome assembly GCF_000276665.1 of Chinchilla lanigera. Taxonomy (NCBI): domain Eukaryota; kingdom Metazoa; phylum Chordata; class Mammalia; order Rodentia; family Chinchillidae; genus Chinchilla; species Chinchilla lanigera. Next base: position 38,291,939 of record NW_004955407.1, on the reverse strand, counting down.
CACATTCCCACAAATCCCCCTCAAAATGCTCCTCCTCACTTTGAACACGCTATCCCATTGTTCTTGCTACTTTTTGCAGCAGCTCTGGCTGGAGTCCTCTTTCCTGAGCATCTTTGGTTGCGCTCTCCTGGCTGCCTCCAAGTCCTGAGTGGATTCAAAACATTTCCCGTTCATGGTCATTTTGACTTGGGGGAAGAGCCGGAAGTCACACAGTATCAGATCCAGTGAATGAGGTGGATGAAGACACAGCATTTTTTATGAGCTGCCTTTCCATTGGATGGCACCTGGCGGCAGCATTCACTATATTTGTATCATACCTTATAGAGACACTTACAAAAGAGGACTTCCAGAGATGCCTCAGAAAGTAGTAAGAAGGATGGGATGAGTGTGTTGGAAGTGAGGAGGAGGATAACAAAGGGGTCAATGGTCATGTGACTTTTACTGTAATAATTTCTTTTAATTTAAACACTCACCATATTTTGATCCCCCCTTGTAAGAACCAAGGTTATTTCCCTAGTGACAACAGTGAGGTGACTATGCTACTTTAAAAGTGTGGAAAGGGAGAGGCATGGGTGGGTGAGGGTGTGGGCGTGGGTGTGGGTGTGGGTATAAGCCAAGCGTTTGAAGTGCAGTTTACAGACTCTCAGAGACCAGCTCTCACTCCACACCTGGCAAACAATTCAGTAAGGACACGTTGACAGACTGATAAAGTGCCGCAGACATCCACAGCCCCCAGCACACAAGTGGAGCAGGTCTGGTGATAAGTACAATAATAACATGTGGGAGTCGGCCAGCATCGTAAGGAGGAACTCATAGTTCCGGGTGCTTTATGTCGCCTTTAACTCCGGGGCACAGCACTTCCACTGCAGGCGCCATCACATTAGTGTCTTCCGGTATCTGCTCAGCACCTTGTGAACTTAAGATGCTTACAACCTTGGTTTATTTGATCTGTCTGTGATTATTGCTTTCCAGACCAACTTCCTCAACACCAGGCTACACCAAGAGTGGGGAGCCTCTTCACAGGTGGCCTCCTACCCATTCAGCACCAGCTCGCAATACCTTGGTGTCCCCAGAACAAATCATTTCAAGGTCATCTTGGTTCCCAAGCTCTAAGATCTACTGCAGCCAACCATTTAGGTGTATTAACCATGTCTTTTGCTTTCTATATTCTGATGTTTTAACATCTAGGGCCTTGCTGATCTGGAGGGATTCTTTCAATGAGCATGATATCATCAAAGTTCAGCCATGTGGTAGCAGGGGCCAATACTTTATTCTTTTTTATGGCTCAGTAACATTCCACAATGGAATATTCCCTTCTATTCCATATTTTGTTAGTCCATTCTTCTGCTGATGAGAATTTGGCCCTTATAAATAATACTGCTGTGGACACTCATGGACACACGGGTGTGTGGACATGTGTCCTCATTTTCCTGAGTATACACATAGAAGCAGTGTTGCTGGGTCATATGTAACTCCACGTATAACCTGTTAAGAGAAGGAAGTTCCATTTTAAAATCCGATGCTTGGGAAGCCTTGCTGATGACACCAAGCAGAAAGAACCGTGAAGGGGGAGATCTACACAGGCCACACATGTCGATGGGGAAAGAGCCGCAAGAACTAGAGGCCACAGCCAAACACCCTGGTGTGGTTACAGCAGAGATGACCTGTGGGCTACGCATTGGCCTACGGTGCTAACCTCAGTGCAACCTGGAAACCTTGCACTCACATCTGATAGTGCATTTCTGACCAAATAGGGTACATGCTCCCGCTTCCTGAACTGAGGTTCTTCATTGAATTTATTCATAAAAGCTATGATCGATTCAAATTTCAGCCAGCTTCACCCCTGATCCTGTCTCTTCCTGACATGTCTCACAAAGGAATCGAGGGTGTAGGTGTATAATGAGTGCATAACAAAGATGAAATGGCAGAAGTATCTCTGCTTTAGGGGATAGTACAGTACAGGGACATGGCTGTCCCCGCTGGACAAAGGAAGGCTTTTGATGTTCTGCGTGCATCTGCTTACAAACAAGAAAAACCCATCATCAACCTGATATTGCCCACCAAGTCCCAGCTCCAGCAAAGTCAACATTCAGGAAGAGGTCCATGATCTCAGGGAACAATGGACATGGCCTTCCACAGTCTCTGAGAAGCCATTCCTTTGGCACTGGTCAAGCAGGAGGACCACAGAGTAAGTGGAAGAGCAGGATGCCGGATTCTTCCAGAAACTGCTGTGCTTTGTCTACCTCCTTGACCTCTCCAGGATGGCCTTGGGCTTCTGACCTAGGCATACCTTAGTCAGCTTCCTCATTCCTGAGAAAAAACACCCAACACCCACAACCTAAAGGATGAGAGGTTTATTTTGGCTCAAGATTTAAGCCCATAGTTGGCCAGCCCTAACCCTAACCCTAACCTTAGCCTTAATCCTAACTCTAACCCTAAACCCTAACTCTAACCCTAACCCCAACCCTAACCCCTAACCCTAACCCTAGTATTATCATTTTTAATAAAATAAATGAAACCTTATGTATGCAAAGGCATCTTCAAAAAGCATCTTCTATCATCATCATCTTTTTAGACTCTTCCTACTTATTAGGAATATTTCTGGTTTCTTCCTTTGTCTTCCCCAAGACAAATCAAATGAAATTTTAAGCAAGATTTCATAAAGACAGTCTGGAAGAATATCCAGTCTGGATGTCTGGATTCTTTCACAAAGAATATCTGGAAGCGATCACAATCTTTAAGAAAACCATATCCATCATCTCTAATCATTTCTTCTTGGGGCTGTGTATGATTAAAGAGAACCAAGAGGCTTGGTACACACCACAGTGAGAACAGTACATTTGGTCTCAAAGATTTTACTCTCCTTTTCCTGCTCAGTGTTACCATCTCCTTGGGTTATTAGTTCCTTCACACACACACACACAGGCTCACCACATGCAACCACATAAACATGTCTGTGCACAACCACAAAGGCTGTCTTTTCATCTTCATATCCTGGAATTTTAAAAGTGAAGGCTACTGTTGTTTTTGTCCTTGACCTGTGCATGTTTTTTCAATTCAAAAATACAACTTATCAAGGAAAAAACTATTAGCTAAGTAGAATAGGAGTCACTATACAGGTATGATAGAATAAAAAATGTGTGTTTAAATAAAAAGAGTGTATTACAACAAAAGACACACTGCCGTTAATCCCTCTAAAAATGTCCCCCCAAACACACTTAGTCCACTATTCTTGGCACTTTCTGAAGCAGCTCTGGGATCCTCTTTCCTGCGTGTCTTTAATTGCACTCTCATGACTGCTTGATGTCCTGAACTGAAGTAAAACATTTACCTTTCATAGTCATTTTGACTTTGGAGAAGAGCCAGACGTCAAACAGTGGGAGCTCTAGTGAATAAGCTGGATGAGGACACACTAGGATGATTTTATGAGCCTATCTTACCGTTGGCTGGTGCTTGGTAGCAGCATTCACTACATTGTTTATCATACCTCATAAAGACTTCCAGAATTGCTTCAGAAAGTCACAAGAATAATAAGCGTATTCAACCTGAGTGGAAGTATTTTGAAGGGGATCAGTGGCAATGTGTATTGTACTATAATAAATTTTTTAATTTAAACATTCACCATAATTTTCAATTGCCCCTTACACTTATCATTAAAGTTTTAAAATCAAGATGCCTGTGAAGTTCTCTTTTAAAGATAATTTTTAGTCAGGACTTACAGCGGAAGTATTTAGTAATTTGTGGTATGAAGCCAACCAGTGGGGATGGATGGTGGTGAGGTGTGGAAACAAGCAGGGTCAGCAGGTCCCTGCAGTGATGGGTGTGGGAGTAGGAGATGATGGAGAGGACAGCACTGTGGGGAGGAGCCAGGGCAGCAAGCTGTTTAGCTGTAAAAACAAGTTTATCAGTATGTCATTAGCCAGTACGGACAAACCAGCACATCCCAGCTTTGCATCACCCTGTCCAGGCAATCCCTTCCTCACACCATATAGAACCCCAGGTACCTGTCCACCTGGAGGAAACAAATGGACATGAAAATTAAAGAACATTGAGACCCTTGAAGCTCTTGTTCTCCAAAAGATTCCCATGACTCAAGAAGAGGATTCCAACAGTCCCAGCCTTGAAGGTATATTACAGTGCTACTATGATAAAAACAGCATGATACTGGCACAAAAACAGATATGGGCATTAATAGAACAGAATAGAGGATCCAGAAACAACCCCCAAGTGTCAGACATTCAGCTTGATTTTTGACAGAGGCCAAAAACATACACTGGAGGAAAAACAGCCTCTTTAATAAATGGTGCTGGGAAAACTGGCTGTCCACATGTAGAAGACTGAGTATAGATCCATGTTTCTCACCATGTACTAAATCTAAATCAAAATAGGTCAAAGGACTAAACAATAAACAGAAACATTCAACTTGCTGGAAGACAAGACAGGCAAAACTCTTGAAGTCATAGGCAAGGACTTTCTGAGCAGATCCCCAGCTGTACAGAAAACAGTTTCAAGAGTCAACAAACGAGATCATATTACATTTTAAAAGTTCAGCAAAAGAAACAGCCAACAGGGTGAAAAGACAACCTACAAAATGGGAAGAAATGTTGTCAACAATTCCTCAGATAGAGGACTCATATATAGAATATATCAAGAACTCAAAAAACAAGACACCTTCCCAAATTTAAAGACCCAGTCAAAATTGGGCAACCAAAATGAATAGACACTTCACAGAAGAAATACAAGTGGCCAATAAATACAGGGTGAAATGCTCACCCTCACTGTCTAGTACAGCAATGCAAATTTAAAAAACACCAAGACTTTATCTTACCCCAGAAAGAATGGCAGTCATCAAGAAATCAAATAATAACAAATGCTGGCAAGCCTGTGGGAAAAAAGAAACCCTTCCACATCACTGGTGGGAAGGTAAACTAGTACAACTACTATGAAAATCAGTATGAAGATTCCTCAAAAAAATAAAACTAGACATTCTACTTAACCCAGATATTCCCTTTCTAGGTACCTTACTGAAAGAGTTAAAGACGTCACACTACAGTGATTAACTCATACCCGTGTTTAGAGCAGCACAACTCATAACAGCTAAATCTTGGAAGTGGACCATATGCCCAACAACAGATGAATGGATAAAGAAAGTGTGGGGGCCAGACACATAGCTCAGCGGCACAGTGCCTTCCCAGCAAGCACAAGGTCCTGAGTTTGACTCCCAGTACAAAAATTAAAAGTATGGTATTTACACACCATGGAATACTAGTGTACTATCAAAAAGGATAAACTTATTGATATCAATATGGCGGTTGTCATCCAGACAAAGGCAGTCAGTCTGATGCGATTGAGACAAGGGAAATTTTCAGGGGAAGACTGGGAGATTGGGGCCTCCCCTCCCCCTTCTCCTCTTCCTGCGCGGGCCTCAGGCCCTCCCCAACCCCGCCCGTTGGCCTACCCGCGCGGAAGGCACCCCTCCCCCTCCCGCTTCCCTCCTCCCTACCTCAGCCCTTCGCACTGGGACGCTGGGGAGGGAGCTGTGCCGGGCGGAGAGGACTCGGCAAGGATTCTGAGAATGGTAAAAAATGTTGACCGTCTCTGGAAAGGATATTGATCCGCCTCATGTAAAGCACGCCCAGTTCCTGTCCAGCGGTGAGCGGTTCTCACCTTGACCACCACAGTGCAGATCAGAGAAGACTGGAAGACACAAGTTCACTCCATAGCAGAGGGCACTGCTGGTGTTGGCAGTTTGCTGGAAACCATGTCTCACTATACAGATGAACCCAGATTTACCATAGAACAGATAGATCTACTTCAGCGCCTTCGGCGTACTGGAATGACTAAACACGAAATTCTTCATGCCTTGGAAACTTTGGACCGCCTTGATCAAGAGCATAATGATAAGTTTGGAAGAAGGTCCAGCTCTGGAGGAAATTCATATGGGAATAGTACCCACAATGTTCCAGCGTCTTCCTCCACAGCTGCAGCTTCTACACAGACCCAGCATTCGGGAATGCCCCCATCACCGAGCAACAGTTACGATACTTCCCCACAGCCTTGCACTACCAATCAAAACGGACGGGAGAACAACGAGCGATTGTCCACATCGAGTGGGAAGATGTCACCAACCCGATGCCACGCAAATAGCATGGCTCAGAGGTCGTACAGTTTTGAAGGCTCAGAAGAGGACCTAGACGTAGATGATAAAGTGGAAGAACTAATGAGGAGGGACGGCAGTGTGATAAAAGAGGAAATCAAAGCCTTTCTTGCCAATCGGAGGATTCCCCAAGCAGTTGTTGCACAGGTAACAGGTATCAGTCCGAGCCGGATCTCTCATTGGCTGTTGCAACAGGGATCAGACCTCAGTGAACAGAAGAAAAGAGCATTTTACCGATGGTTTCACCTTGAGAAGACAAACCCTGGGGCAACACCGAGTATGCAACAAGCCCCCATTCCAGTAGATGACCCTGAGTGGAGACAAACACCTCCCCCTGTGTCTGCCGCATCTGGGACCTTCCAACTATGGCGAAGAAGTCAGTTTACCTGGAGAAAGGAGTGCCTGGCTGTCGTGGAAAGTTACTTCAATGAGAATCAATACCCAGATGAAGCAAAGCGAGAAGAAATTGCAAATGCTTGCAGTGCAGTTATACAGAAGCCAGGCAAAAAACTATCCGACCTGGAATGAGGTACCTCCCTGAAAGTATATCATTGGCTTGCTAATAGATGGAAGGAGATCAAGAGGAGGGCCAATATCAAAGCAGCAATCCTGGAGAGTCATGGGATAGAGGTACAGAGTCCGTGCGGCCATTCCAACAGCAGCAATGTCAACAGGAACAAACACTCTGAGCAGGACACTTGGCAAGTATGCAGTGGGGAGGAGGAGGAGGGAAGACGTTCAGAGGGAGGCAGAGGAGCAGAGAAGGCAGAAGAAGAGAGGAGGATCTGATCCAAACAAGATGACAGCACGAGCCACAGTGACCACCAAGACCCCATCTCGTTAGCTGTGGAAATGGCAGCAGTCAACCATACTACTTTGGCATTGGCCCAACAAGGAACCAACGAAATCAAGACGGAGGCCCTGGATGATGACTGATCAGGGAGGGTCAGACACAAGTTAACTTAGTTTAGACGTAGCACCTTAGCAGACTTTCCTCTGTCGTTAACAAGTGTTCTTACAGTATAACTTGCAGTTTCTTGTATGTCAGGTAGCCGTTAGGGTCTTGTTCTGTGAACATGGCATGGTGCTCTCAGCCTTTGCTTATACTCTCTCAGTATTAATTCCCAGTGAATAATAACCAACCAACCAACCAGACTTCCCTCTCCCAGCCCCCGAGGTTAGAAAATCTTGCTGCTCCGTCTTAGCATTCCAAGAAAGTGCTTCCAGGTACTTAGATAGCCCTCAGTTCTCAAGTATTAGGCTATGTGTAAAACCTTGGGTACCTTCAGATACATGTAACACTAGTCTGTACCCCTTTTCCTTCCCCAGACTGATAGGATGCAAGCTGAGGCAGTGGCACAGGACTGACAGACACCACTTGGGGAGTATCCAGAGCAAAAGGAACACTAGAACCCCACCTCAGCGTGAGAATCACTGATTTCAGCTGCAATAAGCCATGCCTCGTACACTCACACTGTGGCTAGATTATACTTCTTTGGGTGCTGTGCTAAGAACGTCCGTGGAAACTCGAGCTCAGATTTGGTTGGTGTTAACATGCCTGACACAGACATGCTTTCCTCTCACAAGCTGTGTGACCTAGTAGATAAAATACTGCCTTCTGCCTTTGGGACCACGATTCAAAACAAAACAAAAAAGACAAAAAAAAGAGTTATGAAAAAACAAAACCCAGCTTGAGAGCATTGGAAGAAAGTATGAGCTGAATGTCTAACGCATGCTAAGTCCAGTCCTCAGAACCACTGTACGTTCCGTGGCACAGTTATCAGTGCCTACCTGGAAAAGCCTTGGAGGTTGTCCTGATGTCCTCTTGCCCTGCTACCAAAAAGTCTTTCATGGATGGAGCAAAGGTCAGAAAGGAGTAAAAGGACACAGTCTCTGTATCCATTAACAGAGGCCCCCTTAGGGCTGGGGATTTAGCTCAGTGGCCTAAGTGTGTGACAAGCACAAGGTCCTGAGGTTGATTCCCGGTAGCCAAAACAAAGCTCCTCAGAAGCCCCCTCAGTCTGAGTCGATAGAGGACTTAGGGGGTTTTGCTGACTTAACTATCACAGATGTAAGCACTTGCCTGAACTGGAGCCAAAAAAAGCAGGGGACATTCACCACCTCCATGGTGGGTGTGCGAGATCCAGCGGGATGTGCCTGCTTTGTCGTTCTCTTTACTCTGTCCTTGTAGAGGTGTGAAAAGCTATATTGCTACAGGCAATTTATTTAATAATTGGAAGCCGTACTGATAATGGATGTGATAATATTTGCTAAGTTTAATCTACTTTAAGCGGTTGTAACTAATGGGATTTTATTCCTTGATCCAGAAAGAAAAGAAAAAGGATCAACTTGAGTCATTTGCTGAAAAATGGATGCACCTTGAAAACATACTGTTAATGAAATAAATCAGGCCCAGCCACTTAAACATCACGGTGTTTCTCTTACATGCAAAACCCAGACAGCAAAGAGCAAAATAAAAGATAGGTAATAGGAAGCAGGGAGACAGATCGTTCTCCGATGGGAAGAGGATCATGAGGTGGAGGGCGAGGGAGGGAGGCGAGGGGCAGATGCAGCAGATATTAATTCCCTTTCCTCACCCAGAAATTCTTCGCAACCTGGCTCAAGGCACTGTGCTCAGGCTCTCAATACTTAATGGAATGTGGGTTCAGTCCCCAAAAACCTACCCTCTCAATTCTCCACTGGGTATTTATTGAGAAAAATAAAATATTTGTGTGCGAGAAGACTTGTGCACCAATGTCCATGACAGCTTTATACAAAATACCCCTCACTGGAAATGACCCACCTGCCTGCCCACAGCAGTGTGAATACAAAAACGCCGGTGATGCCTCATTCAGCAATGGAAGGAATAAGCAGCGGTACCGGCACTGTGAGTGCGCCTCACATACACCACAGGGAGGGAAGGAAGCTCAACACAGAACGAGCGAATCACCGTCTTCCTCTTGTAGATGAAGTTCTAGAAAAAGGAAATGTAAGCTAGAAGGTCACCACGCTGAGCGGCAGTCGCCTGGGGGCAGGTGGGCAGGTGGGCTTTGCCGTACAGGAGCAGGGGGGACTTTATGAGGTGAGAGAACGCCCTGCGCCTCCACAGCTCCACGGGGGTGTTGAGTGTGTCAGTGTACGAATTTGCCAGGATTCGCCGGCCTGTTCACTCAAAACAGGCACAGACTCTTGTGTAAGTTAAATGTCAATAAAACTGATTTTTTAAAAAATCCTACTATCTAGCACAGTTTTCAGACAGCTCTGAGTTAGGTCCCTTAGGGTTCAAAGTCCCTGTAACTGCAGTCAGAGCGGCTCTCCTCGCATCTGATTCTTATATTGGGGATCTATTTCAACAAAAAGTCAAAAAAAAAATAATAACAATTAAAAGCCACTGGCCAGAAGGAGAAGGTGGACATACTCACATGGAAGCGATTAGGGGTTCGGAAGAGATTGGTTAAAACACCAGCGAAGTCAGGGTGCTCGGTGAATTCTCTGGGGAAATACTGAGGGATGCGTGATGCCAGAGGGGACAGCAAGCAGCCTTCGCCTGCAGGTGGGATCCAGACGTACACACAAGGTGGGGAAAGCCATTGCTGCTGGAATGAGCAAAGACCTGGACAGTGGGGGAAAGCAGCGCGCGCGCTGTGTGTGTGTGTGTGTGTGTGTGTGTGTGTGTGTGTGTGTGTGTGTCTCTAATGATCCATGGCTGCACACAAACCACTGCACCAAAGAGCACCTTCCTGTGCTTGTGAGTCTGCAGTTTGGGGAGAGTTCAGATTAGGGTGGCTCAAAGGCTGGAGCGGGAGTCACCTGAAATCTCACTCACTCCCACCGCCCACAGGGCAGGAGTCCACTGGAATCCTACAGCGCCTCTCCCAGGGGCCAGCGGCTGAGATCCAAGTGCGGAGTTGCGAGAGAGGCCCGGTGGGACCGGCTCTGCCCTTCCTAACCTGACTGGGAAGTCCCGCAGCTTGCTTCTGCCATGAGGAAGCCTCTAGAAAGAGGGCAGCCCCTGGGAAGGGCGTCAGCACCTCTCCCCCGGAGTAGTAGAGAATCCAGGGGCACTGTGAGGCTCTCACACAAAGGAATAAGCTCCCTTTAAAGGACATGCGACAAGAAACACAAAGTAAATTCCAGAGACGGGGATGATTCTGCTGACTCTGAGAAGAAGTAAGTTTCTGAATGGGATGTTTTTCACGTGAGCTTTCTTTTCCACCCTAGATAATCTCTGCCTTTTTGATGGCTGTGGTCAAAGACAAACAACTTAAAAAGAAAAAACTGCCCTGCTACAAAACAAACTAAACATGTCCTAGGATTCAGATGCACCTCGACTCCTGAAACACTCCCCAAGTGAGAGGCGGAAGGGGCTGTCCTCCGAGTTAAAGATGCCTTACAGAGCCAGTGGCGAGTCCAGTGCAGCTGACAGCTAAGTACTAAGTGAGTTCTGCAAGCTTCCTGGGCGAGGGGGAGCAGGATGTACCCGAGCACAGCCAGGCTGGAGACGGCAGATGGCAGCTGTAGTTTTTTCTCTCTGCACTCTGAAACTTGGGATCTAAAATCACCCAGCAATTTCTAGAGCGCTACGGGTGGACGTGATTTGATTCCCTCTGCACCTGGGCTAGAGTTGGGGGTCACAGCAAGCAGCACAAAGAACTGGGCAGTAGGGAGGGGGCGCCCTCAGATGCGTCTGCTAGGAAACCACATCCGTGGGAACGCACCACTTTCCTCCAGGGCCTGACACCCATCTTTAAGGCAGCACGGAGCCGAAGGACAGAACGCTGGACCGGAGGAGGCTGGGAAAGGAGGACCCTGGGTGAGGCTCGGCCTGCCCGCTGCCCGCTGCCCAGCCAGTACCAAGTGACACAAGACCAAGGCTCACTGGGGCAGCTGTCCCTTCCTCTGAGGAGGGACACATGCACATCTCAGCTCCAGCTTGGCCGTGTCCACGATGTGCGACCTTATGCAAACACTCAAGCACCTCCAGCCTCAGTTTCCCCTGCTGTCGAGGGAGGGTGGTGTCCGTGTCATCAGGTTCCTACAGCAGTTTCATGATGCCCTTAAGACAGAGCCAGACTCACAGCAGGCACACAATCCACAGGAGCAAGTAAAAATGACCGGAAGGAGAACTCGATTCTAACCCTCAGCTGACGGCCTGATCATGGGAGTCTGAGCGAAGGCTTGCTGCTGCTATGCCAGGAAGATCCGGGCACTGGACCCACAAAATGCTGGACTTGACAGGGATCCCCCATACACTAAGCCCCCCTACCCCTTTTCTAGTCACACCTGACCGCCTCCCCACCTGAACCTTCTGTAGGTGAGAGCACGACCATACATTTGAGTATCGCCAGATTTCTAGGTAGCAGACATCCTAACATACTACTAATGCATGTTTTATTGTTGTTGGTTTGGTTTTTTGTTTCATGGGGTTTTTTGGTTGGGTTTGTTTTGGTTGATTGGTTCTGAGACCGGGTCTCGCTATATAGCCCAGGCTGGCCTCAAACTCACTATGTAGCTCAGCTTGGCCTCAAACTCACTGCAATCCTCCTGCCTCAGCCTTCCAAGTGCTAGGGTTACAGATATGTGCCACCATGCCCAAGTACTAATGCATTTTAAAGATTTTGCAACTCAGTGCTTCAACTTCCAAGAAATTCCTTCCAAAACAAAGCAGTAACAAGACAAGCACCCTAGGAACCTACAAAAGGAATACATTCGCTGGGATCACGGGTGTATCTCCAACTATTTGGCTTGCCTTCTGTCAGGACTGGAGGTTGAGGACAGGACGAACAATCTGCTGCTTTGATAATTCGCATTCTCCTCCTGTTTCTAGGGTAAATTAGAACCATTTGAAGGCGCAGGAAAATCCTGTGTCTTCATCAAAATTGTCAACATGCAGTCAGTTGGTTGAGTCTAGATTCCTTCCACATGGTGCAGGGGTGGGAAATCCTAACAAGCAACTGCCCATCCTAAAGCTTTTACAAATGCACCACATTCAGCTCTAAACCAGTTATCTTGGGTAAAGCATTAAAAATGATACCTTAATCACTGCATGGACTGGTGTGGAGGATTTTGTTTTGGCTTGTTTTTCCTGTCTGGTTGATAAACACCTTATGCCTCTGAATCCAACCTGCTGGACCCTGACGTGAACTCAGAGCCAGAGGCTTCCGGGGCTGTGGTGAGGGACTAGAAGTTTGTCTTTTGTCACCACCTAACGGTCCTTCTGTCTTATTACAGTGCACTCAGGCCTCTGCCCTGTCCCCCCAGGGACTTTAGGAAAACACTTGGACAGAGTCCCCAGGCTCCTGAGCAGTGATGCACTTCCTTCTCCTACTTCACGGGGGAACCAGAGCAAACCGTCCTTAACGCATATCCTGGAGCCATACAGCAAAAAGAGATTTGGGTCAAAGAAACAGGAAAAAAAGCAAGAAAAAAAAAAAAGCAAGTTTCTGTGTAGCTGCTCTTCTGATTTAAAAAAGAAAAAAGAAACCATGACCTCTAATGTTCAGGGCTCTTTTAAATTAATATCAAATTCTTTAAACCTCTGTTAGCTTCAGATCTTCATAGACTTATTCCAGTTCTCTGTGCTTTACTTTTTTCAAAATTATTTTGTTTTGTCACGTGAGAATTCATTATTCTTTTTTATGAAAAAATAAAACTACATTTCATAACAGAGTAACAAGAACTAACAATAGTTAATACACTGTGGGTCACTGGCTTCAAAGCAGTTACGCAGACTACAAGACCTCAATTAAAAAATTCTCTTACAAAGAAGAAACGAACACACAGGAGCATGAGATTCTTCAATACATGTTTGTATATTCACAGTGTTGCCTGGTTTCTAGAATCTTTTCCTTTAACCATATTTTGACGTCACACATCACACATGGAGTTCTCCTCCTCGTGCCACCAAGATCAGACTGACCCATGTGACCAAAGCTGGCAGAAGCTGTTCTTCGGTGCCGTGGACCTACCAGATTCCACCTTTCAGTAAGACTTTAAAGGAAATGAGTATGGATGAGCACAAACAGTCTCCTGTAGTGTTCATTTTCTGATTTATAGGAAAACAGACAATGTAAGAAAACAGTGATTCAATTTAATTAAGGGGTGTAATTTGTTGTTTCTTATCTTTGTTTATTCCATAAATACATGTTTTCATTTAAAAATGGGACAACTAAGAAGGAAATGACACCAAGACACCAAGAAATATATATGGGGAGAAAGGGAGAGAGAGAAAGAGAGAGAGAGAGAGAGAGAGATACACACCTCAGGAAAAGAAAAACATGTATAAATATTTTAATGCTAAATTTATTGAGACACTGTGAGATTAATACAAGTTACCTCGGGCCTATGCAATTACAAGAGGTGCTCAAGGTGGTGGCCAGGAGCTTCCAGGCATTTTTTAGTACTGCGAACTGCTGCTTGGGTAACCTTGGTCACTGAGATTGCTGCACACGCATTTTCTATGTCTTCTCCACGGGCGGCAGTGTGGTGGGCTTTCTGTGACATACAACATCCTCTAGGATCCCCCATATGAGGATCACGCCATCTGTTGAGAAAAAACCATGCTCTCTTTCTGCATACATATGCAGGCTTTTAAACAGGATGTAATTTAATTCAATGAAATAAAAAGAAATTTTTGATTATGTGAATTTCCATCTCTCTTTGTTTAGCAAAGGGAGAGATGTTTTTAGAGTAGACTACTTCAATGGTTGGAAGCAAATCACCTTAATTCTCTTCAAAATGCCTCTTGTTGCTAGGGTAACAGGAAAAGAGCCTTTCTCCAGAGTCCCTGAGACCCGCGTGACATCTGCTAATGTGCACAGTGTTCCCGAGCGCTACAGCAAGCCTCACTGCCAGCCGTGGGCAAGCTCAGCGGGAGAATCTAGGCCACCCCAGGGCAAACAGCCACCATGACCCTGACACCGGGACACAGCAAGGAGAGAGCAGAGGGCTCTTCCAACTACACGGAAGCAATGTCCCTGCACGGGAAATTCGGGACGGCACAGAGCAGGAAGGAGGGATGTCAGCAAAATCTTACATGAAAGGAAAATATCTTCCATTTTCCATCCATCTCATACTTTCTCAGTGCAAGAGCCTGACACTGCATCCAGTGGCCCCCGGTCATCTGCTGAAGTCCTTTCATCTTTATGACATCTTGGCCCTAGTGAGGGGTCTGCACTTCCAAAGACAGGCTGAAGCAATAACACCAAGAAAAATAGGCACTTAGGAATTAACCTAACCAAAAAAAAGTGAAAGACCTTTACAAGGAACACTAAAATACTCTGAGAAAGGAGTTCAAAGAGGACATCAGAAAACAAAAAGACATCCCCTGTTCCTTAAGGCAGAACCAATACAGTTTAAATGGCCCTACTTCCAAAACTGACTTAGAGATTCAACACAACCCCAATCAAAATACCAACAGCATTCCTCATGGAACTAAAGAAAATAGTCCTAATGTCCAGGCATGATGGTGAGCGACTGCAATCCCAGTACTTGGGAAGCTGAGAGAGGAGGAGTTCCACACTAGCCTGAGCTGCATAGTGAGTTCAAGACCAGCCTGAACTACAGTCATCCCTCACTATGTTGCGGTTCACTTATTGTAGCTTCACTGTATTGCGGGTTTTTTTTTAAAAAATACATTTAATTCTGTACTGCGGAGTTTTCACTATATTGTGGGATTTTGCAGTATATAGGTATTTATATAATATTTGTGATTTTAATTATTTTTGCCCAAAAAATTTAAAACAATATAAAAATATTAAAAATGTTAATTTAAACATATTAAAAGAATATTACATTGAAATAAAACACAGTATGTATTTAATTAGTGATGAATACGGTACTGTACACAATGGAAATGCAGTAGGACACTACCACTTGTGCAAGTTTGCCAACGTGAGATTGCACATGGCACACTATTGGCTGATGAAATGGAAGGCGACCAACCACAGCACTGTGTTCTTTATCCTGGGTGCTGATTGGCTCAGTGACAGTAGCATCTGTTTGCTCTCCTGCACTGTGCCCATATGTTCAGCATCTCTCCTTGTCCACTTCACATTGAGTACCCATGTAGAATTTTACATGTTGTTAAAATTACATAGGTGTATGGGTGTGAAAAGTGTTTAAGAGCATAGGAAGTGTTCATAAGGGTGTGGGAAATGTTAGTAAGAGTGGGAAAGGTTTATAGGAGTGTGGGAAGGGTTTATAAAGCCTTAAATATATCTAACTAATAAAATAAATATAACAGCACTACTTGGAGAATTTTTACCTATTGCAGGGGTCTCTGGAACGTAACTCCTATGACAGGTGAGGGATCACTGTACATAGCAAAACCTTGTCTCAAAAAACAAACAAGTAAAATTTCCCAAAATTTATTTAGAAAAAAAAGAGGCCCAGAATAGCAAAAGCAATCCTGTGTGACAAGAGCAAAGCAGGAAGCATCACATTCCTGGATTTCAAATTACATTACAAAATTACAATGATACATATTTAAAGAAAAAAAAGAACATGGTACTGGCATAAAAGATGGGCAGATCAAAACAACAGACTAGAGGATGCAAAAACAACTCCAAGCACATTGTACTCTTTGATCTTTGATGAAGAGGCCAAAAACATACACTGGAGGAAAGACAGCCTCTTTAATAAATGGTGTTGGAAAACTGGCTGTCCACATGCAGAAGGCTGAATCTACACCCATATCTCTCACCATGTAATAAATGTTAAAACAGAAATAGTTAATCTGCTGGAAGACGGGGTGGGTAAAACTCTTAAAGTCATAGGAACAGGCAAGGACTTTCTGAATAGAACCCCAGCTGCACAGAAATAGTACTGAGAAGCAACAAATGAAATTGTGTCAAATAAAAACCTTCTGCATAGCAAAAGAAACCCCCAACAGAGTAAACAGACATCCTACAGAATGGGGGAAAAAATCACCAACTATTCCTTAGACAGGGGATTAATATCTAGAATATATAAAGAACTCAAAAAAGTTATACCCCCAAATAAAAGACACAGTCAAAAATTTGGCAAGTGAAATGAATAGACACTTCACAGAAGAAGTACAAATGGCCAACAAATACATGAAGAAATGCTCAGCATCTCTGGTCATTGGAGGAATGCAAATTGTAAAAAATAGCACTGAGGTTCTATCTTGCCCCAGAAAGAATGGCTATCATCAAGAAATCAAATAATAACAAAAGCTGGAGAGGATGTGTGAGAAAGGACCCTTTCACACTGCTGGTGGGAATGTGAACTAGTACAACCACTTTGGAAATCAGTATAGAGATTCCTCAAAAAACTAGAAATTCTAGAAAACAAAACTAGAAATTCCAAAAAACTAAAAGTAGAAATTCCATTCAACTGCGTTATAAAATGCATGGTTATTAAGAGTCTCCCCCCTGCCAACCCTGGTCACTGTTAATATACTTTGGGAAGGCGTCTGACAAGTGATTTGAAAATACAGCAGGATTCTCCTCGCTTTCTTGGGTTACCCCTTTGACCCTGTTGTAATGGACAGGCTTAACCTGATACCTTCTTATTACCTGAAAAACAAGTTTCAGAACGCCCCACTCTCTCTATATAGATAGAATTCTCAGGGCCCCACTTAGGGTCTCTACTGGACGCTGCTTCCTCACCAGGCCTCTGAACATCATGGTCTGGATGTCAGCTCTGACCTACCAGCCACATCAGAGGCCTTTTTAAGAATTCTTCTCAGCAGGAGGGCAGCAATGAGTTAATCTGCAATCACGTCCCTCCAAGTCAGAGAAAAATTATACTTGATTTAATAAACTCATCCGTAAACTTACCAGGGTTCTCTGAGAAACTGTCAAACCTTTCTTTACAGAGACACGCCTGTTACCGAGAAGGGAATGTGTACTCTGATAATGCTCCCCGCCCCTCCCGACTCCTCCTGTGATGGGAAGGGAGGCCCCTGAGTGAAAGGGTGCTCCATGGTTTCCTGATCTCAGTCCCACTGAGGACACGATTGCTAGGGCAGGAGCTGGTGAGAAGGAGGTGAAGGAGCCTCTGCCTCGCTGAGGGGACAGACACAGCAGCAGGGGAAAGAGCGCTGTCTGCTGGCTGGGATACAGAGAGGGGGCCAGTATCAGGCACTATGGGCCCCACACTGGGCTTGGGGAGATGCAGATCCCCTCCCATAAGGTGCCGATGGAAAGCAGGGGTCTGTGCGGATGCCTGGGTCGGGTGCTGGGGGTCTGTGGGGCGTGAAGGCTGCAGCCACACAGATCCAATAAGAGGTCCCAAGTCTAGGGTCCTGGTATAAACTCATAAACACCTGAGTGTTGGGGCTATCCCACCGCTTCCCTTCTTTTTTTACAGAAGAGGTCTCTCCAGAGAATGGGGTTAGAATTTGGAGACTCAGTCTTCGGCCAAAATTCTTGGTTCCCCAACTTATACTGAGACCAAGCTGTGTTACAGAAGATCGGCCTCTTTTTCTCTAAATCACCCTCTTTAGGGTGTGCTTATGCCACAGCCTGACCACAGGCTGGGACATGCGTGGTCAGTGGAGCCGGCAGCTGGGTGCGCTCGTGCGGTGGTGTAATTCCCTGGCCTCCCTGTGACTGCCTTCAGAGGCCCCAGTTTGGGGCAGGTCTGGAGAACAGCTTCAGGGATGCAGCCATCACTTGAGGGCAGCTTCTTGGCCAGCTGCATGGTGTCAGGGGCTTCAGGGTTTCTGCCTCTGGCCCTCTTCCCACGTCTTCACCACTATCACGCTCAAGGACTTCAATGTGGGCAAGACATACCTGACCCACCGCTTCTGTGCTGGCCACTTTCCCCAAGCACACTGAGGCCATCACCAGGGGAGATGTCCAAGACAAGTGGCGGACACTGGTGCATCGAGACCCAGTTATAGGACACAGCAAGACAAGAGCAGTTCCGAAAGAGCATCGTGCAGCGCTATTACCACAATGTGCACACCAAGCACATTCATGTATGGCAAGACCAATGTGGCTGCATGTCCACCACTTGCCATCTTGGATAGGGAAGCATGAGCAGCATTTGTTAGCAAATGACATGGATTCTCGTTGGAAATGAATGTGACTGGAGAAGGGCCAATCAGGTGCCCACAGACTGGGCACAAAAATGTGCTGCCACCCACACAGTATACCTTTGTTTGAAAACTGCTAAAAACCCCAATGCTATTGACCACATGGAAGCTACATTTAAGACCTTAGCTCATAACCTGTAGAGCCACAAACCATTAATACTTAGTCAAGCCCCGGATAAAGGAACTGCCCAGAAACAGGAAGCAGCACCTGCAGTCACGTGCTGGTGCTAAAGGAGTCTTTATATCCTAGTTCTGACCCAAGAAAAGTGTGACAGTGATAGGTCATAAGATTCAATCTCACATGTTAATGGACTGTCCTGATACTTTACTATGTATCCTGTGTGTTTTGTGTCTGTTCAGGAAGGTTTGTCACTGTGACACCAGGAAAAAGTTGGTTTTCATCTGAGGCTGAGAATAAAGGAAAGCTAGGATGAATCCATCCATCTTCCCATCAAGCACCCAGGGCAGGAAGCCTGGGAGCCCTAAGAGTCCAGCTCTCCCCATTCAGGCTCCAGGGATGGAGCAGCAGACATTGTTTGGCCCACACCTGCTGACGTGTAAGCCGATATGAAGGTGGATGAAGTGACTTTATCAGGTGCTTTCTTTTTCATTTTGGTTTCTGCAAACAGAACAAAACTAGTTAAAAGGAAGAGTTGTAATGTGGAGGGAATTGATAAATGCATCCTGGTATCACTTACTCTCCCATCACCCCAATTTAGTGACTAAGTGTTGGACGGGATCCTATGAGTCTGCACGTATTTCTGGAATGGTGTTGTGTTATCCACTTCTACATGGTCACAACAAAGTAGTCCTCCACTGCATGAAAGCTAAGTTAGACCCTGAAAACGTTTGTGTTTGTCTCTCAGTGATAAAAAAAATTTTGACATTTTTTCACCCCCCTTTTATTTTGAATTTAAGATATTACACGAAGAAAATGGCACACTTGCTTATGAAGCTGCAGTGCTAACATCAATGGAACCAAAGCTGTGTGCTTCACATGACCCTGCGCATTCACTGACGCAGATCATTTGCTGCCCTTGATACATTCAGAGGAAATTAAACCTAAAGATGATTGTACTTAAAATATTTAAAGAGTGTGGGAAGCCATCCACAGCTCTGGCCATTACAAAAATGCAAACTAAAATGACCCTGAGATTCTATCTTACCCCATAGTAGAGCAGCCATCAAGATGTGGGAAAGGAGAAAAGAAGGAAGGGAAAAGAAAAAAATACATATGTATATACACACAAGATAGCTAAGACATTTATACTACTAATTTCTTTCCCTTTCACAATATCTATTGTAGATTTTGGATCTTATTTACTCTTTCAGTTCCTTACACCAGGCATATAATACGATGTTTACACATGCACATCAGATTTATTTCACTTAGGAGGATAGTCTCAAGCTGCATCAATTTGCCTATAAAAGCCTTGACTTTATCCTTCTTTGTAGCTGAGTAGTAAGCACTCTATTGTATAAAAATGCCACATCTTTTTTATCCATTCCTTAATTGATGGGCATTGAGGTTGTTCCCAAGATTTAGCTATTACGAATTTTGTTGCTATAAACATGGATGAACATATATCGCTGTGGTATGATGTTTTTAATTCTCTGGAAAAGGAGAATAGCTGGTTCAAATGGACCTGTAATCCTACTTTTCTGAGGACTCTCCACACTGATTTCCACAGTGGTTGTACCAGTCTGCACTCCCCCAGTAGTGGAGAAAGGTTCCTTTTTCCCCATAGCCCTGCCAGCATTTGTTATGGGTTGATTTTTTTATGATAGCCACTCTTTCTGGGGTGAGATGGAATCTCGGTGTTGTTTTAATTTGCGTCTCTCCAATGATCAATGATGTTGAACATTTTTTCATATATTTGTTTGCCATTTATTTGCATTTCTTCATCTGAGAAGTGTATATTCATCTCAGGTTCCCATTTCTGGATTGGCTCTTTGAATTTGGGGGGCCTGCTTTTTTTCAATTCTTTATATGTTTTAGATAGAAGTCCTTTGTCTGAGGGACTATTGGCTAAAATTTTTTCCCACTCTGTGGGTTTTCTTTTCACTCAGTTGGTGATTTCTTTGGGTGTGCAAAAACTTTTTAATAAGATGAGATCCCAGTTGTTTGATTCTTTGAAGTATTTCCTGTGCAGTTCAGTTTTTCTTCATGAACTCTCTGCTACCCCTGTCTTCAAGACTTCTACCTACTTTCTCTTCAAGTAGATTGAGTGTTTCTCTTTTAATATTTAGATCTTTGGTCCATTTGGATGAAAGTTTAACACATGGTGATAGACATGAGTCTACTTTTAGTCTTCAGCATGTGGAAAGCCAGTTTTTTCAGTATCATTTAATAAAGAGGCTTTCTTCCAATGAACATGTTTGGCTTCTTTTATTTATTGTAAAAATAAAAGGAGGAAAACATTGACAGACAGACAACCTTTTACAAAATAACAAAAGAACAGTACAGACAATACAGTTACAAACAAAATGGTAGGAAATTAACAATACTTCTTGTATTACATATTGATATCTTCAAAGTGGTTTCTCAGGAAAACAGGTAGAGACATGCAATATTGATCAATCAAGGACTCATTGACAGTTTCTTTCAGCAAAGAAATAGAAGACAGTAGAATGTATGTAAGGTGGCTGAATGTGTTTGTAGTTGTGTCTGCATCTTCTAATTTGTTCTATCAATTCTTGAGTTTGTTTGTGTTTTTTTTTTGCCACTACCATGCTGATTTTATCACAGTAGCCTTGCAGTATAATTTCAAGTCAGGGACTGTGATGCCTCCTGCCTTGCTTTTGTTTCCCAGCATTGCCTTGGCTATTCTAGGTCTCTTCTGGTTCCAGATGACTTTTAGGAATGTTTTCTCTAGATCTGTGAGGTATCCTAATGATATTTTGACCAGGATTGCATTAAATCTGTGTAGCAGTTTAGGGAGTATGGCCATTTTCACAACACTGGTTCTTCCTATCCATTAGCAAGGAATATCTTCCCATTTTCTGATATCCTCTTCGATCTCTTTTTTCAGAGTACTGTAATTTTCATTGTGTGGATCTTTTACTTCCTTTGTTAGAGTGGTTCCTAGGTATTTCATTTTTTGGATGCTATTGTGAAGGGTGTGATTTCCCTAATTTCTCTCTCAGAGAGTTTGCTGTTTATGTACAAGAATGCTATTGATTTTTAAGTGTTGACTTTGTATCCAGCTGTGCAACTGAATTTGTTTATTAAATCTAGAAGTCTTGGGGCTGGGGATTTAGCTCAGCCACAAAAGCGCCTGCCTGGCAAGCGCAAGGTCGTGAGTTCGGTTCCCGGTACCGGAGAAAAACCGGGAAAAAAAAAAAAAAATCTAGAAGTCTTTTGGTGGAGTTTTTGGAGTTTTCTACCTAGAGTATCATGCCATCTGTGAATAATAACAATTTAAATTCTTCCTTTCTTGTCCTTATTCCTTTTATTTCTTTCTCTTGTCTAATTGCTCTGGCTAATGTTTCCAGAACTATATTGAATAGGAGTGGTGATAGTGGACATCCTTGTCTTTGTTCCTGATTTTAGAGTGAAAGCTTTCAGTTTTTGTCCATTTAGTATAATGTTGGCTGTTGGTTTGTCAAAGATGGCTTTTATCAGATTGAGGTAAAGATCATCTATTCTGATTTTCTGTAGGGTTTTAATCATGAATGAATGTTGGACTTTATCAGAAGATTTTTCTGCATCTATTGAAATATCATGTTATTTTTGTCTTTGGCTCTGTTGATATGGTGTACTATATTTATTCATTTGTATATGTTAACCATCCCTACATTCCTGGGATGAATCCTACTTGGTCATGGTATATAATCTTCTTGATGAGTCACTGTATTCTGTTTGCCAGTATCCTACTGAGAATTTTTGCATCTATGTTCATTAGGGAGATTGGCCTGTAGTTCTCTTTTTTAGTTGGATGTTTCTCTGGTTTTGGTATCAGGGTAATATTTGCCTCCAGGAATGAGCTAGGGAGTACTGTTTCCCTTTCAATTTCTTTAAAGAGTTTAAGGAGTGTTGGCATTAAATCTTCTCTAAATTTCTTGTAGAATTCAGCTGTGAATCCATCAGGACGTGGGCTTTTCTTTGTTGGTAGGTTTTTAATTACATTTTTTATTTTATTAACTGATATTGGGTTATTCAGAATTTTTATATCTTCTTGATTCAGCTTTGGTAATTCATACATTTCCAATAATCTGTCCATTTATTCTGTGTTTTCCATTCTATGAGAGTGAAGATTTTCAATGTAGGTAGTGATAATCTTCTGCTTTTCCACAGAATTTGTAGTGATTTCAGCATTTTCATTCCCCATTGCATGAATTTGAGTTTTTTCTTTTCCTTTTCTTTCATAATATTGGCTAGGGGTTTATCAATTTTATTTACTCTTTCAAAGAACCAACTCTTCAATTCATTATTTCTTCATATTGTTTCTTTGGATTTGTTTCTTTACTTCAGTTGCTATCATTTCAGAAATGTCAGGTGTGTGTCTTCCATTGTCCTCTATCTCACTGTCTCCTGGACTTATTCTAGGTGGGCCGGAGATCTTAGGCATTTTGCTTCTATGTCTTAACATTTTCTATTCCAAAAGTTTTTATTTTGCATTCTGTGTTGATCCTTGTAAGTTTTTGTAGTTGGTAGCTATATTACTAGTATCAAGGCCTCTCTAGGTAAAATTTTTTCTTTGGGGATGTCTTCTATGTGTAAGAGGTTCTTGGTTTGTGTCTGTCCCAAGATCCCACCTTTCCAACTAATTAAGAGTGAGATGTTGGTATCTGTTTGGATGTGTCCCCAGTCCTCTGGTGCTGGGGTGTGGTGAGGTTATTACCCCAGAACTTCCCAGTATTGTTACAGAAGTGAGAATGACTGGTTAAAACAGAAATGACATCCTAGCTAAAGTAATATAATTAGCAATAACAATAGCATCTAGCACAGTTTAGACACTGACAAGCTGTGGTAACTATTAATTTTTTATCTTTAACCATAGGAGCAAAATCTACAATTATATTACAGAACCAATCATAAATTGGAAGCTTATATGCAAAGTGGTTCCCCTTGGCAGAGCAGTTTTACCATGTGGTGGGGAAATTTAAGAAAGATAATGGACAAAACAAAGGTAACAAAAAGAAAGTAGAAGCCAGGCTGGAGGACAAAGGATGATCGTGCAAGCTTTGGGAAACTAGAGAAGAGGGCAGAAGAGAAAGAATAAAGGAGTGAGCAAGTGATTATATGAACTTGGTCTCTGGGTTTGGGGGATGGGATTAGTTTTCTGTGGCTGGATCTCTCCCTAGCCATTTAGAAAAGAGAAAAAAAGATAAGATAAAAGAAAGAGAAAGAAGAAAAAGAAATTTTAATAAAAATTTTAAAAAGAGAAAAAGGGAAGCCCCACCCACCTGCTTCTATTCTATGAGTCCTTGTTCCCAAGCACAATGTTGGATC
Source organism: Chinchilla lanigera (assembly GCF_000276665.1). NCBI lineage: Eukaryota > Metazoa > Chordata > Mammalia > Rodentia > Chinchillidae > Chinchilla > Chinchilla lanigera. The sequence continues at coordinate 38,268,263 of NW_004955407.1, read as the reverse complement.
AACTAAAGTACCTCCTGTTGGGGCCTATTGTTCCTGTTGCTTCTGACAGTTTCAGGTCATTGTTAGTCCCACCGTTCCATCCTGCGCATCCTGGCTGGGGCCCTACTGTGTGGCTGACATTTCGGTGGTCTCTGTGTCTTCAGCGCTACTGGTAGCTGCAGTGGGGGAGGGGACCGGACTCTGCGCCTTCCTGAGCTGGGTCTGATAGTTTTTTTAAAGGAGGGAATCTGTTTATGAGTTTTTAAATCATTTTTTACAGTAGGCCAATAAAATTTATAGACTTTCCAAGCATATCTATTCCTGTAGTAGTGTATGGAGCTTTTAAAAAGTAATTTAACTTTTCCTTTTTGTAAAAAGATAGTAAAAAGTATCCACTACTGTCTATGAAAGGGTTTATTTTTTTCACTTTAATATTTATACTTTAAAAATATTTTACTTCATTTGCAACAAATTACCATTTTATTTCTTTAGTACATGTTTTTATTTTTGAAAAGAAGATACCTACTGAATGGTGATGAAACTTTTAGATATATTCCAAAATATTTATACAACATTTCATTGTTGAAATCACTTCCAGAAATGGTGGCTATCTAACAAAAATTAATTTTTTTTAGGGGCTGGGGATTTAGCTCAGTGGCAAAGCCCCTGCCTGGCAAGCGCAAGGTCGTGAGTTCGGTTCCCGGTACCGGAGAAAAACCAAAAAAACAAAAAAAAAATTAATTTTTACGTATTTTATAAATCTGTTAATTTAACTATGAACTTTAATTGAAATATCTCAATCATTTTAGAAAAAGGAAGCTATCCCACAATCTAATGCAGTTAACTATTAATAACAATGCTTTCTTGAAAGTGCATTGCTAATATATGCTTCCTCATGAAATCTAAAGTTAAATAGGAGAAGCCATTAAAAATACCAGGAATCCTTAACCATGAAATAAATACAAACGTCTCATGAGACAGAGAAAATGAAGGTAGAGTCAGAAACAGAAGTTAGGTCATAGGACAGAAGATAAGGGCGGGTAGATCTGCATAGGTGGGCAAGCACCACAGAGCCAGGCCGGCCAGGAAGGGGACCTTACCAGTCTGCCTGACCCTGAAGCAAAGTTTCAGGCAGCTGCTTGTCATCCATGAGGAAGGTCTGTGCTGTTCATCACCACTGTCTGCCCTTTTCCTGGGGACTGTCAAGAAGGAGGTGTCCCATCTGGGTCACCAAAAATGCTACAAATCAGCCTGGGGATCTTTTGCTCAATTCTGATAGCAACGGCAAATCCACAAAGTGCAGATCTGCCAGGAGTCCTGATGTCACCAGATGAAACCAGCTAATGGTGCAGGTCAACAGTGGACACAGCCCACTGCTGGCCTCTGCCTCTGCCGGCCACCACCCTCTGTTGCTGGCTTGTAGTTCTGGTCTCTGCTGCTGATCTCATCGGATGCTGGTCCTAGAGCTCTCCAGAGCCCCTGGCATCTACTGTGCTTTCCTTTGAATTGATTATTCCATCCATACTACTCAAAAATACAATAAGAATCTCAAGCAGATTTATAGGATTTTTGGAGCCCACACAACCCAAGAAGTAAATCACAAGCAGGTTTCCAGAACCACTAAAACTGGTCTTCATTTTTATGGTTCACCATGTCATTCCTTACCAGTACACTGGAGTGAGCTCTCCTAGACCAACCTGAGAAGTAGCTCGGGAGGGTTGCTTATATAGCAGCTGTAGATCCGTGATTGGTCCAAGTGCAGGCCTGTGATTGGTGCAGCGCTCCAGGACAGCGTTGGCTGTCAGGGCCAGGATCCAGAGAGGGGCAGGGCTGGAACAGGGAATCTTCTGGAAGGCTGGCTGTGAGTGTTGGGGATGTTAACAGTGGGCCCAGACCCCTCCCTCCCTGGTCCTAGGCACATCACAGTGCTTCCTCCCTTCTCCTAAAAGGCAGCAACAGTGTCTGACGTGGAGAGGGACGGGGAGAGGGGCCATGCTGGTATTCCAGCTGCGTCCATGTTGGAGTGGAGTGGAGGAGACTGGCTGCTGGACAGCCAGGGAGGACATGGAAGCAAGATGTTCCAGTCCGTTGGGGCGGCAAGGGGAGCAAAGGGGCGGAGCGTGACAGCCACCAGCCAAGCCACAGCCCCCCAGCCCACACGGAAAAATGCAGTCAGGCCCTTCGCCTCTGCTTTGCCTGGAAGAACAGAAGCAGCTGCTCCTCCACTCTGAAATGTGCAAAGGGGCCCCAGGCTGCCATTGCCCTCATCCCTGCTATCATCCTTCCCCTGTGGGTAACAGAGCTACGGTAAGGTAAGGCTCAAGATGATGCGTGCACAGTAGTTTGTACAACACAAGACCATCGGCACAACTGGGGAGTGTGACCCCAACCAGTGCAACAAGATCATTCACCCCGAGGCAGAGGGGACTCAGACAGGCGGAGCTGAGACGTATAAAGGCAGAGACTATGAACAAAGAGACAGTAGGGCGAGATATTTGTTATTGATTTTTATTTATATGATTGTTCTCTGGGAAGCACTTCATTTCCAAAGCTAAGCCCAAGGCAAGTAGCATAAGGCACGTAGGAGGAAATCTGCCATATCGAAATGCTTTTGCCACAAAGAGAAGTTCTATTCCTTGTGCTCATTTGATTTACGGCACTAATAAGGTCTATGCATGCAGAGCAAAAAAAAAAGAAAATTAAAATAAGCAAAGGCCAAGAGTGCCAGGCACATGAAGCTATGCGATACTGTCTTCATATTTAACCTCACGTCAATACGATGGAGTAGCTCTCTGTGTACACACCCAGCCACCTCGGACAGTGCAAGTCCTCGTCGAACACCCAATGCACTAAGAGGAGTGCGTGCACTTCGAAGCAAAGTATTTCACTGAATTTATAGGGAAACATGTGAAATGTTGTTTCACGATTTGAAATGTTGCTTCATAACTTGAAATATTGCTTCATGGCTTGCAAGGTTCCTTCACGATTCTAAAAGAAAGGGAAAACATCAGGGAGAAGACAAAGAGAGAAAATGCTCACCACAGTGTTCCTTATGCAGCCTCGGTAAAGAACAGTGTTGCCTTTTACCTGATAAACCTGCCCTTCCTGCCTCAGAACAAAGAAAGGAAAGCAAGTTTTTCTCATGGAAAACCAAGGCGCACTTCTAACCTTTCTCTGTACCAACACATACTGTCATAGGCAGCTGAGTTAGATAGAAATATTATAGGCAGTCAGACAGGGTCAGGCCCTTGAAGGAGCCAATATGGAAGACAAGATACCTTGTGAGTGGAGACATAGTTGTTGTGGGCCAGACCTCAAGACAAAAGTCTAAACAAATGCACCCACATACCTCCCTGGGGATGGACATCAGGGATTGATATTCTAAATAGGTAGCAACCACCTTGAAAAAGCCAGGAAGAGTCACTAGTCCAACCCCCTACAGGAAAAGCCCCTGTTCTGTATTCATAGCCGCTTGCTACATGACTCATTTCCCCCATTTGATCCCAATTTAATCAGTTTTACCTGAACAATAGTTTTGTCCATTTTTCCCCTACCTTGGACCCACCTCACCTGATGGTTCTGTTCTATAAAAGTCTCTAGAAAAGACAGAGTCTTGGGTAACTCACGTGGGCCCCCTTTCTGTCCCTCTCTTGGACAGAAGCTTTCTTTCCCTCAGTAAATATATTCAGCTCTTAACCTCCAGTGCCTGTGCCTTCCCTCAGAGGACCGCGACCAGCTCCTCCGCCCACAGTGGCCAAGTCGCAGGGACCCTCCACACCCTCCGCCCAAGGCATGGGTGCCACAGAGGCCACCAGCGGGACGGAAGCCCACGCAGGCAGTGCAGCCTGCCAGGGAGAGGCTTTGAGCTAGGGCCCAGCTGCCCCCAGCGCCCAGGGTGTGACAGGGACAGCACAGGGACCCCAGCTACCTGAGGGCTATGAGGCCAGCCTAGGAGTCCTCACCCTCCTCCCCTGGCTCCTCTTCTCCTGGCTCCTCTTCTCCCGCTTCGGCCTCCTCGCCCCCGGCCTCCTCCTCTGCCGCCTCCTCCGGGGCATCCTCTGTCTGTGTCAACAAAAGTCACTCCGTTATGGAGACAGATGTGTCAGGTCCACAGATACAAGGAGAAACAACAGGACAGTAAGAAATCCGCAAGGGGATGGGGGCCTCCTGATAACACACACTACACAGCACACAGCACACACCCAGACACACTGCACACCACACAGAGACACGCTACACATCACACACCCAGACACGCTGCACACCACACTCAGACACGCTTCCCACCACACACCCAGACACGCT
>NW_004955407.1:38254251-38263133 GCF_000276665.1 Chinchilla lanigera | reverse complement strand
CACACCCAGACACGCTGCACACCACACTCAGACACGCTACACATCACACACCCAGACATGCTGCACCCCACACTCAGACATGCTACATGCCACACACAGACACACTATACACCACACAGAGACACGCTACACATCACACACCTAGACATGCTGCACATCACACATAGACACACTACACATCACACAGAGACGTGCTACATATCACGCACACCACACAAGCCACACACATGCCACACACACTACACAGCGCACACCATGCACACAACACAGATACACTACACACCACACAGAGACACACTACATATCACACACCCCACACATGCCACACACACTAAACACATACCACATAGAGATATGCTACACACCACACACAGACATGTTACATACCATATACCACACACATGTGCCACACACTTCACAACAGACATACTACATATCACACACATAGCACACACACAACACATGCACTACACATCACACACATGCCACACACATGCCACACAGCACACACACAGACATGCTACATATCACACGTACCACACAAACATACCACACACACTACACACACATCACATATAGATGTGCCATAAACACTATACACCACACACCACACACCACACACCAACACATTACCCACCACACACAGCATATACACAACACACACAGCAAACACAGCACAAACATACATCACACAGCATCTTGTATTACATGTTACAGAGAATAAATTTCATTCTTATAAATTTTATCATTAATAACTTTAATACTGCTATATCATTTTTCTTTTGATGTTTTAATTGTGCTTTATTTTGCAAGGGAGGGGTACCGGAAATTGAATTCAGGACCTCACGCTTGCCAGGCAGGAGCTGTGTGCCTGAGCTAAATCCCCGGCCCAACGGTACTTTTTTTTTGGTACCGGGAATCGAACTCAGGACCTTGTGCTTGCCAGGCAGGCGCTTATGTCACTGAGTTACACCGCCGGCCCGTCCAATTGTACTTCAAAGTCATCTTCTCAGTATCCTTAATTTTTAATACTTTTTCCTCATTTTATATAATTCATCATCTCCTATTTTTGTGAAACTTGATTCTCTTATATCTTAGCTGATCTTACTCTACCTGCATTCAATATAAGACATTTCTTTCCCAAATTTTTTATCTTACTGAATCTCTGGGGTTTTTTACACTCCAAATTTAAGCTCTCCTTTTGTAATTTCCTTCCCTTAACCTTGTGCATTTTCTCTTACGTGCACAGGAGGCCTGGTGAAGGGAGAGGTCCCCGCCCCGAGGAGTTCGGGCTGTGTCTCCTAGGGCCCCCCACCCCCACCCCCACCCCCACCGGCAGCCCTGGCGTGCGCAGTGCACCCAGCACCTGACGGAGCCAGGGCCAAGCCCCGGCTCCCGCTCAGCGGCTGAGGACAGCAGTGTTGCGGGCTGTGAGGTCTGTGCCCCGAGGGTCACATGAGAGCCGTGCTGGGAGGGGGCCTGCCGTTCGCTGGCCTCCCGTTTGGCAATGGGAGTTTTCTCTCCTTTGTCTTCTGCCACCACCATGAGGCGACCCAGCCCAGGGGAGGCTTCCCAGACCCTGTCATGCTGTTCGGGCTTTCAGCTTCCCTAAGCGTGAGCTGCATGAACCTAGAAGCTATTTCTGTTAAGCTGACAAAGTTCAGCCGTCGGAGGTGACAGCCCCATACCTCTTCTGCTTCTCTCTCTCCCTCTTCTTCCTTAGGTCCACAAATGGGAAGGAAAGAAAAAACACAAATTCAAGTCAGTTTTCAAACTGGATCTTCAAATAAGCAAATAATAATAATAAGACAGAAGCTCCTTGAAGTGGACAACCCATTCGTTAAACCATAAAATATGTAAAAAGCGAAGCCAAGATACCTAGGTGATCCGTACTTTTTTTCTTACACTATATTTCAACCTCTTGGAATATTATGAACATAAAGATACGGTCGCGGTCGCTCATACGCCTAAGAAAATGTAATTAACTAGTAATACTGCTTAGTGATACATGTAGCTCCGTCTCACTGTGGGAGGAAATGAGGGCCTCGCCGTCCCTTCCCCCCATGGCCCCTTGCAGCTTCCCGGTCCAGTGTGCTCCCGGGACTTCACTAAGCAGCCGTGTGGTTCTTAGCAGCTCCTGGAGTCCCAGACAATCCGGCCTGTCCTTGTAGTCACCTGCATCCTCTCACCAGCCCCTTCTTCCTGAGGCCACCGAGTCCTGTACTTGGACCAAGGTCACAAACCAAGTAAGCAGCGAAACCCAGATCACCCTAAGTCTCCTGGTTACTAATTCAGCGCTCCTGCCCCTCCTCTGCCAGGCTGCCTCTCAAGATCAGTAACAGGAAAAGCAAAGTCACAGCAGGAAGGGACAGGGGACCCAAGATGCTGTCAGTCCCCCAGCCCGCATCACTGCATCAGGTCTGGCCGCTCAGAGCTCAGTGATGGGCCCAAACGTGCTGCTAACTCAGCTGGCCAAGTCTGAGAGAGGCCCAGGACATCTTAGCCCTGGGAGGCATCAAACTAATGTCATAGTGGGCACCACTGATGATACACCAAGTGTCAGTGCAAAAGGAACATCCAGGAAAGGAGAGCCTGGCACCTGTTGTGAAATTCAGGTGCTGGCGTCATGGTTACAGGTACGTTGTGCCGCGTCCCGCTGTGACTGCTGTCTCCGCTCACCTGGACATCACAGCCTCCTGTCCTTCCACACTTCCGATGTGCTCTCCCTGCTGCAGCCAGCCAGACAGCTCCAGGAGGCAAGAAGCCTCGTGACGCCACCCATGTGTTCAGAAACTTCCAGCTCAGGATACATCCAGACCCCACTGTACTTACTTCAGCCATGCTGACTCACATGCGGTTTCCCACACTGGCCAGGGCTCTGCTCAGAATGATTTGTGCAAAGAAGACTTTCCTAACTGTAGATGGAGTCTGGGGACCTCCCTGCTCTCACAGCCATCATTCTCTGTCGCCCTGCCTGGTATGCGTGCTCTGTGGGAACGCGACCTGTGTCTTACTCATCCTACCGGCTCTCCAGCCCCCAAGCCCTGTCTGGAACCAAGGCACAAACAAGCTCAGTGACTGGGTATGTGAACAGATATTGACCCTTCAGCTCCCAGATTCACTTTCTTCTTGTCCACACAGGATCCGATCAAAATTCACCGAATGCAGCACAGAACTGTCAGTTACGAAGAGTTTCACATTTTCCTAAATCCAACTATTTTTATCGACTGTGTCCGGCTTAAACAAGGTGCTGTGAAATGTGGGGCTCTCCTTAGAGCCAGCCCGGAGGGCAGCAAGGGATCTTATAGGAGCAACTGCTGGTCTCAGCTCGTATAGGTTAACTGGGAACGGCGGCGGAAGGACCTAGCGCTCTAGCAAATGTTGAATGAATGTATTGAAGTACTGTTATTCCTGCCTCAAAAAACACTGGACATGAGGTGAGATCTATTAATTAAAAAAAAAAAAAAGATAAAAAGCTTTCAAATTCATGTCACAAGGGCTGGGGATTTAGCTCAGCGGCAAAGCGCCTGCCTGGCAAGCGCAAGGTCGTGAGTTCGGTTCCCGGTACCAGAGAAAAACCAAAAAAAGAAAAGTCAAATTCATCTCACAAAATTACAAAATATCAGAATTCAGCAGATCTTTAAAAGTCCTCTATGTACCATGCTTGAACTGATTCATGGTTGACAAATAATTGTATCAACAAGAGCATCCATGTAGAGAGCTGTAGCCTCCCAGGACTGCACAGTCTCACCAGATCTTTGTACAAGGTGACACATCGACTATGCGGTTGAAGTCACGGCGCCTGGGTGTTCTGAGAAAGCCAGAAGGCAGAAGCCTAGCAGTGGGACATCTCAGAATCTCCCACAGCAGCTATTTTTGTGGGGAGTGTGGCCAGGGACACAGGCCACTGATGTGGTGCACAGCCAGCACCAAAGACAGGTGTCAGTGGTGGTGAGTGTCAGGCTGTGGGTGGCGAGCAGCAGCCGAGGACAGAGAGGCCAGCCAGCCTCCGAGAGCCAGGAGGAGGGGGCGGGAGGGCAGCGCTCCGGCCGCGGAGCCCCTACCAAGGTTTGTCTGGCAGGGAACTTTCCCCCAGACTGGTTCTGGAGGGAGTTCAAGGGGTGAGACCACCACCATGTGGTCAGTCGAGCCAAGGGCACAAAGATTTTCAGACAGGGCCATTAGCCGGCAGCGAATACAACCCCAAATGACTTGACCCTTCTAATAAGAATATTTTACCTTGATAAAAGCCAAATACAAACACAAACACACTGTGATGTTCCCAGCATTTTGTGAAGCTCTCCTGAGGCTTCACTGAAATTCTCCTGCAGGGCAGCTCAGAGGAGGTCTGCGCCCACCCGTAGCCCCACCTGCTTCCCAGGCATTTTAAGAATTCCTGAGAATTCTGTTCCTCCATACACCCTCCAATTATCCCTGCTGGGCTCTTACAGAACCCATTTCCCTCTTCTACCCCTACTGGTTACCCCTGAAGAGCACCCCTTTAGAATCAGATCCTCTGACTTGGATTGCTGGGATTTGCTATTCCCCAGACTTGAATGGACATCAGTTTCCTCCTGTGTCCCCTTTTTATCAAGCCCCTGCTGGTGCCCCCAAAATGTACTGTACTCCCTTGGCTCTGTTTCCCCAGGGTTCCTGGGAGCAGTCGAGTTGGTCATTATTCAAGATCAAGAGTAAGGCCCCTGGTTTGATCCGGAACGTGAATATGACCTACCTCTAAAAACACAACACATCATTAAAGGTCTGGCCAGTGGGGTCTTTCCAGGTCAGGGCTCAAGGTCTTCCCTCTGGCTCTTGTTCAACCCCACTCCTGGTCCAGAACTGCAGTTAGCAACTTAAGGAAAATTGCCAGGTTTCTTCCCACTGAACTCGGAGCTGCTCATTTTTCTCCTCCTCACTGTGTAGAAACTCCCAGGCACCCCTCAGAATCCCAGTAAGCTAAAAACAGGATGAAAGCAAAGAAACCATGGTGCCAACAGCAAACACTCACGCTCTTCTCCTGGGACTCAGGAAGGTTGCCCACATCTTCACTGTTCTCCTGTCCCTCATTCTCTCCAGGTTCTTCAGCCTTCTCTGTTCCCTGGTCAGAAAAGAAACCCAGGGCATCATTAACTGTTATGGTTTGTGCCTAGACGCCCCTCAAAGCCTCATGCAGTGTTAGGCTTTTTTGGAGGTAGGTAAATCTAGGGTTTGTGATTGATTCATGATCCATGGCTGGGATTAAGTATGTGAGTGCTGCACTTACCCTAGGGCCGGTAGCCTGCGTACAATATATGAGACAGAAACACGCTTGTCCCCTCTTCCTTATTGCATCTGTGTTTCCCACTGCCGTAAACTATTGCCCCTCTGCCATGTGCCACCCTGCCTTGGAGCCAGCCAGTTATGGGCTGAAACTTCTAAAAACTGTGAGTTTAAATAAACCTTTCTTCCCTTAACTTGTGGTGCGGGGTATTTTGTCTCAGCAACAAGAAAAGTAACTAAGACACTGACCTTTGATAAACTCACAAGGACAAATGAGAGCACATCTGCTGGGGCTTCTGTATCTAGGTCACAGTGCATAGATGAAGCCAGCAGAGACCTCCTATTTATGAGGTTGCTCAGTCCCTAGAGCATGAGCTTGCTAGCCCCCCAATTACTGGTTGAGCTTATCAATGTCAGTCAGTAGACTGATGTGCATGTGACAGTAATAAACTGCCAACTGAGGGATTTCAAGTCACCCATTTAAGGCTTGTGAAGATGATGGATAAATGCATGGGTGTAAAGAGAGAAATAAGGCAGGCAGAAAGGTAGGCACAATGGATGGAAGGATGGATGGATGGATGGATGGATGGATGGATGGATGGATGGATGGGTGGGTGGCATGGGGGCAGGTGGCTTGTGGTGCCAGCCCTTACCTCAGTGGTACTCTCTGCCTCTCCTGCTACATCACCATTGGGAAGGGAAGAAGCTTCCTCAGGCGACTTTGTCACCTGCATCATATAGATTGAGAACATTTAAGAATTTTCTTGAGGATCATAATTTGCATTTCAATATCTTTTAACTACTGAAGTTATATTTGTCTTCAGCCTCACTTCATCTGCAGCAAAACCGGCCCTAGTTGGTAGACAGTCCTTACCACTCACAGAGGTGGAGAGATCAGAAAGGCAGAAAAACATCACATTGTAATTCAGAGCCTGGGATGGGTCTGCCTCTCCTACCTGATGCTTTTGTAACATATGAAGTTGTTCTCAGCCTCTAAAAATACACTTTAGAATTCATGAGAACAAAATAAACCGTACATGCATGCTCCATTTCTACCCTTCTATGATAAGCAGTATTAAAAATTTAAAAGCCAGGCATGATAAATGCCTGTAATCCAGCATTCTGGGAAGCAGAGACAGGAGAATCACAAGTTTAAGCCCAGTTTGGGCAACTTGGCAACTTAGAGAAGACCCCAGTTGCAAAACTATTTTTAAAAATTTTTCTTTAAAGATGGCTAAGGATGTAGCTCAGTAAAAAGGCCTTGGGTTCAATCCCTAGTATAGATAGATAGATAGATAGATAGATAGATAGATAGATAGATAGATAATAGAATTTTGATGTGTGATAACTATACTAATATTTAAAGGCTCTTTTGGGGAATTACTTGTCATTTTCCTTTTTTTGGTTGAAATGAGAACACATTGTCAATAATTTAATCTTTTAGCTTAATATATCATGGACATTTGCCTTGCTTGATTTGTACAATTCTATACCATTCTTTTTATCATCTACTTAATACTAAGTATGTAACAATTTATTCAAACATTTCCCAAATGATTAATGTACAAAATTTTCTGTGCCTCTATAAATAACACTATGTTACACTGAAAAAAATGATGAGGATATTTTTATTTGATTCCTTTTCAAAAAGGTGATAGAAATTCATTTTCCTACAATAAATGTGAATGTACCATTTTTCTTTCTTTTTTTTTTTTTGGTTTTTCTCCGGTACCGGGAACTGAACTCACGACCTTGCACTTGCCAGGCAGGCGCTTTTGCCGCTGAGCTAAATCCCCAGCCCCTGTACCATTTTTCTTTATCCTCCCTGTTAATGAAGCAAGACAATGACCTTTTGATGTTTGTCAGTGTGTTGAGGAGAAAACAGAATTTTTGACTTAAGTTTCACAGTGCAGTATTTGAAGCAAACCCCAGCCAATGTGCAATAAACCCTAGATTCTGTTTATAAACTCTGCCAAAATTTCTCTGGTTGAACCCTGAACCATGCATGCATGGAACCATGTGCATATGTATGTGTTTCTACATGGCATATAACATGATATAATATTGATTTTAGGGTGTGCAATATAAAGAATTTAAATTATAACCACTAGAACCACCACCAAAAAATAATGCAAAGAGGTATAGATAAAATAGGAGTGGGTCAGGGAGTGCTAGGGATCAAAGCCAGGCCATTGCAAATGCTCAGTAAGAGCCCTACTGCTGAGCTACATACCCAGCCCAAGTGCATTCCTCAGACAAGCTCAGGAAACACTGACCTAGCTTTGTGAAAGGGCAGGAATAATTCCCTTGGTTGAACTAAAAGATCTCCCCATCCTAGAGCTACAACATTTCCAGCCGGTCAGGTAGAAGCCACACTGCTACTGAGAGCTAAATATGTATTTCTGGGTTTGAACAGCTCCTGTATTTCTAAAACTCAGTTCTCCTGGCCCCACTCTGTGATTCCAGAGCAGTGATAGATCAGAAGTCCCCCACCTGAGCACCTGGGCCAGCACACTGGGTCACTTCTAGTTCCTGTACCTGTGGGTGACAATGTAAGAGGTGGGCAGTGATTTGGAGCAGCAGGAGGGGGCTGCTCAAGTGCTAGGTAAGCCCAAGTATGGGTCAAGTCCCTATGTGTCACAAGAAGGATCCCACAGTACCAGCACAGTGCAGGCTCCAAAAGTCCACAGCAATGGCTGTAGCATGGAGTATCAGACCCTTTCCTGGTGGCAGGGTCAGAGGTCACCAGCAGGATCTTCATGGGGACAGGGCTCCTGGGTGAGGATTCTACAACAGTGCTCTACAGGGAGACTGGCTGGGGCAAGAACAAGGACAGAGTCCTACGGGAAGGCCAACCCCACAGCCAAAGTTACTAGAGTGGGCAGGGCAAAGGAAGTGACCATGCTCCTAGGAGTCTGGGGTGGGAGCTGCGTGGTAGAAGGCACTCACCAAAGTGCCTCTGACTCCCGTATGAGAGTGTGGAGGCCCCCTCCCTCCTCTCATGCTCCTTTCTTGGAAGGTACCTGAACCATTTGTTCAGCTTGGTCCTCCTCCTTCAGGTGACTGGGAAACTCTGCACTTACTTAAATATTTTGCCATTCTCAAAATTGCTTCCAAAGGATGAACAATCGTACCAGAAACAAGTATCAAAACTTGTGATCACAAGTCACTTTGGCCATGAATTACATTGTCTCAATATATTTTTTGTGCCTATTTATCAGATGAAAATGAATCCCTCCTGCCCAAGCAGCAAGGAAGAGATGCAGGACAGGTGGGACCCCTCTGTCCAGCTCTTGGGCTCTGCATGGTATAGGCCCGGGTCAAGGCCATTCAGGCAGGGTAAAGCCAGATTTGCTAGGGTCTGAAGCTGAGACAGTTTAGGTAGATAGCTAGGAGATTCTCTCATACAAGAAAAATTATACAAAATTAAGTGTCAAAGTATAAAAGCTACTGTGCATGTGTGGGGCTAAAGTTTAAAAAAAAAAAAGAAGAGAAGAAGAGAGGAGAGGAGAGGAGAGGAGAGGAGAGGAGGGGAGAAGAGAAGATAGAGAAGAGGAGAGGAGAGGAGAGAAGAGAAGGGAAGGGAAGGGAAGGGAAGGGAAGGGAAGGGAAGGGAAGGGAAG
>NW_004955407.1:38247063-38254146 GCF_000276665.1 Chinchilla lanigera | reverse complement strand
GAGAGGAGAGGAGAGGAGAGGAGAGGAAAGGAGAGAAGAGGAAAGGAAAGGAGAGGAGAGGAGAATAGAGGAGAAAAAGAAAAAGAAAAGAAAAGAAAAAAAGAAAAAAGAAAAGAAAAGAAAAAATTAGTCCTAAGAGACAATCAACCATGGGGACATTTGAAATTTCTCAAGCAATGCTGGGATGGCTGTTGGAATATAAGAACTTCGTGAGGGGGCTCTATGAGGACAGAACTCATCACTGAACAAGTACTAGTTTATCTTGTCAACATGACTGGCTTAAGGGACTTCTGGAGAGGTGACTGATTCATGGAGTTGCTATTCCAACCAACATATTAATCCACGGATGTTTAAAGCTCAATGTGCTGTTAGGAGGTGGAGCATAGCAGGGAGGTGGGCTGTCTCTGGAAATTGTACCTCTCCCTGGCTCTCTTTGCCTGTGCTCTGCTTCCCAGCACCATGAAGTGAGTCACTTTGCTCTAACACACCCTTTGGCCATGATGTTCCTGCCCTGGAACCAGCTGACCATGGACTAAGTCTTCTGAAGCCATGAGTCAGGTAGACCATTTCCTCCTCTAAATTACGTGTGCCAGGCATGTTGTCCTGTAACAGGAAAGTTGACCAGTACAGTCACATACCAACAGTATTTTGTAAATGTAATTCTGTAACACCATTATCAAGATGCTTACCTCTGCCAACAGGTGAAAATCTAATTACATATGTAACTGGACATTTTCCTTCAGTATCTTAATAATATTTCCTTCACTAAAATAACAGGAAAAGACATTGATCCTTATGCTGCTTTGCTTGATAGCAGACAAGGTATAGGTTATCAATCATAACTTCAGTTATTTTGCATACTGACTTCCTCATATATGTACACGTCTAATTTGAACCTAGCACATTTTTTTAGGACAGTGCTTTTCAACTGTCTCCATCTTCTGCTCATTTTTTTAAATATAAAAATGTTTAGAGCCTACTCTACGCCTGAATTTGTTGCTTGATATTTTTCCCATATGCTCAGTACACCTGTGACATATTATGTCTCTGAATAACTATAGGTATTATGGCAAGATTTATCCTCTGTGTTCACTCATTCTTGAAAAATTGGATGTAATGTTTATATATTCTTTGAAAATAGTTTTCATGGTTATGTTTACAGATAACATGTCTAAAACTTTTTTGGATTGACTTTGTTGTTTTATTTTGCATGCCACAGAAATTACCCAATTTCTGTGTCCAGTGTTTTGTTCTTGTTTTAACTATTATCAAATCTTTCACTTTTGAAAATTATCAGTAGACTAAAGGTGGTGGTACATGACTGTAATCCCAGCACTCGGGAAGTTGAGGCAAGAGGATTACTGTGAGTTTAAGGCCAACCTGGTCTACGTAGCAAGACCCTGTCTAAAGAAAACAAAATTATCTGTAATAAACCACATTCATTTTAATTCTGTGTCATCTACAGATATATTTTTTTTGGTACTGGGAATCGAACTCAGGACCTTGCACTTGCCAAGCAGGTGCTTGTGCTGCTGAGCTATATCCCCAGCCCATCTACAGATATTTTTGTTAGCCTGTTTCACTTGGATGTTTCCCTCAAAGTTTTCTGCCATCAGCCACCAGTCAGAATGTTTCATCTTGTGAAGAAGTCTGTGCAGAACCTCACTGGTCGGAAGTTCAGCAGGTGCTTTGGGGTACAGCTGTCTGACAGAGACAACTAAAGAACTTTAAGCGGAACCAATGGTTGACTCAAAATTTCCAGAACTCTGATAGAGAAGTAGATGGATTCGTGAGACCACTGACCCAAGATCCAGTGGATTAAGAATTACAAAGGACAACATGAATTGGGGGAAAATGGCTGCAGTTTTGTTTGGAAGATTGCTGGCACCATTTTAATGTTCCATTTTCTGGTTATGTAAGGAAATGCTTTGTCATTTCATATTTAGCTTTTTACAGTTTATGGCAGTGTAATCAATTGTGCGTTTATAAACTGAATTATTTGTGAATAACATTTTATTCTCCCTATCTGATCCCTTCAGAATTCAAAAATTCTTATTGAGTCTATTTATTGAATTGGAATGTGCATTTTACTTTTTCTGGCAATATACTTATTTGCACAGATTTAATAAGAATCTGTCTTCCTATTAGCCAGAAAATAATGGAAAACACTATTGATGCAGACAGGCCTTGCCTGATATGTCATATTAAGAGTGATGCTTATTTAATCATCTATGACCAGATGCTTTTAAAGAACAAATATCAACTTGATGGACCAAATCCTTGCTTACAAAGCCATTTTGAGAAAACTAGCTTGGTATTTGACCTAGTAACCTACTACACACAGCCTAAGACAAGAAAAATTTTCTTCTTTTTTTGTTTTTTAAGACAGGGTTTCACTGCGTAGTTCAAGCTAGTCTTAATTTCACTATGTAGCCCAGGCTGGCCTTGAAATCATGGTGATCCTCCTACCTCAGCCTCCTAAGTGCTGGGATTACAGGAACACACCACCACGCCTGGCTAAGAAAAAAATATTTTTTTTTTTGGATTCCCAGTACCAAAAGAAAAAAAGAAATTTTTTTAAAAAGCCATAATTCTGCTTATAATGCTTAATATCATTCGATAAACATACATTTCTACATAAGCACCAAAGGTCCCTATTTTTAGCTTGAATGAGATTATCTTTCCGTGCTGACACTTCTCCGCAATGTTGTTTACGACAATATGACACTGTGACAAGTCATATCGTTTCCATAAATCATGCATCTGTCTTCCTAAGGCTACTCACACTCTCCTTGCGTGCGTGCACAAACACCTCCAAACCCAAGAGGCAGCAACAGCGCCAACGGTCCCAGCACGGACAGTGCCACTGCTCACTGTGCTGTCCGCACACAAATCACTCAGGCCCCTGCGCTTCAAGCTCCTGATCTGGGAGGAGGAGAATCGGCGTAGATGGGCTCTTGGGTCTCTTCAGACAGGTTTTACAATCCCACAGCCATCTCTTTCCTCCCTCTAAGGACAATTCCATAAGTTATGCCCCCTGCAAATTAGGGCAAGGCCTAAAAACTGAGATCGTTCACAACAGCACGGATAGAGCAGGAAGGTCATCATGCTGAGGGAAACAAACCAGGCACAGAGAAACAAGTGCCTCGCGGTCTCACCTGTAAGCAGGCTTTTAAAGAGCTGATCGGAGAACAATGGTTCTCAAGGGGGCCGAGGAGCATGGGAGATGCAAGAAAGGGCAGAGGTCTGTCCACCAGTACCAAGGTACCAAGTTTCATCGTCAAGCAGGGGTAAGCAATGCAGGCGTGCGGCTGCACACCAGGGTGCCTTAGATAACAACAGTGTCCTCTACATTCCAAAACACTACATGGAAGGAGCTCAAATGTTCTCACCATAAAGGAAATGATAAGTCTGAAGAAGTAGGCATGTTCAACTTGATATAAACATTAGGCAGTGTATACATGGGTCAGAATATCATATAGGACCCCATAGAAATTGTCAAGAGAAAAAAGATGTTAAAAGAAAATGACGTAAGATGAAACACACCAGAGACTGAAATCGATTTATCTTACTATGGCTAGGTATCAAAACATAAGATTTTCTTTTTCAAGCAAGTTGCATTAGATAAAGTTCCCCACTTACCTCTAATTTAAAATAGTATGTAATATCTCCATGTGTCTTAGTTACTTTTCTCTTGTTGCTGAGACAAAACACCTGACACCCAAAATTAAGGGAGGAAAGGATTATTCAGCTCACAGTTTGTGGAGGTTTCAGTCCATAATCAGCTGGCTCCAAGGTAGGGTGGCATGGCACAGGGGCAAGGGCTCATGGCCACAGAAGACAGCAAAAGCAACAAAAGCAAAAGCAGAGGGAAGCAAACCTCTTTTCCTCCAGGATACTGCATGCAAGCTACCCACCCTGAGGCAGGGGTATCACTCACAACCCCAGTCCCCACACTAGACAATGAACTAATCACAAACTCCAGATTCAGCTCCCTCCGAAAAGCCTGTCCCCCCACCTTGACCGCATGAGGCTTTGGGGGGCCATCCAGGCACAAACCATAACACCATGTATTTCACTGACCTTGGCATGTCAACTAATCATTGCTTCCAGTCTCGGAGTTGAACACCTACTATGAGTTAGGCCTTGTGTTTGGCTCTGAGCTTGTAAATGTAATCATGGACCCTGGGTCTTTCTCTACCTTCTACATTGCTCTCTGAATCATAGGTTTTATAAAATAGAAATTGCTCCACACTGACTTTTCACCTACAGAAGTCATGGAAGGCCTTTGGCAAGACGGTTCACCTTTCTCACCCCATCTCTAGTCTCTACCCACTCTCAGGACCTAAGTTCCCAGAAACCTTCCTATGCTCTGCGAAGGTCAACCTCATCAAGTGGACCATGCGCTCAATTTCACTGCCTCCACCGGCGATTCCCTCTTCCCATAGGACCTGCGCTGTCTCATTCCACTCAGCTCTTACTACATCTTCAACTACTGAGAAAGTTGTCAACTCTTTGAGGAGACTGTCTTACCCCATTTTCTGTTGCTGGAACAGAATAGCTGACACCGGGTAACCTGTAAAGAATAGCAGTTTATTTGGGCTTGCAGTTTTAGAGAGCGGTAAGTCCCACAGCATGGCCTCAGTGTGGGCCTCACAGATGGCCAAAAGTGGAAAGGCAGGCATGCACGTGGGAGGAGACAAAGCACCAGGCAGCTGCGCTTTGTAACAACCTGCTCTGAGGCCACTAATCCAGTCCTGTAAGAACTCATGCTGGACAGAAAGACATTAACCCTTCTTAATAATCTAATCCCCTCTTAAAGGCTCCTCCCCCTAACACCACCACCACTGCAATTAGATTTCAGCACAAGCTTCAGAGGAATCAAACCATGGGGGAGCTGCTCTGAGGCCTGAGACCAGAAGGTCATCTCCATATGCACATGCTGCTAACGTACATCTACCCCTCTACACCACAAAATCCTTTCTCTCAACCAGCCCAGCATCTAGCCAGTATGTGCTGGAGTACATTTTCTTGAGGGAATAAACTTTAAATACACAGCAAGAACACTTGACAGGTGAGACCATGTACTTCCTGTTTGTGACACACCAGACATTACAGGGTATTATCGGCAGTGATGTTAGGCTTAGCAGCTTTGTTAAGGCTGCAGCAAATCATTCTCTTTGTTCTGAAGGTTGGTTTCCCCTTCAAATTTAGTAAATGATACAGGGGAGAGGGGAATGATATTTTAGCACAGGAAATCTAACCTGTTCCCCCAAAACATAACTTATATCTTTCACCAACTGTTTTATTATCCGTTGATTATGCTGTAGTTGATTATTACAGTAGGGTTTATAAAAGAAAGATTTATTTTGCAATGGAAAATTTATATATAGAAAATTTATATATAATTTATATATAAAATTAATATATAGAAAATTAATATATAAATATAGAAAATTTTAAAACTATAGTTTCATAATTGGGCCGTCAGACTCAGTAGACCTTGACTATACAGCTGTAACTCAAAGATAATTTGACTTGGCCCTGTCTGACCAGCTGCATAACGGCCTGCTCAAATATCCTGTTTTGCTAGCCTGCTTCAAAGGCTGTCTATCTGGGGCTGACTAGCCCTGTCAAGGACATACTAAATCTTACCCACTTGCCTAAACCCTGACTTCCCCCAGATCTTCCTGCCTCAGGATAAATGACCCCCTCCAATTAAACCTGCCCTGGACACATCTGCCTGACAATGTATGACTCAATATATGTAGCCAATTAGAGACTAACCTGTATATGTAACCAGTTATAGATTACCATTATTGACTCTGTACTTCCCACTTACAAAATGTATATAAGTTGCTATTTTACTCTAAACCGGGGCTGATGCTTTGGGACGGATCCCCATCAGCCCACTGGTGTTAATGAACGTTGCCTTCCAACTCCTTGGTGCAAAGCATTTTCCATCTGGTTCGCTACAGTTTCTGCAATAATTTGACTATAATTTCTTTGATGTGTAATGTATGGAAAAATAATTTGCTCTCGGCAACAGGTATGAATTATACATTCTTCTTTAAAAAGTGGAAAAACACAAGGCCTAACTCATAGTAGGTGTTCAACTCTGAGACTGGAAGCAATGATTAGTTGACAAGCCAAGGTCAGTGAAACACATGGTGTTATGGTTTGTGTCTGGATGGCCCCCCAAAGCCTCATGCGGTCGGTGGGGGGGGCAGGCTTTCTGGAGGGAGCTGAATCTAGAGTTTGTGATTAGTTCATTGTCTAGTGTGGGGACTGGGGGTGTGAGTGATACCCCAGCCCCAGGGTGGGTAGCTTGCATGCAGTATCCTGGAGGAAAAGAGGTTTGCTTCCCTCTGCTTTTGCTTTTGTTGCTTTTGCTGTCTTCTGTGGCCATGAACTCTTGCCCCTGTGCCATGCCACCCTACCTTGGAGCCAGCTGATTATGGACTGAAACCTCCACAAACTGTGAGCTAAATAAACCTTTCCCTTAATTTTGGGTGTCAGGTATTTTTGTCTCAACAACAAGAGAGAAGTAACTAAGACACACGGAGATATTAAATACTATTTTAAATTAGAGGTAAGTGGGGAAGTTTCTCTATTGCAACTTGCTTGAAAAAGAAAATCTTATGTTTTGATACCTAGCCATAGTAAGATAAATCGATTTCAGTCTCTGGTGTGTTTCATCTTATGTCATTTTCTTTTAACATTTTTTTTCCTCTTGACAATTTCTATGGGGTCCTATATAATATTCTGATTTTTAATAAAAATCTTCTTTTATAATTATTCATTTCAGAGTAAAATATTAGCATGATAATTACCTCCATATATGGCAAATGAAGATTTTAAAATTAAATGGTAGTCTTAACAGTAGATGGTTTGTTTCTATAAATGTACTACCTTTCAACATAGAGGTGTGAAAAAGGTATTGTATTGAGACACATCACATGACTCCATTTATTTAAAACACTAGATTCAGGGGCTGGGGATTTAGCTCAGCGGCAAAAGCACCTGCCTGGCAAGTGCAAGGTCGTGAGTTCAGTTCCCGGTACCGGAGAAAAACCAAAAAAA
>NW_004955407.1:38229721-38243303 GCF_000276665.1 Chinchilla lanigera | reverse complement strand
GAGCTATCTGGGGTGAAAGCCATTCTTTGTAGCTTTTTCTCTCCAGCTTCCCATTGCTTTGGGACCCCACAACCAGTTAGTGTCCTCTCCCCAAAATGTTTAAAAAAAGAAAATTCTATAACATCTCATAACAATCATGCATTTTAAAAAGTACAAAACAGTATGAGATCTTGTCTGTGGAGACAGAGAGATAGATGTAAAGCTAGAGATGGGCTAGATCCACGGCCTCCAGGAAAGGAGGAAAACAGGAATGAGGAACTATTCCGGAAAGTAGAAAGATGAATGTATAAGAAATAGGGACAAAAGATAAGAAAGCTGAAAAACTAGTCTAGAAGAACCAAACATTCAAATAACTCCAAAAGAAAATAAAATGGAAACTGAAGAAAGTGAACCCCAGAGAGACTCCCAACACTTTTCCAGAACTGAGGGGCATGACTTTCCAAGGTTAAAAAGGTCCGGTGGGCCCAGTACAAACAAAGAAGAAATTAATTTTATCAGATGAATATATGGGTAATATTGGAAAGGTCAAAGTCTTGCAAGGATTATTATAGAAACAGGAGGCATTGCTCAAATATTCCATGTTAGACATGCCTTCTCTTCCCTGCCTTTTTCACCATTTGATTTGGTGCTGAATTCTGGGACAGAATAAAAACACATTGTCTCTTAAACAGGAATAAGTTCAAGATGTCTGTTGTGAAGTATGATGACACAGTGAATAACAGTGTACTGTGTGTGGACAATCACTAGGGGAAGAGACTTTAAGTGTTCTCAACACACACACACACACACACAAAAGTGAAGTAATGCATATGTCGATGAGTTTAACTTAGCAATTCCACAATGTATTCATACTTCCAAACATCACAGGGCACACAATTAATGTTCATTATTTTTACTTGTCGATTAAAGAATATCAAACAAAAAATATGCATTGATGGATGTGAGGATGATCTGGTTGCAAGGTCTGCCACCCCACTGACCACCGGGGTTGATGCAGCTGATCTGGCCGGCTAGGCAGGTATCCCCTTCCTCCCTCACCGCCGCATGTGTGTCCCTCCCGAAGCTGTGTGCTCTGTCAGAGAGGACGACCACCACCGACAGAGAAGAACTATTTCCTCCGTCAAGGGTATACAAGTAACTGTGCTTCCTGCTAGAACCTCCAAATAAGCTCTCAGAAAATATGCACTGAGTTACAAAAACACATTTAAAACAGAAGCAATTTTTTGAAATAGAATGGAGTGCCCCAAACATCCAGGAGCTTAAAGACACTCATGTCTAGAAAGCAGAGTGAAGCTGGTGCCCACAGCAATCTGTGGCACCTTCCAAATCCATAAATATATTGGCTACCTTGGTCTCACTAAAAGAGTTACTGGCAATTTGTCCTAAGGAAATATTTCAAAGAAAGAGCATTATTTTTTTTGCAATAATCACTGCAGAGTTATCATTTTTAAAAACGGTAAACAATCAAATTATAAGCACAGTAAAGAAAATTATGGCAATGCTAACTTGATAGAGCAGTAGATAAGCTATTTTTAGGACCATTATGAGACCGTAATAGCTTAAACAGACTTAAGACATTAATAAGTAAAAATTGTACATGTAGTCAGCTATGATGTACCTATGTGTATTTAACAAAAGTTGTGATGGCTACAGGCACCACTGAGCTCACCCCCTCTGTGGAGAAAGATGCTCCTGGGGCTTCCTCACCACCACACACTGCTGGGCCCTGCCTCAGCTGGCTCCTCCTCTTCCTCCACCCAGCTACAAGTCTGAAGCCCGCCACAGCCCCACCTGGTGTCTTTGACCCGATCCTCTCTCATGGCTGAGTTTCATCCATTTCCCCGACTTTGGCTCCATCCACACACACATCTCCAACAGAAATCTGCTGAGATGCAGACGGCATATCACGGTTTACCTCACCTCTTCACTCCAAGGTGTCACTCCAGTGTAACATCCCTCTGTAAATTCCATCTGCCACCAGGGCAAACCACTGCCCACAGTGGCTAGAACTCATTATTCTCGCTATCCCTTCACCCACATTCGATTCACCAGCAAGCCTTAGCAATTCTTCCACCAAAATGGGCCCTACAATCATCCAATCCTCTGCTGGCCTCCCCACCACCCCATCCAAGCTGCATGAGTCTCCTCTGCAGTACAATAATAGTTTGCACACTCAGAATCCATTTGTCCCATGTAGCCATTTCCTTTTTAAAGAAAGCAGTGAGATTATTAGAGTCCTCTTCCTAAAGCCCTTACAGTATCTCCACTGTACATAAGAAAGACTCCAGAGTCCTGTCATGGCCCAAGAGCCGCCCACTTGCCCTTGGTCCCCTGGCCCCTCAGTTCAACATCATAGGCCTTGGGACAGCTCTTACACGGAGATGGAACCCAAGGCCTCACACACACACTAAGCAAACAAATGCTGTACCACTGAGCTCCGACCACAGCCCTTATATTTGAGTATTGTAAACTTTACTAAACCAAGAAGAACAAACAGCAAAAATAGGCAAAGCATAATCTTGAAGTTTTTTAGTTAAAAACCGGGCATTATCTATACACATAAGAATTCTTAGAGTAGAATATATTGAAGTCATGTCACTAAAACAGAAATGACACAGTGAAGACACACATGGTTCCAGTAGAAGGACGACACGGACATTCATGACGTGTTCCACACATGTCCAAAAAATCATGCTAACGTAAAGACTGTCGGGTATTAAGCAGTGTTGTTTGGTCTTCATTTATTACACCCTGCATGGAGCCCGGGATGGGATGTTCAACTTACCTTTGAGCCTGGAGGGGGAGCCAGACCAAGGAATGAATAGATGATGTTCTCTTCTTTGGCAGAGAAGAAAGAGTCAAAATCCTGGAAGCAAAAGAAAGGAAAGTTTAGATGCATTGCACCCCAGTGGGCAGCACGTTTACCTGAACTGATTCTTTTTACCTATCGGTCATTAAATTGGGAGCTAACACAGAAGGCTAGCTCAGTTTGTCAGAGATAACTAAACCCAAAAGTTAAGAAATCTAACATAAACTTTATTTTTATATACTTTCCTTGTGCTGTACAGCATCATGAGAACACACATACACACACACACAAACTGCTTATGCTCAGGAATTGCTGATAAAATACAAATATTCACAGTCAATGGCTTTGCCAAAAGTGTTATGTCTTTAATTAGATGACTAGTAGTTTGGCCCTATAGATCTGGACCTGGCTTAGTCCCAGCTGAGACCACAGAGGGCAGGACATCTGTACTGTCATCAGACAGACATGTCCCCAACCCTTCCAGGAACCCTGGGACAGCGGAGGACTCCAATCACAGGGGACGTAGAGTCAGGCTTGTCTTGCAAAGGGGGAAAAACTACACAGGAGCTGAGACCTGGGACAGACTGGAATCTCCACCCCACCCAGGCCCCAGGTCCACCTCCAGTACTGGGATTTTCAAAGCAGAGAAGAATTTGGGTTTGTATAATTAAAATGCAAAAGACCTTCCCCCAGGGCCTTTTAGTACTGCCCTTCTCCGTCATCAGGGCCATGCTGTGACCCCTACAATGCTGCAGAAGACTCACGGGAGAGCAGGTGGCTGTCCCAGCTCCAACAGGACGTGCTCCAGCTAATGACGGCTATGGAATATTTGCAATTGTAATGCACAGTGGCATTACAGCTAGCAGTGGATTTACACTGCTTGTGTTAAAGTCACCGACCTCAACAGCTTAGAACTAGATAAGGAGAATTTAGTGGTTGACCAGAAGTGTGACGTCAGTAAGCCAGAGCCACTGAATGAGGAGGAAGCAAGGGATGCAGTTGAAAATGATGATGATGAAGAAGTGTCAATGAGAGTTGGTGGAAATACACAGCCAAGTAAAGTTTTGAACAAAATAAATATAGAAACTATTGGACATCTTGGAAGACAAAAGAGCAAAGCAGATTATGAGCTCTACAACAAAGCATCTAAGCCTGATATGCCTGCCAGTACAGCACTTGCTCAAAGTAGAGGTGCTGAGACTAACAGTGCTAATGGGACCTGCAAAGCGGATAGGAACAAGGAATCCAGGGACCGAACAGGCATCTACATGAGCGGATTTGAGAACAAAATTGCCGGTATAGAGCAAAGTTTAAAGGAGTATGACAGGAAGTGGTTGCTTTTTGATTATTCTGAATTGCAAGTGACCAAAGAGAAGAACTTTTGAATTCTCTTTCCCCTTCTACATCTCCAGCATGGACTCCTTAGTTGTTATTTTATAAGAAATTATAGAATGGATGTATTTTCCCTGTGTATATATTAAACAGGCCTGGACAACATTGGTAAAGTTGATTACAGCAAATAGTCTTTTAGCTTATCTTTTAAAGCTACTGGATATGATGGGTCTCTCTGGGTTTTTACATTATGGTAAGATTTGAAATACTTAAACCCATGTTAATTTTGAGAGTTCATTTTCCTTCACAGAGACAAGTGATATGTTAGCTCCTAGGAACAAACGTATATAGGTTCTTAATGGAATTATCCAAAATGGAAGCATTCTTTTTTTGAAGCATTTAAATCTTTTGGATTTACACCACGCTTTTGTGTCTGCTTTTTAAAATAAAGTGCAGATGTTTGTATCCTCCATATTGTGGAGAAATTATTTGCACAGTGTTTATCGGCCTGTGCTTTTTCACCTGAGAAACAGAATCCCATTCCATAGATTTAGCTTCATCAGAGTCACGAAGCCTGGCCTCCGATGGGCACAAAGCCTAGAGTGCGAGCGTTCATGGCGGGGTGTGTGATTCCTGCCTTGAATCACTTTGGAAAGTGTCCCAGGAAAACCAGACTGTCCCCTTTCTCTCCACATGAATGTTATATATTTGTGAAGATGATTCTGTACCCTCGCACGTTTTTGGGGCATGGACTAATTTGTATCTCTTCATACTCATGTTATACACAATCTCTATGTAATACATCAAACTTGAGAGACGTATGACCTTAAATTTAACTTTAAAAAAGCAAAAACTGGGGGGGGGGGGTGTCAATAAATCTTAAAGATAAATAAATATCTAAGTAAATATTTAGATAAGGCCAGGGATATAGCTCAGTGGCACAAGTGCCTGCCTGGCAAGAGTGAGGTCCTAAGTTCGACTCCCAGTACCCCCCCAAAAAAAATTGAGGTATCTAAATAAATATCATTGCTTGCCTATATGTAAAGATAAATAAATAAATAAGTACAGTTGTGACCATGACTTCGGTCTAGGGGTGCAGCATGATTAGAGACAGACATGATGTCCAGAAACAGACCTACAAACACTACACCAGTGGTAATGAGCGACCTGGGAGTACAGATACTAAAGAGAGGGCAGGGGCTGAGGATTTAGATCAGCGGCACAGCGTCTGCCCGGCAAGTGCAAGGTCATGAGTTCGATTCCCAATACTGGAAAAAAAAAAAAAAAGAGAAGGTAGACTATTTAATAAACGTGGCCAAGAGGGCTGGGGTATAGCTCAGTGGTAAA
The DNA here is from genome assembly GCF_000276665.1 of Chinchilla lanigera. Lineage (NCBI taxonomy): Eukaryota > Metazoa > Chordata > Mammalia > Rodentia > Chinchillidae > Chinchilla > Chinchilla lanigera. Next base: position 38,237,815 of record NW_004955407.1, on the reverse strand, counting down.
GCGCTTGTCTCACATGTACAAGTCCTGGGTTCAATTCCCAGCAACATTCACACACACACAAATATATATATTATATATAAATACAGCAATTGGTTATCCATATTTTAATTAAAATTATATATCATCTCATGCCATTTGCCAAAAAAAAGTCAATTTTATTTATCGCATCCTTAAAGTAAGTATGAAACCAAAGTTATTAAAATTTCAGGTGACGGTATAAGAAAATACATTTTTGGTTTCAGATGAGAAAAGAGGGGGAAAAAGGTATAGAGACACCATGAACAGAGAGACGATATCTATAACACGTATAACCGACACAAGATGCGCAGATTCTGCACTGCACACGGAAGCTTTGGACGTCACGGAGAGAACACACACAGAGCCAGAAGAAGAGCCACAGGCGCGCAGTGACCTACCACTCCACAGCCACCAGGATCCCGAAAACGTCAAAGCTGGACAATGCTAAACGCTGCTGAAAACGCCCACTCTGAGCATGCATGCTGCTGGCAGAAGCGGTTAAGAAAATACTTGCATCCCCTTCTAAACTAAACACCCCAACACTCTTGCGTGTCCCAGGAGCCCCATCAAGCACAACCTGGAAATGACAGCCAAAACCCGGACAGCCACAGCTGGCCCTGGAAGAGCAGAGAGCAGGAGTAAACTATAAACAAAGCCAGTTAACGTCAGCGTAGCTTTAAAATACATGGGCAAAAGAAGCAAGTCAAAGGATACAGAGGGTAAGAGCCCACTTCCATAAAATTCAAAAATATGCAAAACAAGTCAATGTATGCGTTGGGTACACGCATGGGCAGTAGAAGAAAGAGAACAGCACAGAATTCGCTCGGTGGCTATGTCTGGCACAGACGGGAATTTGGTCACAGAGAGGCAAGCAGTGGGCTTCTAAAGTTCTGGTAACATCACGTTTCTGTATCAGACAATGTTTATATATATGGTTGCTCACTGTATCATTCCTCCTGGCATATTGCAAAATAGATTTTAAGAATGTAAACTAGAAGCCAGGTATGGTGGTGCAGGCCTGCAATCCTAGCACTCAGGAGGCTGAGGCAGGAGGATGGAGAGTGCAAGGCTGGCTTGGACTACATAGTGAGACCCTATCTCAAAAACCAAACAAGTCAGGGATGGTGGTGCATCCCTGCAATCCCAGCTCTTGGGAGGCTGAGGCAGAAGGAGCACCACGAGTTTAAGGCCAGCCTGGACTACATAGCAAGACCCCATCTCAAAAAACAAACAAAAACAGGGAAAATAGTTTTGTTCAGCGACAGAAAGATCCTGAGAAGCCCTCTCCTCACCCTAAGTGAGTCAGCTTTCTGTCTCCCTGACTTCCCTGTGCACCCAGAGCTCCTCGCCTCTCTGCAGAATGAGTCATTCCTGTTTACGCTCAGGCCTGGGAGAGCACCCAGCCCTCACCTGGACTAAGATGCACAGATTCCGACCTGTCATCGACAGACAGGCCTGCCACTCCCAGCAAGGCTTCCCTCTGGTGTCCCCTTTCTCTGTCTCCAGCTGTCTGCCGTGCTCTCAGGATAATGTCTTCATCTGTCCCGCACAAGGCACCAGGAGCTTGAGCTGGCAGACACGTGCTGATACTCAAGATCAAACCCGACATCCAATCCCCACTGCCCTGGTGCCGAGAAGTGGGCCCTGCGCGTCCCTGACACTTCCTTCCCAGGCCGCCATCATCAGGAGGCCATGGTGGACTGGGAGCCTCAGGAGCAAGTAAGAAGATTTACATAGTAGTTTTTCCTGCAGTCTATGTTCTGAGCATGTGAAAGGACACCTCGACTCACTCTCCACGCCTGAGCCACTTTAACCCTGACATGCCCTTCAGAACTGTTGTGTCTCTTACAATGTGAGCCTATAATACCAGTGAGCATTTTTATCTACTCTATAGAAAAAAAGCTGTCTGCTTCATTAATGTACTTTTGTTAAAAGCATCCACAGACTGCAGAAAAGCAAATTTATCAAAGCTTCTCAAAAGATAAAACACTGTGTTAGCTCTCTATCACTACAACAAAATACCTGAGACAATAAACTTATGAAAGAAAAGGTTTATGTTAGCTCACAGTTTTAGGGGTTTCCTCTAGTCCATGATTGATTGGTGTCATTATCTTGGGCTTGTGACAAGGCAACACATCATGGCAAGAAAAGTTGGCACAGCGCAGCGACACACTTCATGGCCAGGAAGCAAGCAAAAGGAGTCAGGGACTTTCCACTGTACCCTTTGAGGTCACGCCCCCAGTGACACAAAGTCCTCCCACTAGACCTTGCCTCTTAAAGGTCCCACCATCTCCCACTACACCAAGCTGGGGGTCAAACTGGGGGCCAAGCCTTTAATCTACAGGCCTTCGGTAGACATTCTAGGTCCAAACTATCAGAGCTACTAATACCTATCTGAAGATAGAACTGAAAAAGTCTTAAAACAGTTAAACATAAAATAGGGTATAAGCTTCTTGGATCCATATTTATAATAGGAAAGCACACAAAATAAAAGTCAGTATTTGGGGGAAATTTTCTCTCTCCTCCACAATCAAAATGAAAAGAAAATGCTAAACATGGGATAAAAGATGTCTATCATGTTTTATTTTTATAGCAGAAAATAACTGCAGCACCTTTCCCCTAAGTTTAATACAAATGGAAAGCCATGTGCCTCAATATATTCTCTGCTGTGACTGGCCTAGATTTATATTTATTTTTTTCTAGCCTAAGTTGAAAGGATGGTTCAAAGAAGCAAAAGTACTAGATGTGAAATACTATCTTCATTGGAAATGTATTAGAAGAAAACATGAAATGATTCTTTTGATAATATTTTGATGGAGGAAGCTTTTCTAAACAAGATTCAGAGTCCAGGAACCATGAAGAGAAAAAAATATATTTGTCTCCACAAAAAAACTCAAAAGTTCTACATTACCACAAAATATTTCTTTAAAAAATCAAAAGGCACCTAAGAAAGGTTGGGAAAATATCTACAACATCTATGGTAGTCAAAGGACTACTTTTTTGATATGTAAAGACTCTTACAACCAATATACATTGTCTACAGCACTATAGAAAAATTATAAAGAATATGTATAGGCAAGTCATAGAAAAAAAAAACAAACACTAGTGCCATATAAACATAACTTGAAAAGATATCCATAAAGAAAGAAATCCACTTACGGCAGTGAGAATCCATTTTTCATTTAGCAGGTGGCAAAGGCCCAAATGTTTGCTATGCACAGGGTTATCAATGTCACCGGGAAGTGGCCACCCCTAAACTCAGGTGATGGAAATGTAGGTTGGTGCAGCCACAGTAGAAGGCCACTGGTCAGTAAGTCTCTACCAAATGTGCAATGCATAGATCTGTACTTTAATTCCACACATCTACTAGGAATGTATTATACATTCATGCCCCATAGAAAGACCTGCCTTATAAAGGAGACTCCTGCACCTTACCTGCAGTCATATGTAAGGATGACTGGTGCAGAATAGTGAAAGGCAGAGTATTAAACCAGGTTCAGAGCCTCCCTGAGCAAGGGCCCTGAGCACCGGTCCAGATGGCAGCCGGCACGGCCAGCCTGGCTTAGGGTGACAGGGTCAGAAATGGGCTCAGACCCTTCTAAACCATGTTAAGTTTCTGATGTGTGAATGTATTAGTTTTTCAATGCACAGGAATTATTTCAGAAAAAATAAAGCCAAAATTCCTCACTACCATCACCACCCCCAAGCCCTCCCCCCCCCCAAAATACTATTAGCCCTTTCCTTATCTAAGAGGAGGCACAGTTGTTAGAAATGTAGGTGAGGAAGTAGCGGGAGGGGGCAGCATAGGCAGGAAAGGCGTGGGCGGTGGGAAGGACGGGCCAGGTTAAACCCACAAGGCAGTGGAACTGGACCGCATGTTCCCCTAAATACGTGCTGATCACGGAAAGGTTGCTTGAAAACAGTCCAGTGCCCACCCAACTAGCTAAGCATCTGAAGCAGAGAACCCTGCCATCTGAAGTCATATGGCCCCATCCTATAAACCCACGCAGTCCCCAGCAAACCCACGTCCACCCAGAACTTCAGAAGGGGACTTATTGGGAAGTAAGATACTTTCAGATGTAATCTGCTAAAGGCCACACGGGCCACACTGGCGGAGGGTGAGTCCTGTTCCAGGGACTGTTGCACTTAGGAAGGACCGGGGAAACCCATGTGGAGGCGGGGCGGGGTCTGGAGTGATGCTCTTGCAATCCCCGGAGCGACAAGGATGGCTGGAAACAGACTCTCCCTCCGAGCCTCCAGAGGGAACCAGTGTTTTTGCCTTCGTGGGCCGTATGCTCTCGATTTCAACTACTCGACTCTGCCGTGCTGTGAAATGAGCTGCAGGCAATGGTTAAATAGTTCCGGCAGATGTATTCCAAAAGCACTCTACTTACGAAAACCGACAGGGGCGGGGCTTGGCCCTCACGTGCTTGATGACGGGGGCTTTAGATGAAAAGCACCTGTCGCTGGACCAGGACTCACCCTAAGCCCATGTGGCCCGTGTGGTCTTTAGCAGATTACATCTGAAAATATCTTACTTCCCAATGAGGTCCCTTTCTGAAGTTCTGGGTGGACATGGGTATGCGGGGGACTGCAGGGGTTCATAGGATGGGGCCCTGTGTATTTAGATGGCTGAGTTCCTTCTTCAGGTGCTTTAGATGAAGAGAAAACCTATGCCAAAGAATGAGCAGGTCCGTGCAGCAAGAAGGCAACTGGGGTTGGGGGTTAGAGTCCCACAGCCAGTCCTGGCACTCAGCAGTGGCACGCATCAAACTGCCTGTCTCAGTGACCGAGACCTCATCCCCCGACAGAAATGACCCTGAAGATAACTTCCAGTCCTCATTTTAAAGTCCTTTGACTTGCTGGTTTTTTTTTTTCCCCCAGTGGTGCTGGGACTTAAACCCAAGGCCTCGACCATGCTAGGTAAATGCTCCACCACAGAGCTCCCCCTCAGCGCCTGTTATTGTTTGTGTCTGGATGTCCCCTCAAAGCCTCATGGAGTCCTGGAGCGGCCTTCTAGAGTTTATGATTGACCCTCTGGCCCAATGCTGGGATTCTGGGTGTGAGTGCTATACCTGCCCTGGGGCAGGTTCCTGCATACAGTGTAAGGGAGGGAAAGAGCCTTGCTCTCTCTGCTTGCTCTCTCTGCTTGCTCTCTCTGCTGCTCCCCTTTTACTCTTGTTGCTTTTGCTTTTTTCCGCTGCCATAAACGATTGCCCTCTGCTGTGTGCCACCCTGCCTTGGAGCCAGCTGATTATGGACTGAAGCCTCCACAAACTGAGCTAAATAAACCTTTCCTTCCTTAATTTGGGTGTTGGGTATTTTGTCTCAGCAATAAGAGAAAAGTAACCAAGATAGCCCCCTAAGTGTTTCTTTTGAACAACCTGATTTACTAAATATAATCTGTAAACTCTGAGGAAATGGTGATCTTGTGCTCTAATGAACTATTGAATGTATAAAACAAAATTGCTGTTAAAATCAAAATGTCCCAGAACAATTTTTAGTCATTGGATTAATTCACACTGCTTCATCTCGGATCCAGAGTATCTGCACTTCTGTAGATGGATCTATGTGGATGCTGGAGTGTGCCTGAGACAGAGCTGAGCGGAAGTCTTTTCTGAGTATGTGATTCGCTTGAACAAGAGACTTGCCTCTCCAACAGAAGGCAAAAAGCCTAAAACACCCAAGCTGAACAACTTCTACATCGTTGTGTTACTGTTTCCACCACTTTCTATATCTTAAGTATGTATTACTGACCATGGACCCGTCCATCATCCAGCTACTGGATGGTAGAAATACATCGTGAGTGGGCAGAGGGGACCAATATCACACACGGTGTCAACACTGACCTGCTTTCAACAATCTCTGATTTACATAGACACAGAGATGGGTTTTCCACCTGACCACACACTCACCCCGCAGTACTGCTCTTCATTGAAGATCTGGGGAGGTAGAGGGATCCCATTCTGCGGCTTCTTCTCTCCAGGAACATTCTCTCTCATCCACCGCCGGTTGTCTTCATCTCCGGCTATGTCGAGTTCCTTAAAGTCGATTTTGTTGGCTTCCAAAAAGCCCACCACTTCCTGCTGCTTCTTCCTAATCTGGGCAGGAGCAGAGAAAAATAGCCATGAGGGTGTCTTGCGGGGGAAGAAAAGTATTTTGCTGAGACATAAATTAAATCCTTTCTCTAGCTCTATCATACAGTAATTCTGTGAAGTATTCAAACAAGGAAAATAATAAAAATCACACTTCATTATAAACGATGGGCAACCACCATTTAAATTCTGAGATTTTAGCATCTTTTTTTTTCTGAGACAGAGTTTTACTATGCAGTTCAGGCTGACCTTGAACTCACTTTGTAGCCTAGAGTGGCCTCCAATTCACTGTGATTCTCCTGCCTCAGCCTCCCGAGTACTGGAATCATAGGTGTGCACCACTACACCTGGCCAGATTTTAATGTCATCAGTGTTTAAAGCATTGCATAACGGATCTAAATGAAATACAGGTGCTTTTCTTATCTTTTGTTTACAGTATTTAAAAGACTTATAATTCCAAACTTTCATGGACAAAAAAGTCAACAAGTACCAGTTAGCAAGAGATCTGAGGGGCTGGGGATTTAGCTCAGTGGCACAGCACCTGCCTGGCAAGTGTAAGGTTGTGAGTTTGATTCCTGGTACGAGAAAAAAACAAAAACAAAAACAGACAAACAAAGAAGAGATCTGACAGGGAGGAAAGGAAGAAAAAGAAAAAAAAGAGAGAATTCGCTACGAAATTCAAACACTAAGCACACCCACGCTAAATGCATTTCGTCCAAAGTTATGAAAGTAGCAGGATGAGGGACGCAGAAGTGAAAGGAGAGTGAGAAATAGCACAGGGGCCCGAAGACGCTGGCACAAGGTCGGAGGGCGCCGGCAGAGGCGGGGACAGGAGGCAGAGAGCAGGCTGCCTGAGCCTCCCCTCCAGCTCCCACCGACCCCTCTGCTCTGAGGGAACGCGGTGTCCCTTTGACCTGACAGCAGGTGACAGGCTGCTGTCCCTACACAAGCAGAGGCTGCGGCCACCAGCTGCCGGCTCCTATTACCGTGGCCCTCTTCAAAGCTTGGAGCACCTTCCCCGCGGCACCACAACCACTTTCTCTCTTCTAAGAATTCACTCCCAGCCTTGCGTGAGGTCAACTCTGCCCTGCCCCCAGTACTGGGAATTGAACTCAGCCCCTTCAACCCTGATTTATGTTTATTTTGAGACAGCTCTCGCTAAGTCACCCAGGCTGGGCATGGACTTCCCGTCTTCCTGCCCTGGCCTCCAGAGTGCTGGGATTACAGGTGAACACTATGGCTCCAGGTTCCAGCTTTTCTTTTATAAGTACGGGTGAACAAATTATAGCAGACTCTGTGGCTTCTGCTTTCAAAGTCCCCCTGGGTGAGTCCCTTTCTCTGCCCCCACACACGGCCTGAGAAGGCCCTTCCCTCTCTGGCGGGGAGGGGTGTCCCAGCACCCACGTGCTCCCTGAGACTCACTCCCTCTCCTCACCCGAGGTCCTGCCTGGCAGCCCTGTGGGTCCTGGGGACACCCAGGGTCTGTGTCATCCTTTGGAGCTTTGGGACTCTGGGACACCTCTGTTTTCCTACCCTGTCACACTTACACATAAGGAAGTTTTTTCCTGGTCCTGAAGTCACCTGGTCAGCGCTAGAGTCAGAATGATCGGACGGTGGTGCCCAAGTGCCACTCGCTCGGCATCTCCTGCTTACTGTCTGGTACAGCTGGGAGCCTTTCCAGCTGAGGTCACTGACTGCAGGGAAAAGCACGCTGGCTCTGATCACAGGCGGCCTGTGTTTCCCTCTCAGCTCAGAAAGTTGCTGCCTGCTGGGGGAGGTGGTGAGCACCTGTAATCCCAGCACTCAGGAGGCTGAAGCAGGAGGGTCACCTCCAATGCAAGGCCAGCCTGCGCTACCTAGTGAGACTGTCTCAGAAAATCCAAGAGGGAGACAGGGAGGGAGCAAGGGAAGGAAGGAAGGAAGGAAGAAAGGAAGGAAGGAAGGAGGGAAGGAAGGAAGGAAGGAAGGAAGGAAGGAAGGA
>NW_004955407.1:38177309-38229621 GCF_000276665.1 Chinchilla lanigera | reverse complement strand
GGAAGGAAGGAAGGAAGGAAAGAAGGAAGGAAAGGAGGGGCAAAAAGGGGAAGAATCCGAGCCAGGGCTCTGGTCTTCAGTTGCCTTATCTGCAAAAAGGATCCCACAGATTTGTCTCACAGGTGTTGCTGAGCACCGGGTGTGTAGATGTGCAGAACAGCATTTGCGCTACAGTGTGAGAACCACTATTTCATGGTTCCGCCGGCCAGGCCTGGTAGGTGTCCCGATTACTACTTTAAAGTAACAACCCTGGGGCAGGTGTGCCGATGCACACCCATGATCCCCACACTTGGAGGCTGAGGAGGATCACAAGCTTGAACCCAGCCTGGGCAATTTAGCAAGATCCTATCTCAAAAAAGAGGTGGGGATGTAACTCAGTGTGAAGGCCCTGAGTTCAACCCCCTGGACTGCAAAAATAAATATTTAGAAATAAAATAAAATAACAACCCTGCAGCTCCAGTGAGTGAATTTCCCAGGATGTGCACCTAGATCAATCTAATTTAGAAGTCATGCTGGGCGTGGGGGCACACACCTGTAATCCCAGCACTTGGAGGCTGAGGCAGGAGGATTGCCGTGAGTTTGAGGCCAACCTGAGCTACATAGTGAGTTCAAGGCCAGCCTGCACTACATAGAGAGGCTCTCTCTAAAAAAAAAAGTCATGTTTTTCCATTCATTCCAGGATCTAAGCAAATGTCTTGTCCATCCAGACAGACAAAGAACTGAGACACTCAGGAGCCCCACGAGGGTCTCCCTCTAGGACAGTGATCCCACAGCTATCCTTTGTCTCTCTGTCCCACGCCCACTGTGGCACTGGGCTTCTGGATTATATGAAAAGACAGTCACCTTCTGCTCACAGGGCACCTCAACCCAAACCCCTCTGGAGCGTGGTAAACTGCTTCACAGTTTTTTAGAGTCAGCTGTTAAAATAGAGCTCTAATGCGCCGCTGAGGGGATCAGCTGCTCTTGGAGATGACAGTATGTGGCTGCTTTCTCATCTATTTCGCTCATCCATAGTGAGTTCAAGACCAGCCTAAACTACACACTGCAACCCTGTCTCAAAGAAAAAAAAAAAAAAAAAACAGCTGGGCCTGGTGGTACACGCCTGAAATCCCAGCCCTCAGGAGGCTGAGGCAGGAGGATCACTGTGAGTCCAAGGCCAGCCTGAGCTACATAGCAAGACCCTGTCTCAATAAATAAATAAACAAACAAACAAACAAATTATAAATAAATAAAGAAGTAGCAAGGGCTTTGCCAACCACCCACCACACAAGCAGCGTGAGCAGTGAGATTTTTCTGCCCAGGTTTGGGGGAAAATCCGCACCACCACCAAAGCCATCAGCACAGACACTGGGATACTGAGATCTCTGTTCAGTAAGACACGGAGTCGTTTGCACAGTTCTGACTCACAGTGATCATAGGCACAGCTCTACGAAACAATACTGGATCATGATTAACACTGACTGATCATTATAACAACCGCAGTGCCAACTAGCATTGTTACCAAAATGATGGCAGCAGTCAACGCTACCTAATAGCAGCTGATCAGGAGAACGGTCACTGACAGTCACAATGCCTTTGGAGCACTGATCGGGCGCCTGACCCCCCTACCAGGCCCCTGGGCTTGATATTTCAGAAGTCTTCATGACAGCTCTGTGAGGTGGGTGCTATTCTTATCCTCATTTTACAGACTAGGCAATTGAGGCCTGAAAGGTGAAATACCTTCCCAAGGTCACACGGTTATAGTGGCACTGAAACATTTGCCTTGGTGTCCCAGTGGACCCAGCTTTCCTGAGACCCTGGGATGAGTGGTGCCCCTCCAGCTCCTCCAATGCTAAGTCAAGGATGCTCCCAGAGCCAGGCTTGGGGTTGCACACCTGTCATTCCAGCACTCAGGAGGCTGAGGCAGCAGGATCGCCGGGAGTTCGAGGCCAGCCTGGGCTACAGAGTGAAAAAGCCTGTTTCTAAATAAATAATAAAATAATGCTTCCAAACTTCATGAATGTGAGATATCAAAGAAACCTAAGGAATCTATGTATGTATTCCTTGCCATGTGAAGAGCCAAATCACACAGACCCAATCTGCAGAACATACAGAAAAAAGTGGTAGTTTTCCATACTGAGCGGGAACATATTTAAAGCCTAACGAAACCATTTCCCTCAAAACGATATTTTGTGCTCTCATTAATGTGGTCCTAGGCGGGAACGCAGTTCAGGGATGGAGCACTTGCCCGGCACACGCAAGGCCCCGGGTTCGATCTCAGCGTGACAGAAGTTAACAGACCAAATGTATTCTTTATGGTTCCACCTAAAGGGCAGAAAGGTTTTCACATCTGGAATTCTGCCTTTGAAGTGCTGCTTCTCTTTTTCTGCTTAAAACCTGATCTCACAGCATCACAGGTCCTTTCCTCTTGTATTTTTTCTTTTTTTTTTTTTTTTTTTTTTTGGCCCCTCTGTGGAAGCCCTTCAGTCTGCCCAGCAACTGTGGAAACCTGAGCTGAAACCTGAGATCCCCCCAGGAACTAGATGTAAAAAGAAACAGCCCTCCTCGGCTCTTGAGATGAATAAGAGGTTTTCTATCCATGGCTTTCCTGCTTCTGGTAACAAGTTAATCAAAGCACAAGTTCTAGCCAAGGGTGGTGGTGCACACCTGTAATCCCAGCACTCGGCAGGCTGAGGCTGGAGGATCACTGTGAGTTCGAGGCCAACCTGGGGTACATAGTCTCAAAACAAAACAACACAAAAACAGCCCTAGACAGACACTACAGCTGCAGCTTAAAATCGAAGCCTGCAGCGCTTCCTAGGAAGGAGGAGAAACGCCACCCCCTTTCCAAAGGCAGGTCTGCTCTTCACAGGAGAGAGGCCAGGCTGCGTGGCAGAGGTTGGTTGGCTCTAACTTCCTATTTTTGGGCTGTTGTCTGGATTCCTAAAGTCTAAAACTATGACCTCAGCGTCACTTACTTCTGTCACTGTGACATCATTCCCCTCAAATAATCGTATTACGCTCGGCGACTACACACTTGCTGCTCCACCGCGGCGGTTCGCGCGCACATAACTTCACACCGAGTCATCCTAGCACTCTCTCTCTCGCCGCTCCCTCCAAACCCAAGGATGCCACGCATCTCTTGTTTCCAACTTTTTAAAATTAAAAACAAAACTTTTATTAGCAAGTGTTGCAGTCCGCGACGATTACACTCAGCCTGGGGAGCTGGTGCGTGTGTATAACGCAGCTCGCTTCTTTTTCCTCCCCTTCCCCACCCCCTCCACCCACTTTAAATCAGTCGAAGTCTTGCAGAATGAATGGCAGAAACGCTACTCCAAGAAAGTCTGCAGTTCTACAAGATGTACAAGCAACGGCGAGGCGATGCGAATCCCACGCTACAAACTCCATCCTCAAACACGCCTGCTGCCTCGAATCCGCCTTCGCATCCACCTGTCCTGACTGCACATTTTTTACACACTTTGCTCCACACCGTGCAAACAAACTCAGCAGGCCAGGGGCGCACACGCCAAAGGCACTGAAGGCCAAGCCTCCTCCTTCCAGCTCTGAGCTCCCCAGAACACAGCGGGTGCCCCCGACACCTACCGCTATGGACCCAGAAGATGTGGCCACAAACACTTTGATAACCATGTCGAGGGTCGGAAAGAGGGCTCCCCCTAACACACCCCCGGCGGGAACGCGTCGCTCGACAAATCCTGACGGGGACCGGAGCAGCGGGTGCCGGGTGCCGGGTGCCAGCTGGCGAGCGCCCAGGCACAGGGGCAGCCCGGGCTCCCCTCTCCATTGGCCCAGGAATATTTGGGGATCTGTCAGGGAAATATTTGATTGGCTGATAAAAGCAGCTGCTGGACCCTTTCCCATGTCACTTTAAACGCCTGACAACAGTCCCTAAAAGGCCAGGCTTTGCAGCAGACCAATCAGAGGCCTGGGTGCGGAAGGGGCGGGGCCAGGGACCCCAGGGGAAAGGGGGGCCCAGAAAAGTACTGGGCGCAGGGCGGGCCTGGGCTGCGGCTCCTGGCGAACGGATCTGAAGGGTCAGAGAAGCCCCGGGGGCCTAGGAACCAAGAGCAGCTTCCTTGTTTTACATTTCTCTGGCAGACTGTAAAAGTTTGAAGAAGCTGTCTTACGATAGAATTCCTCTCGGAGCGGCCTCTCCGTAGCTGTCACCACCTGTTGGGCCTCGTAAGGGCTCAGGGACATCCCCGGGGGGCAGGGACACAGGAGCAGGCACGGTACCGTCAAACATGTGGGGTCAAAATACAACAACTGATCCGTTCACGGCAGGCCCCAGCCCGCCTCACTGCCCTGGGAGATTCCAACCAAGTTTAAAGTCAGAAAAATACAAAAGCACAGCGAAGAACCCCAAATGTGAGCTGCTCAAAATCAAGATCAAGGGCACTAGGGACAAAGGTCTAGTCTTTCAAGGAGGTGCCCCACACCCGGGTTTTGGGGGGTTTGGGTTTTGTTTGTTTTGAAACAGGGTCTCGGCTATGTAGTTCAGACCAGCCTTGAACTCACTGTGTAGCCCAGGCTGGCCTCAAACTCACAGCCATCTTCCTGCCTCAGCCTCCCAAGTGCTGGGATTACAATCCCGCACCACCACGCCTGGCTTCCCTCTTTTTTTTAAGGTCCCCTGGCACTCATAACGGAGAAAGCGGCATGGGCTTCCTGGATCAGGGAGGGACCGCCTTGGCTTCTCTGTACCGGCCCCTTCACCAGGGTCTGGGATCCCACAGGCCCGCCCCACCCACCCCCTGAGGCAGATGCCTGAGAGGCCCGGGGCCCTGGTGTCCCTGGCACCCGGCTCAAACTCACTCACCTCACACCACACCCTGGAAATGATTCTACCAAAATCTCATTCTTAGCTTCAACGTATAAGGTCAGCCTCCTCCCAATGAGGTAGTTAGTGAAGGTGGTCGGTCAGTGGGTTCTCCTCACCCAAATCTCTCGAAGTTCAATTTTACTTTAAAGTCCACTGAAGATTACGGGTCACTTTTATATTTATTCTTTTCTCTATTTTCAACATTTCTACAACGCATACTATATTTTCCACACAAAATAATATTACATATGTTCACGCCTGTAAGTCTTCCATATGAAAGCTGGTATGGTGGCCCACACCTGCGAGCCCATCACGCCTGGAGGCTGAGGCAGAAAGATTACAAGTGTGAGCCCGGCCTGGGCAATCAGCGATTTAAGGAAATTCTGTCTCAGAATAAAAAATAAAGGGTGGAGGCTGCGGGTGGAGGCTGCAGATGGTGGCGCATGCCTGGAATTCCAGCACATGGGAGGCTGAGGCCAGCCTGGGCTACGTAGTGAGTTTGAGGCCAGCCTGAACTACATGGCCAGACCCTGTCTCATGTGCGAAATCTGCTGCGGGTACTTTGGATAAACCACACCCGTGAGCCCTAAATCTGGCTTCCACTGTTCTCCTCACACTGACAGCACAGATTTAGAGGTGCTGCGAACAGTAAACAGTGCAGCTAAGGCTCGAACCCAGGCCCATTCTTTCCACACTGCACCAGAGAAGTCCCTGAGGTGCTGCCCGCGTGGTCTTAGTGCTCCCTTCCTTCATAATGAATCATCTTTAACAAACTCATCCTTTTAAAATGACCGTGAAGGCCGGGCGTGGTGGTGCACGCCTGTAATCCCAGCACTCAGGAAGCTGAGACAAGAGGATCGCTGCAAGTTCGAGACCAGCCTGGGCTATAAAGTGAGCTCAAGGCCAGCCTGAACTGCATAGCGAGACCCTGTCTCAAAAAAAAAAAAAAGAAGACCAAATTAGGAAATTGGGAACTTCCTGAAAGATCCCTGAGACACCCATGAGCTTTAAGACAATTAATGGGAATTCCAAACATTCCTTAAAATGGAGCTAATAAATCTCCAATTTACACGGCCCACTCCAGAAAGATTTCGTCCATCTGGTAAACACATGGGACTGAGCCGTTAAAACATCTCCAGCGCATGCTGTGACAGCTCAAGAACGCTTTTTGATTGAACTTCACCTTGACTATAAATTGTAAGGTATTGTCTACAAACTTCACAGAGCTTCTCAAATGATATGATAAATGACATCAGATGTTACTTTTTTTGTCTTTCTGAGACAGCGTAGTTCAGACTGTGTAGTCTGTGTAGTTCACACTGGCCTTGAACTCCCTTTGTAGCCCGGGCTGGCCTCAAACTCACAGTAAGCCTCCTGCCTCAGCCTCCCAAGTGCTGGGATTACAGGCATGTTCCACCACGCCCAGCCAGATGTTACATTCTGATCTACATAACCTGATGGATAACCTAAAATGACAAAACCACATGTTCTTAGTATGTGGGATGATGAAAGAGATTAACATAAAAACTGTACTGGGTTGAATAATATTCCCCAAAATTGGTGTTGAACCAAAACCCCCACATGTAACCCTATTTGAAAACAAGGTCTTTGCAGATGTAATTAGCGACGTTGCAGTGAAATCATTCTGGTTTAAGGGCAGGCTCTGAATCCACTGACAGGTGTCCTCATAAGAAGCCACCACAGGCAGTGCCACGTGCCTGTTACCCGCCCCCCTCCCCAACTCAGCAGCCTGAGGCAGCAGGTTCACAAGTTAGAGGCCAGTATGGGCAACTTAAGGACACTCTGAATCAAAATAAAATAAAATAAAATAAAATAAAATAAAATAAAATAAAATAAAATAAAGGCTAGAAATGCAACTAGTTTTTTGGTTTTTGTTTTTTGGGGTTTTTTTGTGATAGCAACTAGTGGTACAGGGCTTGCCCAGCATGCACAAGGCAATCCCATGGGATTGAGCCCAAGCTCAATCCCATCAGTGCAAATAAAAGACACACAAAGGGGATGAGGGAGGCAGAGACAGGAGCTGCCAGAGGAGAGAAGAGGAGAGAAGTCCCCCTAAGAGCCGTCCGAGTGTGGCCTCTCCACACCTTGACGGATACTTCTCACGTCCAGAACTGTGAGATTATAAACCTGTGTTGTTCTAAGACACCCAACTTGTGATAAATTACACCATCCCTAGGAAACTAACACAGGAGTGAGGCTGCACTTTCTTATGTGGCAAGGTGCCAATGAGCTCCAAAATACCCACAAGGCTGCTGCTCCAGCCATGGGCTGAAGGGCCCGCTCCTCTTCCACAACACACAGAGACCATCCCCACACAAGCAGAAATGAAATCTACACACTTTGAGACGGAGGGGCTGGGGCCGTGGGCAGGTAGTAGCAAAGAGGAAACCATGCAGGTAGGAAATCAACCTCCATCTTTCACACCCTCCAGTCCCGAGCACCAGGGTTGCTTATTCCCTTAGTAACAAACTGTCACCTGGACAGTGTCCCTGGGGTCCCACCAGCCACCTCTCCGCGACTGTCAAGTCTAGGGTGACATTTGAGTCTGTCTACTTAAGGCCATGACCGCCACCACCCAAAAATAGCTAAGGAACGCAGGGCAAGAGACCACACAACAGGCTTTTGTGATAGCAAATAGGCGTATGGTTTAATACCCCTGTGCAGGCAGGCAGAGAGCAATAAAGCTATGTGCTCCGAAGAGAAATGTGTCCCTTTTACATGGATGGAAAGAAGACAGGGGACATTAGGTGGGAAGATTTTAATAAACATCTATGGTCAAAGTTCTCTGGCCACCTTGCACCTCAGTGGACAGGGTCCTTGAAGGTCTGGTGTAAATCTTTCGGTGGCTCCAGTTGTTCCCAGGACCTTAAAATTCCATGTCCTAACTGATCTCCTCCACAACATCCTGCGCTTGCTGATGACAGACTCGGTTCCCTGCAGAAAGTAGTGCTTCTGCTGGCAGGCAGGTTGGGGGCTGGGAGAGTCAGGTCCTGGTGGAGCCTCACAGTAACCATGTGTGGCCCTCCAAAATAGAAGGTGGGCACTCGAACAGCCGCCAGGTGAAGGGTTGGTGATGTGGAGGGGAAGCTTTGACTGTCCTCTACCAAGGTAGAATTAAACGGAGTACCTACCGTTTCTCACATAGCAAGCAAAAATCTTAAAGTGTGACCAACTGCCTTTTGCTTGAGACAGGGTCTGGCTATGTAGCTCAGGCTGCCTTTAAACTATGTAGTCCAGGCTGACTGCAAACCCGCAGCGATCCTCCTGCCTCAGCCTCCCGAATGCTGGGGTCACAGGCATGCGCCACCACACCCGGTGTGATCAACTTAGTCTACAGTAACACCCAGATACATTATAAATAAAAGGTAACTGACAAACTGGGGGAAGTATTGCAACAGATGTCAAAGACCAAGTTTTCATACATCAAAAGTTCTTCCACATAAATATTTATAAAGATGGGACATCAAGTTCAAAAATGGGAAAAAGGGCTAGGTATGATGGCCCGTGCCTGTAGCCCCAGCTACTCAGGAAGCTGAGGCAGGAGGACCAATTGAGTTCAGGAGTTCTAGGCCAGCCTGGAAAACATAGCGAGACTCAGACAAAAAAAGGGGTTCGGGGCAGGAAAAGGCAAATCACAAGATTATAATGGCCACCAGAGATATCCAAAAAAGTCTACCCTTCTTAATAACAAGGGAGTGAATACAAGATGCCAACTTTTGACAATAAAACAGGCAGTCATTAAAAATCATCTACAATTCCATCATCATCGGTTTTATCCTCGGCTGTAAATCCCCACACCTAACATGCACGGTGTGGTGATCAGATGTGGGTACTCTACTCGCTCTTCCCACCAGGTCCGTGCACCCTGCTGCTTCCTACACATCTGAGCACACTGCGAGCCCAGGTGAAACGCGTCAACGCCCACTGCCCCGCCTCGCAGCCCCTCCTTGTACCCGCCCCCCGCCGTCGCGCCTGCGGGCCGCAGTGCGCATGAGCATGACCCGCCCACCCGCCATCCCGAGAGGCTCCGCGCGCGACTTCCATAGCGACGGACCCACGCCGGAAGGCCTGGGTTTGGCGCAGCCGCAGGAGCAGCGCGGAGCAGGTAACTGCCCCGCCGCTGTTGCTCTTGTATGGTCCCTGCGCTCCAGCTTCGCAGAGGCCTCCTGCTAGAGTCTTTCTGGGCTCCCGGCGTTGCGCGGTCCCTCAGCCCGGGGACCTGCTGTGCCTGCTGGTAACGTAGCCAGGCGCCCGCCGTCCCCTTCTGCAAAGCGCTGCCCGCCAGGGTCCGCTCCTGCCCAGGAGTGGCGGCCGGGCGGGACGACACCCTCTCGGCGCCCGGTCCGACCCGGCAGCTGAACCCCTGGGGCGGCGGGCAGGCCCGGGACGGCGAGGGACGCCCTCCGACGGCGGCCGGCTGCGTTTCCGTCGAATCTCACTCCGGCTTGCTGTTTGGCTTTGGTCTAATTTTCCCTTCTGACTTCAGCGCCGTTATGTTCCCGTCCCCAGCCCGTGGGAATCGAAAGCTTTTGAAATGTTATTTTACCTCCACCCGCTCGGCCTTGGCGCTCTTTATCCATTTTCCCCTTGGTGCTTTAACATTTCGTTACCGCCACACTTAACTTTTTTTCTTTTTTTTTTTGCCGGTACTGGGCATCGAACTCACGACCTTGCGCTTGCCAGGCAGGCGCTGTGCCGCTGAGCTAAATCTCCAGCCCCTACCACACTTAACTCTTGAGGCCAGCTTTCCTGGGTGAACGTGACCTTGAGCCTGTTTGCGGGCTAGAGGGATGCATCCAGTCTCCTGGACTCTTCCATCTAAATGTCACGAGCCCCAGATGTCTCTGTCGGCCCCTGGCCCCGCCTCCGAACGCCACATCCGGGACCCAGCAGCCTGCCGCGCCCCTGCTTAGGTGTCCTGGGCGCCCCAGAGGCGATGCTTCCGGCAAAGCCCCATGACCCCGCAACCTCGTAGCCCACCCCAGGTACTGCAGTCCCTTCTTCCAGTTGCCCAGGCCTCGGTGCCTACCTCGACTCTGTCGGCATAGCTTCAAATGTGCGCAGAACAGTCACAGTTCTGGTCAGCGGCCGCTTCCAGGTCGCCACCGCCGGGTGCCTGTGTTATGTCAGTGACCTCACTGGGCCCCTTGTGTCTGCCCTCCTCCCACTTGAGCACAGTGGGAGCTGATTTCTCCTTTTCTGTTATTTCATATGAATAGGTTTTAAAAGGACAATATGAACGTTGTGCTTCCCATAAATAGAGTGTAGTACACATTTTGAGAATTTCAGCTTTTAAACCAAGTAGACAAAACTAAGTCCTTACTGTTACCAAGCTACAAACTGAGAGACGTCTTTTAGCTTTATTTCCCTTTTGCAGGGGTTGCATGCCAGGAAATGGAGCCCAGGGGTCCTCTGTGACTGAACTACACCCGCCCCAGACCTCCCCTTTATTTCAGAGACAGGGTCTCATTAAATTGCCCGGGAGGGATTCACTTTCAATCCTCCTGCCTCAGCCTCCCAGACTGCTGGGATTACAGACATGCAGCACCGTACCCAGCTGCCCTTCAGCTTTCCTAGGTCTAAATCTGACAGTGTCCCTGGAACAGAACTAGGACCTTTTCAAATAGACTGTACTGAAGAACAGAAGTATCCAGGTGAGGAAGGGGCGTCGTGTAGGAATTGAAGCGTTGTTCCCTGCTCTCTGTAGAGAAGCCCCGAAAGAGGCTAACTGCAATGGAGACAAATTACCATCCCTGTGGTCTTGATTTCGATAGTAAGTACCTGAGTGCTGTCACACCGACACGGTGGTGCGTGTAACAAGTCTCCACCTTCAGAGAACGGACAGCCGCTAGTCGGGTGTAACAAGTCTCTACCTTCAGAGAACGGACAGCCGCTAGTCGGGCTCTAAAACCAGCTCCTACTTATTTTCCATCCAGCAAAACCCCGTTTCACCAAAGTAACGGAGTCAGATTGCTAAGGTTTGCTGAGGGCCTAGAGGCAGCTGCAGATCATAAACCGCCACTTCCGTTTGATGATCTCCCCACCATGCCCTGCTCTGCTCTCACTTTACAGAGCAACAAAGCTGTCAGATGGGAAAACCCTCAGTCTCCAGCTACCAGAACTGTAAAGCTGGCCCATTTTGTCTCCCTACCCCTGTCCATGATTTCCGCTCGTTCCACTGGTCGGGCATCCTGTGTTGCCAGGTGTCCATTCTCTCCTGGTCCATCTCAGCTGGCTCTGCCGTGGCGTTTACAGTGTCCAGTGTTCCATCGCAGAAGACAAAAACAAACCTCCCTCGACCCCACACTCGCCTGCAGGTTCCAGTCTGTCCCGTCCCACATCCCCGGGACGTGCCAGACTTGTGCAGAATCCCCGTATTCAGTTCCCCTTGTTCCTCAGTCCTCCGCCCGCTCTTGTCTACTTCCAGCCCCGTCTGTGTCTAAAGCAGAAACCGCCCGTCGGACGTTCCCAGGCCCATCTTGTTCAGTCATTCTTGACTCCCGGCTGTGTCCCTCGGCGGGACCTATATGTCCAACTAGCTGAGTGGCATTGCTTCTTAGTGTCACCTGGACACCTCCAGCTCATCAAGCGTAAGAGCGTCCCACCACCCAGTCCCAGCTGGCCCCTCTGCCATCGCAAACTAGGGTTCTTCCTCCTCACCACACCCCAACATCCGGTGCAGCCGCCAGCCACAGGGATGTTGTCGCCAGAGCATCCTCCCAGGTCGTCAATGTCACTACCTTAGTCCATGCCTCGTGTTAGACACCTTTGCATGACTATTGTAACAAATTATTATGAGCAACGTAGAAAAAAGGGTTATTCTGGCCCAGAATTTGGAGGATCCAGTCCAAGACTAGTCGGTTGTTACTTTTTGGCCTGTGGTAGGCAGCACATCACGGTGGAGGCCTCAGAGGAAGATAGGCCACTCACCTCACAGCTGGGAATTGAAAGAATAAATACCAAATCCCTACAATCCCCTTCCAGGCCACGCCCCCGAAAGGCCTAAACTCCTCCTGCCAGCCCCACGTCTTGAAGGTTCCACCACTTCCCATAGCCATGGGTGGGGGACTGTGGGCCTTTGGGACTTCCAGATCCAGCTAGCATGCCTCCATTCAGCCTTCTGAAACTGCTGGCCCTTGTCACAGCTTCAGCCACATGGGTCTTCTGTGCCCTGTGTCTGCTGTGATTTTTCCTCCTGTCCCTCCTCTCCTCCTTCCTGCCCTGTACCACTGACCTGCTTATCTCTGCTGGACAGTACCTCTCTACAGGGGTGGCTTCTTGCATCCCCAAGGCCCCCAGTTCCAAACACGTAGATCAGTCACTGTTGTGATAAGCATATTACCAACACATAAGTGTCTCCAAAGCAGAAAGCTTTGTGTTGCTCACCATTATAGCCCTGCACCTCAAACAGTGTGTTGAAAGAATGAATGAAATGAACATTTAATGTGTAACAGATAATAGATGTCAGATGTTTTAGTACAGTTTTAATGAAATAGAATGAAAGTTCTAGTAAAAAGAAATCACGTAAACACTGAAAGTTTTTTTTTAAATGTAGTAGGGAGCTAAAAATAGGTCCCTCTATCCTGATTTAAAGTTCTTCCTAGAACCTGCGCTAAATTTTTCATTTACCAAATATAAGCCGTTGCACTTGCCATTGCGTGGTGGCAGTAGAGAGACACAGTCCCTTCCCCTGAAGGCGCTGCTTTACTGTGTCCTCTGCTAACTCAAGCTGGTTGTCAGAAAGAAGTAAAATGTCTAAAATTATTCAGTGACCAAAGCCCACATAGCTAGGCCATAACCCATAACCATGCAAAGGTTGAACGTGATACATTTTCATGTTCTCAAATCTTGAAATTTCTACTATAGACAGATTGACTGCTCGATTGAGTCATGTGTGGGTTTTATGCTAGACTGGGCCTTGGGCATCACTGAGAAACGAGCTCATTCCTTGTCTTGCGCAGTTTAGAACAGAAAGCTAGTTCCGTTGGCAGAGCTGGGACTAGAACCCACGATCTTGCATCACAGTGTCTTTCCTTTCATAACCTGCTGCCTGTCTCCTTAATCAATGTCAGCCCGTGACTTCCATCCATGTTTAGAGTGACCAGATTTCTGAAGCAGAAGATTGGGGCACCTGCTCTTCAGAGTACATGAAGTGTTTGGAATAGTATCTTAAAGGCCCCCAGACACTGCTCATCTCGGTAGGTAACACCACCATCCACAGGCTGTGGCCAGGGCATTTCTGCTCCGTTCATTCTGCCTAACTCTGCGTCGAGGAGCTTGTGTTTGTCAGGGGCTCGGAGCTTCCTGTAGGAAGATGCTACACTTGGGTCTGGCTGATACTTCCCTGAGCTCATTCGCAGGCACACCCATGTCCGCCTGTGCCCCAGCTGTGACGATGGGGCCTTGACTCCCTGTTCCTCCAAAGTCCCATTTTGTCTTTGTTAGTATTTGGAGGAGACATACTCTGGTATTGTGTCAAAGCCCGCCCCTTAGCCACGACCGTTCCCTGACGGTTGGCATCCACTGACAACCACCTTTCTCAGCGTCCTCTGCGGAGTGTGTTTATTCCTTATTACACTTCCACCACTCCCGCACATGTATTGGTTTATTCATGCGTTTTCTCTTCATCCTCATGTATTCATTTTTCTCTTTGTTTTTAATTAGGTTTATTGTTACATTTGAGGTCTACGTAATGATCACATTCATGGTGGGGACTTTGTATCTGTGCATGATATATGTTTCTTTCCCCTTTCCCCTCCCCTCCCTTCAACCCCTCTTCGCCTCTTATTTACAAAAGCTTTGTTTCCACGTGTCCTTCTTTTCTCATTTTTCTCATTTATTCCTTCGTGGTAGTATGGACTGGGAGATCTCCGTTTCATTCAGTGAGTCGGACTCCTTCATCCGCATATCTGTGACGCTCGAATTGTCCTGCAGTTGGCCGGCGAGAGCTCCTTTAAGACGCCTCCGGGGCCTCTTGCTATGTCCCAGCTGTGTGCTGTGCTGCCCCGGGCTGGGGTCCCCGTCTCGGTTTCCAAGGAGCCCCGACCCCTTGCTGTGGAGAGCAGTGTTCAGGCACAAGAGGCGCAGTGTGTTCGCTGTCACTGCAGTGTCAGTGGTGCAGAAAGCAGGGTGGGGAAACGCGCGCTATCTACACCTGCCGTGCACGGGTCCCTGCGTGTGCACGGCTGACACATCTGCACCTGCGTGTGCGCCTGACGCAGTCTGTCCGGTGCTCCCCGAGCCCAAGACCCTTCTCTCCTCCTTTTCCGATGTAAGAAAAATCCTTCCAGGCAGAGGCATTAAGAAGCTTGGCTCCCGTAATTCTAAATATATTTACTTCTTCGATTACCTTCATTTCCTCCATGTGAGTAATTTCCCAGCCTCATTAACTACATGACACTCTCTGTCACCCTTCTTGCCCTCCACCCCCAGCCTCCAGGTACCTTCCACCCTTGCTTCCTGGTCTGGTGTGCGTGTGTACACGCATGTGAGAGAGAGAAAGAGGGAGTGAGAGAATATCTCCGTCCTGAATGCTCTTGACTCACTGTTTTCTCTGACTGGCTCTCCTCCCTCCAGGGCTGGTCGCATTTTCCTAGCTATAGCCCAGATGAGGTAAAGCAGGGAAGATTCTAGAAGCATTAGGGTAATCTTTCCACTACGTTAGAACCCACCCTCTTTGTCTTCTTGAAATTTTAATAGTGCATTTAATTGATACTTCAGTAGCCTACCTCTGGTCTCGTTTTAATCCGTGATGTTTTTCTGAGTAGCTGTTCAGTTCCCTTTTGCTACTATAACAAATCACCACAAACTGTGGCTTAAAATAAAAATGTGTTGTACAGATGTGCAGTCAGAAGCCGGAAGTGAATCTTCCAGGGCTGCCATCAAGATGCTGGTGGGTCCTTCCTGAGGTGCCGTGGGAGGGCCCCCTCCCTTTCTTTTGCGAACTTTAGAAAAGCCCATGTCCGCCAGCCTGAGACCGCTCTTTCCGCCTTGGGAGCCGGCCGTTGTGTTGTCTCTCTGATGCTACCTCCCTTACTCGGCCTTCTAACTCTGACTCATCCTCATCCCTTGTACATAGGCCCAGGCCACTCCATGACGCCCAAAGGGATGATAATTCAGGATAATTTGGGAAGGTCTTCCCACCTCCAGTTCTGGAAACTGACTGATGCTGCCGAGGCTATTTTGCTCCAATAGGAACACAGGTTCTGGGGACAAGGACACGGACACGGACATCCTTGGGGCATGATTTCAGCCTCTCACAGTGTCCAGTGAAAGCCTTACATCTTAAAAATGGTATTGTAGGGGCTGGGGATTTAGCTCAGCGGCAAAAGCGCCTGCCTGGCAAGCGCAAGGTCGTGAGTTCGGTTCCTGGTACCGGAGAAAAACCAAAAAAAAAAAAAAAATGGTATTGTAAACCCAACTGGATGACACACACCTATAATTCCAGCACTCTGGGAGGCCGAGGCAGGAGGATTGAAAGTTCAAGCTTGGCCTAGGCAATTTAGATATTTAGGGAGACCCTGTCTCAAAATAAAATGTAAGAAAAGAATAGAGGGAGTATAGCTCAGTGTGAAGGTCCCGGATTCAATCTCTAGTGCTCCTAAGAAAAGAGAGAGAGAGACAGAGAGGGAGAGAGAAGGAGGCAGAAACAGAGAGGAGAGAGAGAGATTTCTTCGGGAGAGGTATTTGAGAGAGACAGAGTTTTTTGTTGATGTTCTTTCGGTCTTTTTTAGACAGGGTCTCGCTATGCAGTTCAGGCTGGCCTTGAGCTCACTTTGTGGGCCAGTGATCCTCCTGCCTCAGCCTCCCAAGTGCTGGGATTACAGGGGTGCACCACCACACCTGGTGGGAGATTGATTTTAACTGCTCTCATTGTGGAAGGGTAACGAGCAACATCTAGACCAGTGATGCAAGCCTTTTAGAGACGAGTGCCCACATGGCTACCGAAAACCCACTTATTTATCACAAAGTGCCAGCACTGCAATTAAACCTGAGCACTGAGGGCTTAGATCGGAAAAAGCAGATCTACATTAACATCTTTTGTCTTAAAAACACGATAACACAAGTGCCCTCAGTTCAGCACCACTGACAAACACCAGCTCTCAGAGATCTGTCCGTGTGTCTGTCCACACACAAAAATGCGCTTCATTCTTCTGTCTCTGAAACTCTTGAGTACCACTTGTTGCTATTAGTCGTAATTAAAGCGTGTCTCATCTGACTCTTTAACTTCTGCCGCGCCGAGCGATGAAATACGGACCCTGATCGCCTCGCTCGGCATTCACGGTGAGCTGGAACATCTCCTCTGCTCTTCCTGGGTGTCCGTAGGTCTGCTTTGTCTGCCGTGTGTTCCCGCCCTTTGCTCGTTGTATTAATGCGTCATTTTAAGTACTTATAAATTAAAGACGTTAGTGCTTTATCATATTAAAAATAATTTCTGCAGTTTGTATCATGCTCTTTTGCTTTATAGTATTTTGTAGTATTTTTTGCTTTATAGTATTTTGTATTTGTTATATAGAAATTTTAAATGTTTATGGACTCATCTTTATCAGTCCTTTCCATTATGGTCTGGACTTTATGTCTTAGCACATTTTATGTCTTCTTTTAAGATGTTTTTCTTTTCTTTTTTATTTTTGTGGTCTTTTTGAGACAGCGTCTCGCTATGCAGTTCAGGCTGGCCTTGAGCTCACTTTGCAGCCCAGGCTGGTCTCGAACTCTCAATGATCCTCGTGCCTCCGCCTCCCGAGTGCTGGGATTACAGGCATGCTCCATAAGGTGTTTTTTTTAACATTTACATCTTTAATCCACATAATAATCATTTTCCATTTCTATTGGGAGTCCAGCCTGTGGTTTCCTTACATATCTATTCCCACCTTTGTTTCTGAGCTCTATTTATCATCTTACTCTGCACTCAGGTGCTAGTATCCGCCTCCTTTAGTGACCGTGGCTTTATATCTCAGTATCTGATGAGGGCTCCTTCTGAATCATTCTTTTTCAAGTTCTCTTATCTTCCCCCCTACTCATTTTTCAATACAAACAAGTAAAGTATGAAAGCAAATAGGAATTGTTAAGAATGGTTAAGAGGCCAGATGCAGGCCAGGGATGTAGCTCAGTGGCACAAGCACCTGCCTAGAAAGCACAAGGTCCTGAGTTTGATTCCCAGTACCAAAAAAAAGAAGAAGCCGCCAGATGCATGGTACAAACCTGTAATCCCAGCTACACAGGAGGCTGAAGCAGGAGAATCGAAAGTTTGAAACCAGCATGGGCAATTTAGTGAGACCCTGTTTCAAAACAATAAAAAGGGCTGGGGAGACAGCTCTATGGTGGAGTGCTTCCCTAGCATGTGAGGCCCTAGGTTCAATCCACAGAACCAAAAACTATGGGTAAGTAAAGAGGGAAAATGTGTGTGTTAAGCTGTTACTGTTTATGAGTCAGGACAGGGTGATACAATTACATGCTTAACCACAGAATAATTTAGGGTGGGGAACGCTGTTTTTACCATTTGAACTAAATTGTCCATTTGAGTTCATTATAACTTCACTACAGAATACAGTATTTACCTTTAAGAATTAGGATTTTCTAAAAAAAAACAATTAGAATTTTCTGGTTGTGATAATAGCCAAGAATCTGGTAAGTGACAGGACTGATTGTGGGGCCAGAGAAAAAATTTCAGCCAATGTCAGTACTTGAAAATAAGATTAGTAGCCACCAGCAGGGCCAGTGAGGTCTTCCATTGGTTACTTTTGTTGTTTTGTAGACAAGTGAGATGTGAGCCACAGTGTCTATGCAGCTCTGCAGTGGAGAAAGGAGAGGCAGGTGAAGCACAGGACCTTTTGTGCAGCCTGAAGTATTTTTGAAACCGCCACACCGTGTAACTCCTTGAAATCTTCTTTCAGCATCCCCAGAGGATAATTCAGGAGTTCCCCAGTTAGCCACCAGTAGCTGATAGAGCGAAGGCCCTAGTGTGTGAAGCGTGCCTCGATCCGCAGTGCAAAGGGATGTGTTGTGAATCAGTGCCGGGTCACAGCCTCTGCTCTTGTGTAAATATGTTTCTCTGCTAGACAGTAACGTTTTCCTTTTGTGATATCATTTTAGGTTTTTTGAAATATATTCTTTCTTTAAAAAGGGACCAAAACATGTCAAAAAATACTACCCTGGAAACTTCATAAACACCACGGTGGAAAGGATCCTGTGCTCAGAACAGAGTTTCTCTGCAAACATCTTAGAGAAGTTGAAGGAGCAGCAGGTACCAAAGAACCCGTTTTAGCATAAGCTATTTCGTGTTTGCCTTATTGCAAAAGCAGGCTTGAAGACAACAGAGTGTAGTATTTAAAATAATTCAGATGTTCACCTTGGTCTACAAACTCCTTATTTCTTATTCTATAACTAGGTGAACGTGGTGCATGCCTGTAATCCTAGTACTCAAGAGGCTGAGGCAGGAGGGTCACCACAAGGTCAAGGCCAACCCGGCTACATAGTGAGTTTGAGGCCACCTTGAACTATGTACCGAGATCCTGTCTCAAAAAAATTAGATGAACACGATATAGACATTTATTCTTGGTGCACTCCAAGAAAACACGTGATGGACCAGGTGGAACGTTTCCATTAGAACATGTTGGTCATGGTGGATCGTGCTCCTGGGTCATAACAGCGATGAAACAACTGCAAGCCCTGTAATGATAGAGACAGAATAAAATGATGTGGCAGGTGAATAAAATAAGCACCTTTACAATGTCAGCGCTGACTGTTCAAAAGATAAACACTGCCAAAATGAATCTATAAACTCTATGTACTACCATAAATTTGATACAGTAAAAACTGGTGGGCTAACTAGAGTAGACATTAATTACATAGTTACTGGCTGCTGCTTTGAAAGTCTTAAGACATAGGTTTGCCTTCCTAACCCAGTACCTAGCAGGCACTAAATAAATGTTCTTTGACTGAACCTCTTAATTAATCAGTTAATTAATGAGGAACATTATGTGGTTGGCCCAAGGCCTAGATTTTCCACTATGTGCCACATAACCAGAAATCCGTAGAAGTGAAGACTGTGTATATTTTTTATAATAATGACAAAAGGTACCCTATTTATGCTAACACGGAGACACTAAAGCAGTGGAGTCGACCTAAAAGTGCAGTACTGGGCCTGTTAGTGGTCATCAGCCAAGTTCAGTAGATGAGTGAGAAGGTAGCTACATCATAGACTGAATTTCCCACAGAGACCTTTGGTCTACACATTCAGGGGACAGCTCCCTGCTGGCGCTGGTGACAGCCAACTTGGTTTTACTGCAGTTGGCTGATAATGTGTCTCACACTCAGTTTCCTGAGAAAGACCAGAGCTGCCACAGTGCCGGGTGAACCCAAGGAGACCCATATTTAGGTCACATAGGTAGAAATTACAGGACAGTCCTAAGGTCCTACTGCAGGAATTCCAGAATCCTAAGAATGTTCCATCTCTTTGGCAGCTGTAATTTATGTTAAGGTCAAGTCCAAATGTTCCTCAAGTTACAGTAGAGTTGGGTTCCAATAAACCACTGTCAAAAAATGCATTTAATTCACTCAACCTACGGAACGTCTCGCCTGACCCTTGCCTACCTTCAGTGTGCTCAGAACACTTGCATGAGCCCACAGTTGGGCAGTGTGATGGTCAGGCTTAAGTGCCAACTTGCCTGGAACCAGGCATCATGGCACACACCTGGAATCCCAGCACCCTGGGAGGCCGAGGCAGGAGGATGGAAAGTTCAAGCCCAGTCTGGGCAACTTAGCAATTTAGCAAGACTCTGTCTCGAAATAAAAAATAAAAGTAGAAGAAGAATAGTGGCATACCTCAACACAGAAGCCCTGGACTCAACTCCCAGTGTTGCAAAAAAAGACAGAGAAACTCTGGAGAGGTGATTGGATCATGGGGTTGCTGTTCGCATCAGTGGATTAATCCACTGATGGTCACAGCTGGATGTGCTGTGAGGAGGTGGGGCCCAGCTCGAGGTGGGCCATGGGGAGAGGGAGGCTTTGGGAGGGTGTGTCTTGCTGGTGCTCTTCCCTCTGCTCTGCTTCCCCATGAAGTGAGCAGCTGTGCTCCATCATATCCGTGATGCTTCTGCCTCCAAACTAGGTAACTCACCATGGACGGAAACCTCCGAAGTCGTGAGCCAAATGAACCATTTCCTCCTCTAAGTTGTGTACAGCGGGCATTTTGTCCCAGCAGCAGGAAACCTGAACAACACAGGCAAAATCATCTAACGCAAAGCCTGTTTTATAATAAAGCACTTTAATAAGCTTATCTTATGTCATATAGTTTATGGAATCCTTGTCACCAAGAAGAAAACTGCCAGTGACACTGTACGCTCTAGGATATCTTTTGCTT
Source organism: Chinchilla lanigera (assembly GCF_000276665.1). Lineage (NCBI taxonomy): Eukaryota > Metazoa > Chordata > Mammalia > Rodentia > Chinchillidae > Chinchilla > Chinchilla lanigera. The sequence continues at coordinate 38,209,420 of NW_004955407.1, read as the reverse complement.
ATGCCATGACTGCTTGGCTGGCTGGGAGCTGCAGCTGGCTACTCAGTGCCAGGGTGTTGTGTCACACTGCATATCACTCCCCTGGGAAAAGATGGAAATTCAAAGTCCGGTTCACACTGAATGTGCACCTCGTACACAACATCCCAAAGCCAAGAGATTGCAAGTTGAACCATCGGAGGCCAGTGACTATTCATAATTCTTCAGGAAACTGAGCCACGCTACTAAGATCCATCTGAGTTTATCCCCTAGGCCTGCATAGTAATTACCCTCAAACTTAACAGTTTAAAACAAAGTGCGCTCAGTGTGGTGGAGCATGCTCATAGTCCCAGCACTCTGGAAGGCTGAGGCCGGAGGATCATAAGTTAAAGTTCATCCTGGGCAACTTAGCAAGTGAGTGAGACCTTGTCTCAAAATAAAAAATAAAAAGGGGCCGGGGATGTAGTTCCGTGCAAAGGCCTGTGGTTCAATTCCCAGCGTTACACACCAAAAACACAAAAAAGAAAGAAAATGGCCACTCCTCAAAAAATTACGTTTGTGAGCTTATGATTTGATTGTAATTAATAGATTGAAGGTAGAGAAAAGATGACATTGTACTTATTTCAAAATTAAGTAAATAAACATCCTAGAATCTACCTCCTGACCTAAATGAATTGTTTTTTGTTTAGCATACAACCCTACTTCTTCCGTTTTTTCCACAAGAGCACTGTGGCCCCTGTGACTTCCTGGGGCCAGCGTGGCTCACACGGAGGGGTCACTGGTTGTCACACACGTGTCCCTGCTGGACAGTGACGGTGACCTGGGCCACAGGCGGAGGGCCCTGTGGTCCGGAAGTCTCTGGAGGCAGCAGCCAAGGCGCGGTTGGGCCGCAGGGATCACAGACCACCTGGTGGAGGCGGAGGACCCGAGCTTCGAGCTCAGTCTCACGGTCGCAGCTGCCAGGCCGCAGACTCGTTCTCTATGGCTGTCGCCCGGGCCTCCGTGTCGTGCCCTGCGAGCCTCCCCGCTGCCCGCTTCCTGGTTGCCGGGGGCTTCCACCCATGTGAGCAAACAGAGGAAGAGGGTACAGTGACTCACCTGGGGCGGGACATCCGCGTCACCCCAAGTCAAGTCCCTGAGGAGCGGCCTGCCACGCCCAGCACGCGCCCCTTCAGCAGTCCCAGAGGAGCAGAGCTAGTGTGGCCTCCACGTCCTTCTTCGTCCCTGGGATGCGGGGATGCGGCGTCCGCAGGGGAGGAGAGTGACTGCATGTGGGGGAGCCGCTTGTTGGCTTCCCCATTTCCCCGTGTCTCAGTGACCCTGCACATCCACTGGTCACCCGCTGCTCTCCTGCCTCTTGTCACGGCGGCTCAGCAGCAGCCAGTGCACGACGTGCCTGGGCCCTGAGCTCCCGCCTGTGCACACCTGGCCAGCTCAGTGGGTTCTATTTTTTTTTTTTTTTTTTCTTTTTAAGATAGAGTTTCACTATGCAGCCCAGGCTGGCCTCGAACTCACAGCGATTCTCCTGCCTCAGCCTCCTGATTGCTAGGATCACAGGTGTGCACCATCTCCAGACTGGTTTCCAATAAATGGCAACTTAGAAGGAAAAGAAGCCTGAGTTTAGCCAATTCCAGAACTGCCAACTGCATCTAATTGCATAGCCTGGAACTTTGCCACCGAATAATCCAAAGAAGGCAACTGTATAGCTGTAACCAGTCAGGCATTTTCTTTTTCTCTGCTTCTTCACCCATCCTATAAAAGCCTGCTCTTTAACAACAGCAGAGCCAGGAGCTCCACCCACAGCTGAGTGCTGCGCGATTCACGCACCGGTGTTTGCACAAATAAACTCACGTTCCTCACACGCCCGGGTGTAAGGTGTAACGCTCTGGGCAGCCAGCCCGGCAGCCCTGTCGTCGTCCAGGTGGTGCCTCCCCGCTCCTCCCTGAACATCACGACCTGAGTCCCGGGGTTCCGACGGCTCCTAGAGGAGAGGCAGAGGCAGACAGTAAAGTGTCGTCTGTCTGTTGTCCGTGTCACTCCTCGTGCTGTGCTCTGGGGTAAGACGGTGTTCCCGCCAGACGCTCCCGCGGGGCCCCGAGGACTCCCTTTCCCTCCTCTCTCTCTGTCTCTCTCTGTCTCCCCACCTCTCTCTGTCTCTGTCTCTCTGTCTCTGTCTCTCTGTCGCTGTCTCTGTCTCCGTGTCTCCCTCTCTGTCTCCGTGTCCCTGTCTTTCGCTGTCTCTCTCTGCCTGTCTCTCCTTGTCCCTGTATCTGTCTCTATCTCTGTCTGCCTGTCTCCTCTCTTCTCTCCTCCCTCCTCTCTCCCCCCGTATCTAATATGTGAGTTTATCAAGGTTGCAGGATACAAGATCAATATCATATGTCAATTGTAGGTCTGTATACAAGCAGCAGTCAGAAATTAAAATCCTACTCAAAGCAGTGATACTATTTGCCATCAAAATATATGAAATACGGTGGTGCCTCAGTTCAAAGAGCTTAATTTGTTCCACGACTCTGGTCTTGAACTGACCTGACCATGAACGAAATCACACTTTTCTGTGAGGTTTAAAAGGTTTGCTGTCTCACTCGATGTGGAGTTCGAGAACATGTTCGGTTTGGCGCTGAATGAGAAAAGCAGTCGCCCTGGGGCTGGAGAGCTGGACGTCCCTTAACCTTGTCCCGTCTCAGCCGCCCGCCTCTGCGGGCAAGGATCCAGCGGGGTGGAAGCGGTTTGCACAGCTTACACGCAGGAGCTGTCAGCATTAAGCGCAGTGGTAAAATTACTGATCAGAGCACTTGGGTGGGAGGCTTCCCCGCCGGAGGTTAGGAGCTGTGTAAGGAATCACACAGCGCAGGGGAGCCCGGGAGAAGGCAGATGCAGCCAGACACTGATTTAGGGAAATCACATCTCCCAGTAGAGAGGTATTCGGCCCTGTTGGGAAGGGTCTGATACAAGCTAATTCCTCTTTTCCTTTCTCAGTAAAATAAGAGAATTGAGAATCGAATGAAAAAATAATCCTTCTCAATCCACCTACTGGAGATGGATTTGTTTCAGTCTGCTATTGAAGCTGACTGCTATGGAAGTGACCCTAGTGTGCTTTAATGCAGTAGCATTAGGTAGAAGTGCCAAACCCTCTGCTTTTTAACTAGTTCTATTAAGTATTTATATTCAGGTGCGCTCGCTCTCTCTCTCATCTCTTGCTACTTAGTTTAGGCTGGCCTTGAACTCACTATGTAGCCCAGGCTAGCCTTAAACTCACAGCAGTCCTCCTGCCTCAGCTTCCTGGGTGCTGGAATCACAGGCGTGTGCCACCACCCCCGGCTTAGGGTCCTTCTTGTTTGTGACTTCTTGTCCCTTCCATTTTAAATTGCCACAGCTAGGAGGGCTTATGGAAAGTATCAGAAGTTTGTGTCCTTTGGAATTATTTCTGAACTATCAAGGACAAGGTCTCCACTATCCGTTAGCTGTCTTGAGCTGTGTCAGAGATACAAAGAGTGAATAAAATGTATGGCGGATGTTTAAATTTTTTTAAAGTTTTATTACAGCAAAAGACACATGCCTTGCATCCCCCTCAGAATACTCTCCCTTGCCTCGAACACATGCATCCTATCATTCTTGCCATTTTCTGCAGTTCCTGAAGTCCTCTTTCCTGAGTGTCTTTCTGAGGCGTGATCAAAAGTATGGTAACAGCTGCTGCCGAGTGTCATCCAACGGAAAGGCGGATCATAAAAACACGACAGCGCCCTCATCCATCTTAGTCACCGGATCTGGCACCGTGTGACTTCTGGCTCCTCCTCAAAGTCAAAGTGACCATGACAGGGAAACGTTTTAAATTGATTCAGGGCATCAAGGCAGCCAAGACAGCGCAACTAAAGACACTTAGGAAAGAGGACTCCAGAGCTGCAGCAGAAAGGGGCAAGGATGGTGGGATAAGTACCGTGTGCTGGAAATACGGGGGAGAGTTTTGAGGATGTATGGCCATGTGTCTTCTACTGTAATCAATTTTTAAACTGTTTAACACTCACTGTATTTGGCAATGACACCATAAAACTGTCCTATGAAACTTTGGAGGTCAGGGGTACATTTACCAGCTGCTGTCACCCTCTCTCCCAAGGCATCCTCAGATCAAATGAGAAGCCACGTCTACAACTGCAGACCTGGAGGGTCGCCTGTCGGGGAATCTGTGTGGAACGAACAGAAAAACATGGCCATTTACCCGCCCTGACTGGCCACGTGGATGGTTTAGTTTGACCAGTGCTTTCATACTGTTGTCTCAACTAATATCAAGAAATAATTTTAAATAAAGTAGAAGAAAAATACACCATTTTCTTCACTGAGTTTAAAATCCTATGCAGAAAAAAAATGGGGAGTTATTTTCCCAGACTAGGAAGCAGCCAGTGAAAGTTGCTTGGGGAATAATCTGATGAGCTAAAACATTTCTGATCTATAAAGAACGACAGTACACATTTAAGTTACTTTTTTTTTTTTCCGGTACCGGGAATCGAACTCATGACCTCACGCTTGCCAGGCAGGCACTGTGCCGCTGAGCTAAATCCCCAGCCCAAGTTACTTTCAATTATACTCAATTTGAAACAAATCCAGCCTCAATTAAAGAAGTATGATGCTGATATCGTGTGGGTCTTAACTAAGTTACATTTTCAGGCAGTCTTTGGTTTCAAGTACCTTCAGTTATGTGCTACCCTACGCCCCTGATTAGAAATTGGGGTCCTGCCATCAAGTTTTATTTTCATCTTAGCTGCTAAACGTATTTCTCAGAAGTCCAGAAATGGCTTTACTATGACTCAGCCCCCAGATATGACTTTGATTTTTCACCTTGATACTTAAATCTATAATATTAGAGAAAAGCTTTGTCTTGATTTTTTTCCAAGCCTGACATTTATAAAAGTTTGTTTTTAGTATAGCTGAAAGTTTGGTCGCCTCTTTCTTAAAGAAATGTCATTTTCTGTGCAGCAGATTTCCTTCACGGAAGCTGCAGCCCCTGGACGAGTGGCCTACGCACATACACACGATGCTCGGAATTACTTCTCAGTCCCCTTGTGTTTTATAATCAGTAGGAACTATTATTTCTTTTGATCTTAGAATAGCAGCTCTCTAAAACTCAGAGATCAGTTACACTGTATTCTGTGTCTAACCTCAAAAGTATGTGACCTCATCCTTAGGAAATGAAAGTGCACATCTCCAAATATACACGGTATGTCCATTTCACAAATCTTGCATTTCACACCAGCTGCCCACACCTCGGGTACACTCATTTCTCCCAAGGAGTAACCAGCCTTTAGAACTGAGAACTCCATTCACTAATGCATAAATTGTTGCAATGTTACAATTTAATATGACTTTTTTTTTTTTTTTTTTTTTTTTTTTTTTTTCTGTGTTTTTGAGGCCAGGTCTCACTATGTAGCCCAGGCTGGCCCTGAACTCACAGCAATCCTCCTGCCTCTGCCTCCTGAGTGCTGGGATCACAGGCATGCGCCTGGTTTTATCTTGTTTTTACTTGTGATTATTATCAAAGGTTGATCTCAGAGGTCTTATACTTCATGTAGAAATAATGTGAAAACCAAACCAAAATTCCTCCAGAAAATGCTTCAAGACAATGTGCAGTTTCACCTTCCTAATTGTCCTTGTAGTCAAAGAAACTGTAATACAGCACAAGTTCACTGTAAGGTCAGTAGCTGGAAATTCAGAAATACTTTTCATAATAGGAAACAGGGATACGGATCTTTTGCAAATAAGAAGGAGGCTGAGAGATGACGAAGGCAGGGGAGGAAAGCGGTGCCCGCAAGGAATGTGATCGTTGTGTACTACAGACATCGACTAATTAAAAAAAATTCTTAAACATGAACTCACTTAAAAATATTTTTGGGAGTTTTTTGTTTGGTTGGTTTGGTTGTTTGATATGTTTGTTTGTGATGGGGTCTTGCTATGTAGTCCATACTGGCCTTGAACTCACTATGTAGCCCAGGTGATCCTCCTGCCTCGGCCTCCCATGTATTGGCATTAGGGGCCACCACACTCGACTAAAAACACTTTTCTTTTATTAGGTTGCTTGCTATGTCTGTGGCTGATACAACCAAACCTCATACGAATGAGAATGAGCCCGTGGCCGGGGTGGCCCTGGAGACCGGCGGGAGCAGCCAGGGTGCAGGTGGCCGGCCCCCCAGCAGCAAGCTGTCCAGCGGCAGCGTGGACTACAGCCAGTCCCAGTGCTCCTGCGGGAGCCTGCACTCTAACTTCGACTACTCGGAAGACTTCGTCTCCCTGTGCTCCGACCCAGCCGCCAGCAGGAGTTACGTAGAGCAGCGGGTGGTAAAAGAGAAGAAAACGTACCACGCTTCCAAAATCGCCCAGCCCAAGGGTAAGAAGCAAACCGTCCCAGCCAAAGCTCCTTCCTGGGGTCATGGGGCTGTTACATACAGTGCTGGTGCCTTGAGACGGTCTTGGTTTTGTTGATTTTGTGTATTGCAAATATGCACTGTAAGTGAGCTTGCACTAGGGGAATTAGGGGACAGAGAAATGAAGGATGAATGCAGAATGACAGGAAGACCTGCCACGGAGCCGGGGCCTGGCGCGGCTGCCTTTGCAGTTACAGAGCAGCCTGGGGCCGGACCACCCCCGCCCGGGGTTTTGTCTCTGTCTCAGCTCAGGAACTGGGACTTGAGGTGCCCATGAAAGCAGATGCCTGCTCCGATTGCCCAAGGGGTGAGACGCAGGCAGAGGCGGCCTTTTGAAACACAGGTGGTGCAAAAGGCTTCAGGGATGTTATTTCCTTGTGGACCGTTCAAAGGGCCGGCTCCACAGCTCTGTCCAGAGTGGCCTCCACCCGGGATGTCCATGCGTTCTCCTTCCACACCACCGGGCCGGACCCCTCTCCACCCCAACCTTCAGCCCCTCGGCAGCAGCTGAGACGTGTTCCAGAGCCTGCTCTGGGTTGGGCTAACCACTGTCACATCCACCCAGTGTCTTTCTCCCCGTGCCAGGCGGTCCAGGAGCCCCTGTGCCGCTGTGTGCCGCTGCTGGGACATCCAGACGCCACTCCCCTTCTCCTTACCTACTGAGTGGGCTCCTCCTGAGACACGGGTCTGTGGCCCCATGACATTTTATGTATTTTCTTTTATTTATTTGATTTGATTTGATTTTTGCTTTTTGAGACAGAGTCTCACTATATAGCCCAGGCTGCCCTTGAACTTGCAGCAATCCTCCTGCCTCAGCCTCCGGAGTGCTGGGATTACACGTGCGCCACCACGCCCAGCTTTTTTTTTTTTTTTACATTTCTGTATCTGTGCATTTGTGAACCTTTTTAAGAGAAAAGACCCATAGCTGTTGCCAGATTCCCAAAAGGTTAAAAGTCCCTTTTCTAGAGAGGCTGGAGTGGGCTCCGACCCACCTGCGTGATCACAGGCAGAGGGCGAACATGTGCTTCGCTGACCCCAGTGAGAGAGGTCCGGGGGGTGTGGAAGAGGCCATCTCAGCACAATAGCATCCAGTCAGGTCCTGAGATCACACAAAGTTGACTGGGAGGGGGGGGCACTGATTTAAATCGGTCTGAGACTGGTCTTCATTTATTTTACTTACTGTGAATAGTTATATATTTCACCACAAAAATATTTTTTCGTTAAAGGGTGCTGTCTTAGACCCTACTGGGAAAACTATGGAACACTACATAGATATAAATGTAGATGGCGACATAGATATAGATATATAGATACATCTCCATAAAATAAAAAATTCTGAGGGCCAGGTATAGTTGTGCATACCTATGGTGCTAGCATCTTGGGAGGCTGAGGCTGAGGCAAGAGGATTTCTTGAGCCCAGGAATTCAAGACCAACTTGGGCCACATAGCAAGACCTCTCTCTTGTGCTCATGCTCTCAAAAAATAAAGTGTGTAACCGCCTGGCCCAAGGATGTGGGTCTACAAGCCACATTTTACATCAGTTCTAAGCTTTTACATGACTATGGAAGAAGGCAGTTAGCACTTATAAAACTATCTCTACAAGAAACAACTGCATTTTGAGCTCTGAGTGCCTTATAATTTAGCTTTTAAAAATTGATTCCTGATTTATTTCTTCTACAAATACCCGCCAAGCCCCTATGCAGGAGCAGCCCGAGCGTTAAAGGGGTCGTCTCGCAGCAGACTCCGGGAGAGCGAGCTCAGCTGTCCTCAGGGCCCCTGCTGCGCATCAATCCTCAGAAATCATCTCAAAGAAGTCCTGTGTGCACGGCTCACTCGGTTCTATAAAAAAACACAGACGGAAGCTTTCAGTTTTGTCCTGGGATGATAAGCGCTGCTCGGCAGCTTCTCTCACTCTTCCATTCCCACGCAGTTGTGTTTGCCAAAGTCACTAAACAGCAAGGCCCTGCCGCCCTTGGGTGGTGTGATTCTGCCCAAATCCAAGAGGCACCGTCCGTCCCGCCGGAGCAGCACTCTCCGGGGATCCCGGTTCCGCTCAGCTCTCTGAGGTGTTACACAGAGGCTCTGACCTCTGGGGCTGGTCACTCCAGGTTCGAACCTCCCGTGTGGACCCCGCGTTCACCTGAGAGCAGGAACTGCGGAGATTCCTTTTAATCTCATTTTAGAGACTTGATGAGCAGATTTTACGGCAGCAAAGCTTTTCATAGAAAAAACACCAAGAGAATGAAGTGAAGACGTTAACTTGATGGGATTTCTGATTTAGCCAAGCTCTAGAGATGGACTTCAATCCTGGTGGAGAGCAAGTAATGTATTTCCACAGTTTGCTTTTCGAACGTCTTTCCTTCTTTTGTAGAAAACGTACTTCCAGAATTTCTTCAGTTACGTACTCTGTTCATCAGAAAATTGGGTGCTTTGATGTTGTCTTTGTCAAGACAGTGCCAGCACAGATGGGTGTCACTCAGAACTTTGGTCGACCGCATTCGGCCTCTTGGGACCCCTTCCGCCCTGTTGTCCTTGGCCAGGTAGTGTGGCAGCAACACCTTCTCTAGCAGGGGATCGAGGACAGATCAGGCCCGCGACCTCCCAAACGAGTGGACAAGGCACGCTTAAGTAAAAGAGACAAGCGCTTAGGCTCCAGGAGGAACAAAACCCTCTAGCAGAGCTCAAGATTCTCTGGGGGGCTGACACAAAGAGCTTCCCTGGGCAGCCCGTATTTATTTGGTTTTCAAACAAAAGAGGGGGCTACTGAGGGAAGCTCGGGAAACTGAGCAGGACCTTGGGAGTCAGTCCGAAGACTTCCCTAAGTAGTCAATTATGCTACTGAGGAGACTGCCTTATCTCCAGGATGACCTTCATGGCAGGTGTGAGACGCCTGCAGCTGCAGTCTCTATCTAGTCAGTCGGGGTTGGAGCCAGGCATCCTCAGCTCTGGCCTTATCTCGTCCTTTGAGGAGTCATGGCGTCACAGGCCACTACAGGCCTCAGCAGGGCCCAGAGACTCACAGAGGTTCACTTACTATGAATCTGCTGCCCGTCTCCAGTCATGGGACCTGGGCCGGGGACAGACTCACAAGTAAACACAGAAAGCCAGGTGATTAATTTTAAAGCCTGCACAGAGCTGCTTCATAGTGGTCTCCATCGAAGGGACATGGACACTGCAGGCTACAGACTGGGACAGGCCTTTCCTGTCAACCTCCTCCTTCCCCTGGCCCAAGGAGGAAGCGGGCTCCTCTCTTTTGAGAGCAAAGCAAGTGTAGACCCAGAAGAGAGGGAAGTACCTGGCCAACGCCCAACTCAGAACATAGCTGAAGACGCGCAGAGCCAACGTGGGGACAGAGAGAAGGGAGTGGGACAGTGAGACCAAAGCGACCGGGGTCAGGAGAAGAGGCCAGGAAGGAGCAGCAGGAAGAGCGGGGCCGAGAAGACAGAGGCGGCCACAGAGCGTTACGGAGGGGCCGGGCTGGCGTGGGCTGGGGAGGAGCTGGGTGCCGCCTCGCTGCTGGGTGAAGTGAACTCACAGCGCGCATCTCCTTTGTAAGTACTGTGGCTAAGTGCATGCGTTCATAGTGAATTAATCTGAGCAAGTGTTTCAAGTCCGCAGTTTAAGAGTGAGGCATTTAAGCGTAGTTTAATCATTCAGCTAAACCTGCCCCATTGTGTGAAATGGGATGGAAACTATCAATTACCTGCGTCCCACCGCTGTGACGTGCAGTTAAGGATCACGACATGAAACCGTTAAGGACTGACCCCGGCCGTTTCCCACGACCTCCCTGGTTACACAAGCACCGGCGTGCGATGCGGGCGGCATGAGCTTGTGCTGTGTCCCCCAGTGCAAGTGGCGTCTCTACCTTCTGAAGCACGCAGGTCTGCTTACCCTCCCCCGCCCCTGCTGGGGAGAGCGGAACTCAGTCTCAGATGCGGTGGGCCAGGAAGGGTGCAGGGGGCGGGGAGAGCCTCGGGTCCGCTTCTCAAAACACCCCTGCCCTCATGCACACCTCGCCTCCTGGGCCACCGCGTTTGGTCCCCAGGCACTCTCTCCTGCCTCCCCTGCTCGCCTGTCACCTACGCAAGGGGACACGGTCTCCACTGCCCTCGGAGTCTGCCAGGCGTCCTTCTAATCTCAGACTCAGACCATCCGAGGGTTAAGACACCACAAGGTGTGGGGGTCGGGTTCAGTCACCCTGGCCCTGGCACAGAACAGGTGAGCCCCTGCCCACCTGGTCTCAGTCCCGCCTGACCCACACTGCGTCTGGGACCTCCCTGGTGGGTGCCCCGGGGCTACCACCTCAGGCCTCCACGCAGCGCAGCCACCTCGCTAGCCTTCCGGTCGGCGTCCCGGAAGGCGTCACATCTACCGCGCCGCTGAGGCTGTGGCTGCTGCAGAACCAGGCGGCCCGCGCGGCCCTGACTCCGGGCCTTATCCCCGTGCACTCTTGCTTTCCGCAAGCTCAGTGTCCACCACAGGCAGAAGGCCTTCCCACCGCGGGGACCAGACCCGCCGAGCGACCTGTCCACACGTGGGCGCTCACTGAGGAGGAGGACACCGGGGCACAGCCGCTGAGTACCCGTCTCTCTCCAGAATGAGAACCAGTCCACAGATCCTGAACCCACTTTCAATCTGTCTTTCTCAAAACCTAGATGTACTAACATGGACCCACGCACCCAGACATTTCGGCATGCAGGGACGCACACATACATGCACGTGTCTGTCACAAGAAAGCCGCAGACCCGGGATTCTGTCTCTGCAACATCTAGCTGTGTGCCCAGGACAAGCGACATTCTGAAGGACCAGTATGCTTCATTTAAAATGAGACAACAAACACAGCGATGTTATACACACCTTTACAACACAAGTTCAGTGCGAAAAACTTGGTGCTGAGTATAATACTTTTCAGGTATTTCTTTGTTTAAAATACATGAATAAGCCAGGCATCGTGGCATACGCCTGTAATCCCAGCACTCGGGAGGCTGAGGCAGGAGGACTGCAGCGAGTTCAAGGCCAGCCTGGGCTGCAAAGTGAGTTCAAGGCCAGGTTGAACTACATGGCAAGACCCTACCTTTAAATAAATAAATAATAAAAGTATATTTGAATACATGCCAACAACTAGTGTCCAAAGTAACAAAGAAAAAAACTGGTGTTGGATTTATGCACATGGAACATATATATTCATATACATATTTTAAAGAGTTTAATGGCTTTCTGCGGGTGATTTTTAATGAGATCCTCACGCTGTGTTCTCACACCACACCAGAAAGAAGTGCATCAGCTACTTGATGCAAAGTGTCCAGTTCTGTGGCTGACCTATGAGAAGCACTGTTCGTGTTAGCAATTGCAGTGTCCTGGGTTTTAGTATCATTGTATTTATGTATTTGTTTGTTTGTTTATTGGGGGTACTGGGAGTTGAACTCAGGACCTGGCACTTGCCAGGCAGGCTCTGTGCAGCTGAGCTACATCCCCAGCCCTTCAGTACCACTTTATAATAGAAATCTAGGTACCAGTGAAAGAAGCCCTGGCTTTCAGCCCGTCCTGTGTCACCTCGTAGCTATATAACCCTGGACAAGTGACTTATAATCTCCAGCTATAAAACAGACCACAAGGGCAAGCGCAAGGTCCCGAGTTCAATTCCTGGTACCGCCCCTCTGCCACAAAAAAGAAAAGAAAATTTTAAAAAAGAAAAAAAAAAGAAGGGCTGGGGATATAGCTCAGTGGTATAAGTGCCTGCCTGGCAATCGCAAGGTCCTGAGTTCGATCCCTGGTACTGCAAAAAAAAAGAAAAAAAAGAAAAGAAAAAAAAAAGAAAAAGAAAACAGACCACACTTGCCCTGAAAGAACTGGATTCATGAGATACCCGGGTGTAGAGAACCCCGCTTGACGCGTGGTACTCCCTTAGTGCCCGCTCTTTCTCACTCCATATTTGCATGTGAATGAGTGTGCACGGGGCATGCATGTGAGTGCGAGGGGTGTGTGCTTGAGTTGCATGGGGCATGTGGGTGAGTGCGAGGGGAATGTGCATGAGTTGCACGGGGGGGGTGTGTGTGTGCGAGGGGTGTGTGCATCAGTGTGCACGGGCATGTGTGTGTGAGAGATGTGTACATGAGTTGCATGGGGTGTGTGTGTGAGTTGCACGGGGCATGTGTGTGAGTGTGTGAAGGGTGTGTGCATGAGTTGCACGGGGCGTGTGCGTGGTGCGCATCTGTCTGTGTTACAGTAACCGCACCTGTCTGCCCGCACAGGCCAGAAGGACATCTCCGCTGAAAAGAAGCACCCCTGGAACACGTCGTGCCTCCGCTCCCAGCTCAGCCTGGTGGCGCACAGGAGGGACGCCATGGCCCACCGCATCCTCTCCGCGCGGCTGCACAAGATCAAAGAGCTGAAAAACGAACTGGCCGACATCCACCGCAACCTGGAAGCCATCATCATAGAAAACCAGTTTCTGAAACAACTTCAGTTCAGACACCTGAAGGCCATAGGAAAATATGAGAACTCCCAAAGCAATTTACCCCAGATTATGATTAAGCATCAGAATGAAGTGAAGAATCTAAGGCAGCTCCTTAGGAAATCCCAGGAAAAGGAAAGAACCGTCTCCAAGAAACTCAGAGAAACCGACAGCGAGTTGCTGAGGACCAAAGACGCCCTGCAGGCGCTGCAGAAGCTCTCCGAGGACAAAAACCTGGCGGAAAGGGAAGAACTGACTCATAAACTGTCTGCTCTTACGGCAAAAATGGAGGCAAATGACAAGAAAATACAGGTCTGTATTTCTGAGGTGTAGACACACTAAGGCTCCAGAGTGAGCGTGTTTTGAAGATGCACATTAACCTGCTTGCCCTGTCATGGAGCACGTTAAGTCACTTGGCTGGTGTGCTGGGGTGAACAGTGATATGTGCAGCAGGGCCAGGGAAGGAGGGGCTTGAGGAAAAAGAGAGAAAGCTTAGAACCGGGGATGTCCATCATGAGCAGGGGGTCACTCCATATCTGGACCCACGGGTCTGGAAATGGCTGTTCCCTAAGGCAGCACAGCTACCAGCATTAGGGAAGTTTCCTCATGTGCCAAAAAGGCTGCATGGTGCTGTGCAAAGTCTCCCTTGGAAATCAGCATACTGCGGTAACTGTTACCCTGAGCCTTGCCTGTGTCCAGCCCTGTTCTTACGTTCTTGATCCTTGGTGTGAGCCGTCATTTCCCCAGAGACCAATGTTAACTATTCCAGAATAGGAATTTTTCCCAGAGTGATCCTAGAAGTAGGGAAGGAAAAAGAATTTTAAAAACTGAAGAGATGAACGAGTTGCATGTCCTCAACAGTCTGTGGCTGCCTGCAGCCAGGGATGGCGTCATCTGGGGTGACCTGGGAGATGACACTGATCCGCTAGAGAATGCCCTGCCCACTTTACCTTGTAGACAGTTTCGTCTCAGTAGACACAAATATGAATGGCTTCATTTTCACTGTTTAATTATGTGATACATAATGGGGAGAGGAAGTATTTTCTGTGATCCTGAAAATAAGTAAATATCAAATTCATTTGATCCATGTTTTCTTTTGTTACTTCTCTTAGTAAAATTCTCTGCTTTCAAAGAGAAAAGTCTGTAGCTGGGCATGGTAGCTCATGCCTGTAATCCCAGCAACTCGGGGGCTGAGGCAGGAGGATTATTGTGAGTTTGAAACCAGCCTGAGCTACATAGTGAGTTCAAGGCCAGCCTAAATTGCATAGTGAGACCCTGTCTCAAAAAACAAAATAAATAAAAATTTCAAAAGGAAAAATATTAATATTTTAAGAAGTGACATTTTTAGTGGTTATTTCATCCTTTTAGATTTCTTTTTCATCCTTTTTAGATTTTCCACTTTCTTTAATGAAGAAGTATTACTGTTAAAATGAGGAAGACCCACATGATGAGTTGGGATTGACAAATAGGGTGAATTTTTCAAACACACTCGTCCCATCGTCCTGGCCTCTTCCAGGCAGCTCTGCAGGTCTGTCTCGTGGTGCTGTCCCGGCTGCCTCAGTGTCCTGAAGCCATTCGAAATGTTCACCTTTCATGATCATTTTGACTGGGGAGGAGCGGAAGTCACACGGTGCCAGACCCGGTGACTGAGGTGGGTGAGGACGCAGCGTCGTGTGCTTACGAGCTGCCTTCCTGTTGGGTGGCATCAGCAGCAGCAGTCACCGTATTTTTCATCACACCTCATAAAGACACTCAGGAGAGAGGACTGCGGAGCTGCTGCAGAAAGTGGCCAGGAGGATGGGTGCGCGTTTCTGGAGAGGAGTGGGGGTGTGTTGTGAGAGGGATTCATGGCACCGCCTTTTACTGTAATAAATTGATTAAAATATAAACATTCACCATTATTTCCATCATCCCTTGTACGTGAGGGGGAAACGTCCTCTGAGCTGCGTTTTCTGTCACAGCCAGAGCCAGCCTTTGTGCAATAAGGCAGCCCCGCCGCAGAGCAGGTGAGCTTGTGTCCGACGGTGGCGGCGGCGGCGGGCAGCTACTTCAGGGTCCCTCAGCGCGGCCCGGCGGGGTGAGCCCCTCAGGACGCTCAGTCTCTGTTCCAGAGGAGCCCGGGCCGCCCGGGTCTGCGCTGGTGTCAGGGAACCTACCGCGGAGAGAGAACAGTTCACTGGGCAGAACTGCTGCGGTTCCAGCTTAAAGGATGACACCGACTGTATTTCATTTATTGGCCTTAAGGATGCGTTCAGAGGGGTTTTTTAATCAAATTGCAGAGAAGGTAAAAAACAGTGGAAAAAACAGGTCCTCTGGGTGAACCGTTCGCGAAACGGTCCCGCAGGGCTGCACGGCTCTCTCTGGTTATCTCCCCTGTGGCCGAGGCTTCGCCCACTGGCCGCGGAGTTGCTGAACGCCTGACCCCCTTTTGCAGAGCCTGGAGAGGCAGCTGAGGCTGAACGCCCGGGCCTTCACCCGCCAGCTGGCCACGGAAAACCGGAAGACGCTGGCAGCGCAGACGGCCACGAAGACCCTGCAAGTGGAGGTCAAGCGCCTGCAGCAGAAACTCAAGGTACGTCCTTCCAAACAAAATGCGAGAGAGTGGCGGCGGACCGCGGCCCCAGACGCCGGAGCTGTGCGCGCTCTGCGTGGCTGTGCCGCTCACGCGCGCCGTATCCACAAACCCTCAACTCCGAGAACGTGTTCCTCACCTTGCTTCTTCCCTGCAGTGGGGAGCGCGCAGGGGGCTGCAGTCAGGAGGTGAGTGGACGCGCACCGTAAACTGGAAAAATTAAAGCTCTACACATTCATGAGACTCCTTGTTATCATTTTTATTTTATCACATTAATTTATGTTTGATTACAATGTAAGGTAGTTCTAAATAAATTCGTACGTGTAAAACTAACATAACATTGTAATATCAAGGGCAAGCTTTAGTATATGTGCAAAAAAAAAAAAAAAAAAAAAAAAGTAGGAACATTTTGAGGGCAAGGGATGTAGCTCTGAGGCACCAGCCTGCCCGGCAAGTTTGAGACCTGAGTTTGATTCCTGGTCCCAAAAAAAAAAAGAAAAAAAAATAGACCAGGTTAGTATACGTGCTGCCGAAGGGGGCACAAGGGCAGATTTTAATGGCCCACTATTTATTTAAAGTCTCCTTACAAATACATTTTCAGAGCCGACTTTTAAGCTAGGCATGGTGGCACACACCTGTCATCCCAGCATTCAGAAGGCTGAGGCAGGAGGATCACCATGAGTTCAAGGCCAGCCTGGACTATACAGTGGGAAAAAAAAAATTCTAAAATTTCCAACATTTTGGGAAAGCTGGATAAGACAATTGAGAAATAAACCCTTTCAAATCTCAACTAATCTTCAGCTTGATTCTTGAGACAAAAATCTTCAACTTTTCTGGAATAAGTAGGGAATTCAGCTTCCAAAGAGTCTTCAGATCAAATGGCTGCAGTCTGGGGCAGGGCAGGCCGGGAGGCATACAGAAACCCTCCCTGCATGCTTAGACTCCTAAAGAAGAGGCTTCAGGGCCCACTGGCCAAGACAAAGGAGACACAGTCAGGGAATTTTGTTTTGTTTTTCTTCCAGTACCAGGAATCGAACTCATGACCTTGCACTTGCCAGGCAGGCGCTGTGCCACTGAGCTAAATCCCCAGCCCCCATAGTCAGGGAATTTTAATACACTCTTGTGTTACCTTATTCCTATAAACAGGCATTGTGTGCAGCCCCTAAAAACACATTTTTTGCCAGCAGATATGCTTAATACTGAATGAAATGCTTAATTAAGGATACAAAATTCTATATGTACCAAGATTTCAATTTAGTCAGAAAGATAAGGAGATTGCAAAACTAAATATTTTAAAAATTGTGGGGACTGTTGGAGGTGTAGCTCAGTGACAGAGCACTTGCCTCACATGTGGGAGATCCTGGGTTCTAACCCCAGCACTACACAACAAACGAAGATCCCTCAGAACTTCTTGTGTAAAAGGAAAAGCAAAGGGACTTCTGCACCATATATTTCAGTGCTTCTATAAAGAGAGACAGGGCAGCTGGGGTGTGGCTCAGTGGTAGAGCGCTTGCCTGGCAGGCAGATGGGAGGTGCTGGGTTTGATACCCTCGCACCAGAAAAGAGAAAGAGCAAACTAAGAATGAGAACTCTCACGAACCCTAGGGGGTAGTCTCAGTACGTACTGGTGAGTGAAAAAGGAAGGGGAAGAAAGTGGGCAGTACACTTCCATTTAGGAAAAGGGCAGCAATGCAAATTATCAACATTATTTTCTATTTTAAGAAATCAGTAAGATAAGAGAAAGGGAGAAAAACTAAGGTAAAAGGGACAATCACTGAACCTAGATTTTGGCTGGGTATGGTGGTGCATGCCTGTAATCTCAGCACTTGGGAAGCTGAGGCAGGAGGACTGCTGCGAGTTTGAGACCAGCCTGGGCTACAAAGTGAGCTCAAGGCCAGCCTGAACTGCATAGTGAGACCCTGTCTCAAAAAGACAAAAAAAAAAAAAGAACCTAGATTTCTTAAATCTCTTCTCACTTGATATGACTTTGAAATCAAGTAAATATTTGGCATAACTATAAGGCAGAATTAAATTTTAAAAACTACAAGCCTATACCAAAACAAATCCATCCCGCTGGAAACAGAGGGCCCGCAAGGGTTGGCCTCAGGGTTTGTTCCGAGCCCTGTGAAGGATGCTGTCCAAGGTGGTGAAGGAGCACGTGGGCGCGGACTAGCTCGGGAACAAATACTACCGCATCCCGCAGTACACGAACTGGAGAGGACAGACTGTTCGAGAGAAAAGGATTATAGAAGCAGCAAAAAAAATGAAACTGACTATGAAGTGGGTGGCATCCCAACAGAATGGGAAGCTTGGATTAGAAGAAAAAGAAATACTCCACCGACCATGGAGGAAATACTAAAGAATGAGAAGTACAGAGAAGAAATAAAGATGAAAAGCAAAGACTGTTATGAAAAAGAAAAGCTCCTTAGTAAAGAGACCAGCGAGGAACTCTTGCCTCCCCCAGTTCAGATTCCAATTACAGGGCACGCCTCTGCCCCTTACTTTGGAAAGGAAAAACCCTCAGCAACGCCCACCACACTGGGAAAACCTTCCCGCCAGGAGCCTGGGTGCCACAAGATGGAAGGAGCCACAATCATTGAATTGCATTATGGTGAAAATCACTTCACTCGCACAGATACGACTATTTTAACAAATAGAAGAAGTTTTAAAATGAATTATAGCTGCTGGACTCATGATAGTCCTGTATTTCATTAAGTTTAAGAGCTCATTTTAGTTTGCATTAGAAACATGAGATTATGAACTACAGAATCCTAAATTCTTTTAAGACTTAAATCGTACACTTGATTTAGTGTAGGGTTTCATTCTGTTCGTGAATTTGCCTAAGATTGATTTTCCCTCCTTAGATTACTACTTTGAGGAATGTCATGTAGTTGTGAATGCTCAGTACATGTAGGATACTCGGGGTCCTTTAGGAACCACCCACAGATCCATCTTGAAGCATAAGGGCAGTGAGTGCTCCCATATGACATATATAAAATAAATGAAAAACTAAGATTTTTATTTCTGGAGAGCTACCCTTAAGATCCCAGAGAACCCATCAAAATATAAGCTTGGGCCAGGCATGGTGGCACACACACCTGTAATCCTAGCACCCAGGAGGCTGAGGCAGGAGGCTCACTCAAGTTCAAGGCCAGCCTGAAGTCCATAGCAAGACAAAACAAGACATAAGGTTGGATAAGATATATGAACACAAAGACAACTTCATTAATAAAAGAAGCTATAAAGACATTGATGATAATATGGGACAGTGGCTAATAGGGTAAAACTATGGCTGAAGTTTGAAGAGACGAGTTAAGATTTAGGAGACAATCCATCAAAAAAATCTGAAAGGACAGTAGAGAGGAGTGGAATAATTAAAGAGTTCCATCAGAGTGCAAGTTGCTCTGAGGAAGAAAACAGGGAAGAGCTCTCAAAGCAGAATGCAATTCCACCGATAGGTGGGACGCGGGTTTGTACGAAAGACGACTTTGGACAGATGTCATTAATTACACACAAGAGCTCTTGCAAAGTGTCATAAATTTCCTGGAGAACACACACAAAAAAAAATCCAAAGTAAATAAAAGGACATGAACCCAACTCTGTATTCGACTGGTGGCATGATGTCACACAAAGAAACTGTTCCAAGTAACTTAAAACATTAATTTATCATCTGTTAGTGACATACAAGGTAAGGACAAAAATAACTTCACACACACACACACACACACTCTAAAGTACTGTTGGGTTACTAGTTTCTGGAGGTGATGACACTGTTATTCTGACACTGACCCGTGCATTCTGTAACACATCCTGTACAATGTTCGTGTCACTGAGAACTGGGATTCAGGAGACAGAAGAAAGAAAATACAGAAGTAAATTAAAAGCACAAAAACATACAGAGTAACTAAAACTCGTATGATCCTGATTTTGATCTGAAGTGAAAATATGAATGTATGATATATTTATTTTTAAAACTCATGATTCTAAAGTGACCGACTCAGCAGCAATCTAAATGGTCTTCAAAGTGCATATCCCCTGAGCAAGAGCCAAGGCACCTCGGAAAACTGTAAAACTTTGTCTGGTGCACAAAGTTTACTAGACAAGCCTGGGGCTGCTGTCACACAAAAAAGGAAAGTGTCAAGGGGCAAGAAGATGCCATGCAAAGGGCCTGGGAGCCATCTAAAATAGGCTCAGAGTGGCCAAAGATGGAATAATGTGAGGATTTAAAAAAAGATAACTTCATGGACTATAATTTATCCACTAAATTCAAGAGTTCACAAGGACACTTAATAAACAAAAGACATCAGTGGTTACTCACCAAGTGGTTACTCCTTGGAGGGCTCCAGTACACCGCTGAGGGAACCAGTTCACTTTTTTGAAAGCTTATACATAAAGAAAAAGAAACCAAGTATTTTTTACTTTTTCTGTGTGAAGTATTCTTCAGAGCAAACATATTGCATAAGGAAGTTCTAGCCTCCTTATAAAAGCATTCCAGTTGATAAGAAGGAATGATTTGCTCTAACTCAGTATTTTAGAATTCCTAACAAGTGACTGGCTGTAATCAATGGTCATAAGTTGCTGCTGACATCACAAAGGAGAAAGCACGAGGTGGCCCTTCCTGATGGCCCTGCTCACCACCACCCTTGGAGTTCGGTGCCAGAGCCAGCCTAACTCTGGCTGCCCACTGAGCTTCACAGATGATTTAACGGAACACAGGACAGAAGAGCTGGGGAAATGACACCAGGGGGATGCAGTCAGCAGCACCAGATTGAGAGAGACTCCACACAACTAAAATCACAGTTCCTACAGCAAATAGCAAAGTGGGGAAGAATAGATGGTGTGGGAACCTACAGACTAAAGAACACCGAGAGATCTATCTATCAGTCACAATGTTGTGGACCTTATTTGGATCCTAGTTCAAACCAACATTAAAAATATTGTAGGACACTTGGCAAAAAAGAGAAACAAACTGGATATTTGACAGTATTCAGGCTTATTATTGATTTGAGGGAGTAGAATAATGATGTTATAGTTAGGCTTGAAAGGGCACAGCCTTGTCTGCTGCAGATACTGAGATGCAGATAGATTACATTATGATACTAAGGATTTGCCTGAACTAATCCAGGGTGAGGGAGCGGATCAGAGAGGCTGGGTGTGTAGAGGGAAACAGGTGGGTCATGAGTTGTTCCTCAGTGACGCCAGCACATGGATTCATAGTTGCGCCAGTATGCTCGCTACTTTTTATGTCTTACATGTCAATTTTCAAAAGGAAAAAAAAAAAATTTACATATTTTATGTATTTAAGAAAGTGTAAAAAATAGATCAAAAAGCTGGGCTGAAGCTAGGCACAGTGGTGCACACCTGTAATCCTAGCAATCTGGGAGGCTGAGGCAGGAGGATAACAAATTGGAGCCCAGCCTGTGCAATCCAGTGACTGAGCAAGAACTTGTCTAAAAAATAAAAAATAAACAAAGGGCTGGGGATCTAGCTCAGTGTGAAAGCTCTGGGTTCATTCCCCAGTACCACAAAAAAAGAGGGAAAAAAAGTGAGCTGAATGAGTGTTTTTTTTGTCCTTGCCTACCAAAAGCCTCCGGCAATGACAGAAAGCATGCTTTTTAAATAAGAGTCCACGATCCCATTCATACTGTGGCTGTACCTGCTCACAGAATGGCTTCTGGGAGGTTAAAAGCAGGTGCATTCAGTGTGAGAGCAAGGCCAGGTAGACAGTTGCAACCTAAAACATACAGAGCTCCACTCCTGGAGAACCTGTGGCTCAGGGTCAGCAGAGAGAGTGAGGAGGGCAGACAGCCTGGGGGCAGCTTGCAGGGTACAGAGGGGTCCCAGACCACTGCCAATCACCCCACCCCTACGACACAGGCTTATGGAGACCACTATGAAGCAGCCCCAAGCAGGACTTAAATTAACAAATTGGTGTTTATGTTTACTTGTGAATCTGTCCAAAGCCTAGGCCACTTGTCGGAAGTGGGTGATGGGCCCATAGTAAGTGAACTTCTGTGAGTCCCTGATCCCTACTGAGGCCTGTAATGGTGGATGAAGCTGGAAAGCCTCAAAGGGTAAGACAAGATCACAGCCAAGGACACCTGGATCTGATCTCAATGAGATAAAGACTATAGCCTCAGGCACCCTCACTCCTGGGTGGACTAACCTAATACCTTTCTTGGAGAAGTCCTTGAGTCATTCCCCCTTTCTTGAGTATGCCCCTCCCTTCTTCTGATAACCGAATAAATATGGGCCACCCAGAGGTCTTGGTCTTAGCCCTGAGAGAATCTCAAATTCTGCAAGAGGGCTTTGACCCTCTGGGAGCCCTGAAATCACTGCATTTGCCTCTTTTTATTTAGCCTTTGCCATACCCTCAGTTTGGGAGGCTGCGGACCTGACCAGCCCACAGTAACTGAGGGATGTTATTAACCCGACAGCAGACTTTTGGCAACAGTAACTCACTCAAGACTATCCCTGTGCCGAATTCACAGCAGGGAAATACAGTCAGACTGTGCACGTCTGTAATCCCAGCACCCGGGAGGCTGAGGCAGGAGAGTGGCAGTAAGTTCCAGGCCAGCCTGGGCCACATAGTTCAACGACAACCTGAACTACATACAGAAACCCTGACTCAAAAAACAGAACAACACGACAAAAAGTGCTCACCTGGCCCAAGGAGGTGACAGTTCTACACAGTCTCTGACTATCTTCCCCCAAGATCCCAGAGACATACCTGAGAAGGACTGCAAAAGAAAACAGACTGGGCTGGGTATGGTGGCACATGCCTGTAATCCCAGCACTCGGGAGGCTGAGGCAGGAGGATTGCTGTGAGTTCCAGGCCAGCCTGGGCTACAAAGTGAGTTCAAGGCCAGCCTGAACTGCATAGTGAAACTGTCTCAAAAAGACAAAAAAAGAAAGAAAAAAAAGGAAAGGGAAAGGAAGAGAAGGGAAGGGAAGGGAAGGGAAGGGAAGGGAAGGGAAGGGAAGGGAAGGGGAAAAAAAGAAAAAGAAAAGAAAAGAGACTGGCAGAGAATCGTGGTGACTCCCCCAGTGTAATGTGGGAGGACACGCCTAGAGGTACAGGCAACAGGGACCACCCACCCTGCAGGGCTCCAGCTCAGAGCACAGGCCGGGCTTCTCCCTAGGGCAGGGTGAAAATGCTGTCTCCAGGGCACAGCGAATTTTGGAGGTGCCCGGGAAGGCCTTGCTCAGGGGAAGCCTGCAGGTCAGCTGGCCAGAAGCTTAGGGTGAGACCCAGGTCCGCACGGAACAGCAGGACAGGGAGACAATGAACCCAGCCCTCCGTCCGCCCTGTGCTAGGCCACCTGATCATCAGTGTGAGAGAAAACACAAGAGAAGGCTGGGCGGGGTGGCTCAGGCAGTGACCTCAGCACTCTGGGAAGCTGAGGTAGGAGGATGGCAAATTCGGGCAAGGACTGCCAGAGAAACTTTGTCTCAAAATTAAATAAAAAGAATTTTTTAAAGGGCTGGGGACGTAGCTCAGTGCAAAGGTCCTGGGTTCCATCCCTAGTACTGGAGGGAGAGGGAGAGGGAGGGGGAAGACGGAATGAGGAAAGAGGGAGCAAAGGAAGGAAGGAGGGAGGGAGGGGAAGGGAGGGAGGGTGGACAAACAAACAGCTGATCCAGTTTAATATCCCAGGAAAGAAGATACTGTGTCCACAAACTATGATGTTATAAAAATGGAAAAATCAGAAAACAGTGAAAAGTAACATGATTGCCAGCGCAGAAAGTCAGTGAAGATAGTCCAGGACGGGGTGGTGAAGCTATGGCACGGGCACTGCGGCGGGATGTCTGCATCAGCAGAAGCTCTAAAAGGTTCACCCTCACTGACCCAGAGTACTGAGAAAATCTCCCTAAACAAGGCACTGGAAGACAAGAGATAAAAGTGAGACACAAGGGAGTATGTTACCCAGCTGGTAACAGCCACACCTGTGGAGAGTGGATAAAGATGACGGGGGTTTTATACAAGGTAGTACCACTCTGCCGTACAGAAGGGTACGCTGGAGACATTTCTAGGAAAGTGGATGCGCCTTGAGAGCATACTCTTTAAGTGAAATAAATTGGACACACGTGTGCAAATACCACGCTGTTTCTCTGGTGTGAGAAACGGAAAGTGTAAACAAGGACGAAAGAGTATAATACATGCTGCGAAACAGAAAGAAAATGTTCAAATGGAGAGGGGAAAACAGGAGGGGGCGGAGACAGGAAAGAAAGGGAAAAGTAAAAAAAATTAAGGAAAACATGAGGGGCTGGGGATTAACTCAGCGAGCGGCACAGCGCCTGCCTGGCAAGGTGAGGTCGTGAGTTCGATTCCTAGTATGGTGGGGGGGGGGGGGAAGTTGCTTCCAAAAAAAAAAATTCCTAATTTGCCAGGTGTGGTGGCACATGCCTGTAATCCTAGCACTCGGGAGGCTGAGGCAGGAGGATCGTTGTGAGTTCGAGGCCATCCTGGGCTACAAAGTGAGCTCAAGGCCAGCCTGAACTGCATAGCAAGACCCTGTCTCAAAAAGACAAAAAAAAAAAAAAAGAAGAAGAAGAAGAAGGAAAACGTGGAAACAAAGCGTTTGTAAATGGGGAGGGGAGGAGCGCTGAAGGGAGGGAGGGGAACGAGGGAAAAGGAAACAACTTACATGGCGCACAGGTGGGTGCTCTATGATGCACGTGATCACTATGTGTATCTAAAATGCACCGATAAAATCTGATTTTTACAAAAGGGACTGCTACCCGAAATCATTCAACACAATCACTTTCGCCATTTCTCGTGACTTGTTCATCAACTCATAGCCTGTCGCCTGCCGTTCTCCCCACATCTGGGACACACCCCACCTCCTCTGACGCCGTCTGCCCCCCCCCCCCGTGGGCTCAGCCCCAGTAGTGGCCCCATGGGGAGGGACAGAACCCTGGAGGGTGTTCAGAACCTGGACTCTCCCCGTTACGTGCAGCATAACACGTTACCCCCCGATCTAAGCAACTACAGAGTTGGCGTGAATTTTGTATTTCGTTCATGAGTTTACACGTTAGGCAGGGCTTGTCACAGACACTCATCGGAGTGAGCAAAGGCTGGGAGCTACAATTACCTGATGTCCCGCTCCCATCTGTACTGACGGTGGAGGGCTCAGCTGGATCGTTGGCAGGAAACCTACCCATAGACTGTCCACGTGGTGTGGGTGTCCTCACAGCTCATGGCGGAGTTCCCGGGACGAGAATGAAGAGGATGTGGAGGTGGAGGTGGAGGTGGAGGTGGAGTCAGACACAGAGCAAGTGAGCGACAGGCAGGAAGAAGTCACAGTGCCCTTTATGACCTCACTTGGGCTGTCACACAGCATCATCTCTGTCTCATTACATGGGCCAAGGCAGTCCGGGCAGAAAGACAGAGGTGGAGGTGCAGGAGCAGGTGGAAATGAAGTCGGAGGTAAAGGTGGAGGTGGAGAGGAGATGAAGATGAAGGCGGAGATGGAGGTAGAGGAGGAGGAGATGAAGATGGAGGTGGAGGTGGTGGAGATGGAGTAGGAGGTGGAGGTAGAGCTGGAGGTGGAGGTAGAGGTGGAGATGGAAGTGAAGGAGGAGATGGAGTAGGAGGTGGAGGTGGAGATGGAGATAAAGGTGGAGTGGAGGTGGAGGTGGAAGAGGAGATGGAGTAGGAGGTGGAGGTGGAGAAGGAGAAGGAGATGGAGTAGGAGGTGGAGATGGAGGTGGAGGTGGAGATGGAGGTGGTGGAGGTGGAGGTGAAGGAGGAGATGGAGTAGGAGGTGGAGGTGGCTCTGGCTGTGGAGACGGAGATAAAGGTGGAGTGGAGATGGAGGTGGAGCAGGAGGTGGAGATGATGGAGACGAAGTTGGAGGTGAAGTAGGAGGTGGAGGAGGAGATGGAGTAGGAGGTGGAGATGAAGGTGGAGGTGGAGATGGAGGAGGTGGAAGTGGAGGAGATGGAGTAGGAGGTGGAGATGGAGGTGGAGATGGAGGAGGAGATGGAGGAGGTGGAGGTGGAGGAGATGGAGTAGGAGGTGGAGGTGGAGGAGATGGAGTAGGAGGTGGAGGTGGAGGAGATGGAGGTGGAGGTGGAGGTGGAGATGGAGATGGAGGAGGTGGAGGTGGAGATGGAGATGGAGGAGGTAGAGGTGGAGGTGGAGTAGGAGATGGAGATGAAGGTGGAGGTGGAGGTGAAGGAGGAGATGGAGTAGGAGGTGGAGGTGGCTCTGGCTGTGGACATGGAGATAAAGGTGGAGTGGAGATGGAGGTGGAGCAGGAGGTGGAGATGATGCAGACGAAGTTGGAGGTGAAGTAGGAGGTGGAGGAGGAGATGGAGTAGGAGATGGAGAAGAAGAAGGAGACAGAAATGGAGACAGAGCAAGCAAGCACCGGGCAGAAAGAAGCCCCGCTGCTCTTATGACCTCGCCTTGGCTGTCACACAACATCATCTCCGCCCCATCCCACGGGCCAGGGCAGTCCCGGCAGTAAACGCCACCGCTCGGGGGGCCGCAAGGTTCTGAAGAGTACAGGGACGAGAAATAACCTTGGGGCAGCTGTAGGAAACCAGTCTGTCACGTTAGTGTCAGTCGTTATTGTCGGGGCGTGGCAGGTCCAGCCCGAGGACCAGAATGTCAGGTTCTCCACTTTGAAACTCATGATCAAAGTCACCGTCACTCGCGCAGGCCTGTTTGTGAGGCATGGGCTGCAATAAGAAGACGGGTGCCGGCCTCCTGCAGCTCCCCGATGAGGTCCTGCAGCCCGGGTCTACCTGCTTCAGTCCTCGTCTCACTGAGGGGTGGCACCTCCTAGGAATGTGCCTCCTAGCTAACACCTGTAAACCATTTATTTCACTGACCACACCGTGATCCCACGCCATCACCCAACTTTCTCTTTGGGTGGGTGAGGGTTCTGGGGACTGAACTGAAGCAGAAATCCTTACCTAACTGTAGCCATTTTGTTAAGTAAAGCCGCAGGCATTCTGTTCTCTGCTGCCGCTGAACTCAGCTAAATCATACGATTTGTCATCAAAGTGAAACTCCTGCCAATGTGCTAAAAACAACTTTGTACATACAGCTGTGCTCACCGCAGGACACCCACGGTCCCATCACCTTCAGCAAAAGTTTATCTCGTTCTTGCAACTTCTGTTTGCCGCCTTGTAAATCAGGCAAGCTCTCTGCGACCAACACCTCAGACTTTGGAGATCACCCCTCTGGGGTCCGCGGGGGTCTCCACCATTTCCTTTCCTCTCCTGAGCTCCTGGCCACTGTTGACTCAGTTCTTCCCGCAGCAGTTCCACAGGTGTGCCCACTTTGGGACTTGACCTCCCTTGGGGCTCGTGAGTCGTCTTCCCTCCGGGGGTTTCACACCGAGTCCCCGAGTGCCCCTGCTACAAAGGAGGCGTCCTTATTCCCTTGATCGAGCGGTTGAACCCAAGCACGCAGGAGCCCTGGGTGGCGTGGGCCCAGCTCCGTGGTGGGTGCCCACCGTGCTCCCCCGTTCCCGCGCTGGAGGGGACTGTGCTTCGCGGAGCTTGCCTCGCACTGGCCGCGCTCCGGGACCCCAGCGGCCGGCTGCTTCTCGGGCACCGCCACCGAGCGGCACACGGCCAGCCCACGGTGGCCGAGGGATGGAACTGAACTTTCCAGAACGCCGACATCTCCCCCTCAAAAACACTGAAGCCTTTCTTAAGCAGCGAGGGAAGAAACCCCCAGAACAGCTTCCGCTCTACCCTCCTCGCCAGCCTCGCTCCGTACCCTGGCGGCCCGGCCGTCCTGGCCCCGGCTCGGTGTCCACGAGGAGGTGGAACGTGCCACCTTTGCTTCTGGAAACATAAATTCTAGGAACGAGTCCTAGTCTTGGGTTTCATCCATTTCTAGAGCAGTCGTAAAGTATCTTACCATCAGGACAAGCACAAACCTGCGATCTCCTGCTGAGATGACCAAAGTGTGTCTCGCTCTCTGTTTTCTGTCATTGACTCTACTTCCTCACGGGCCCCATTCACAAAAAACGCAAGCCTTCTGTCTCCCCTTCCCGGTCTCCCCTCGTCCCAGGCGCTCTCCCCTGAGGCAGCGCCGGCTGTGCAGTGCCCTGCCCCATGTGCGCGTCCCCTGGGCCAGGCACTGTGCCCGGCCCTTCTCCACACCCGCTCTGCCCACGAGTGACCGCCGTTCGTCAGGTTCCCGTGCCCTGTCCATTGCGACCCGACTGTGGCCCGTGGCACTTGGTGGCCTCCGGTCACCTCCTGGGCCTCTTCCCTCGGTGACTCGTGTAGTCTGTGGCTACCGCAGTGAACAGGGCAGAAGCACAGTACACTTCGCGGCACAAGTACGGGGACAGGAAAACGCTGTGAACGAAGCCGACCTGCCAGCTCCAGTCCCCACCGGCGCCGTAGTCACCTTGGTAAATCTGGCGCTGTTTGGTGTCCGGGATGGGACACAACGCTAAGGCCTATCTCTGTTCCCTCTGGGACCTACACACTGCATTCGCAGCAGACCGAGCTCATTTACATTGTGTTCTGAAAGAAATCAAGGTCGGTAAAAGTAAACACGAAGAGAAAAACCAGTGTTGTTATTCTTTTTTAGGAAAAGGAGCGCGAGCTTGAAATTAAGAACATCTACACTAATCGAATACTTAAAAATATACGGGAACTAGAAGATTACCCAAAAGGTGTGTTTTTATTCCTTCTGCTCCAAATCTACTTTTAAGTAATGGGTCATATTTTCTTAATGTATATAGCTGGATTAGTGGATTTATTTTATTTTGTTTTGTTTTGTTTGTCTTTTTGAGACAGGGTCTTGCTATGCAGTTCAAGCTGGCCTTGAGCTCAGTTTGTAGGCCAGGCTGGTCTCGAACTTGAAACGATCCTTCTGCCTCAGCCTCCCGATTACAGGTGTGTGCCACCACGCCCACCCCGGGGCCAGTGGCTCCCTCTTGGCACTCAGAGTTTTCACTTTTTTGTTTTGCTTTCTGTTTTATTTATTTATTTATTTAGGTTTTTTTGGTTTTTCTCTGGTACCGGGAACCGAACTCATGACTTTGCGCTTGCCAGGCAGGCGCTTTTGCCGCTGAGCTAAATCCCCAGCCCCTGCTTTCTGTTTTGAGACAGGGTCTCATTATGTAGTTCAGGCTAGTCTTGAACTATGTTGCTCAGGCTGGCCTCGAACTTGAGGCAATCCTCCTGCCTCAGCCTCCTGGGTGCTAGGATTACAGGCGTGGACCACAACACCCAGCCAGTGACGGATATTTTAAAAAATCATTTTATTAGGCATTGAAATATGATGTGTAATCCCAAAAAGGCAGTGAAGTTGTTGAAACACCGAGGAAGGAATAGAAACACTTTCCCGTTTTCCCATTTTTGGCTCTGCCTTGCAAGTCCTTACATTATGTAGAAAGACAGAATGATTTTTTCAGCTGGAGGCAAAATACCTGCCAAAAACTGAGCTTTCTGAGTGCATCTGCTAGCAGTGTGTGGCTTTTGAAAGGACTTTCTTGAGATATATTTTACCCTAAAAAGATGCCCCTGTAAGCCAGGCATGGTAACGCACACCTGTCATCCCAGCACTCGGGAGGCTGAGAGAGGAGGATCTCAGTGAGTTCAAGGCCAGCCTGAACTACATAGTGAGACCTTGCTCAAAAAAAAAGGTGACTGTTTTAGCTTTTCAGTTCAGTGAATTTTTGACAATGCTTAGACCTATGTAACTGCCAGCCCATTGAGGCCACATTACCCTAGAAAGGTCCTCATGGCCCTGTGCAGTCAGGAGTCCCCACCCCTGGCTTGAGCAATTGTGAGCAGTTGTGTGTGATTTACCCAGGACACTCTGCGTTCCTGACATAGACCTTGTAGTGACCCGGCCCTCACCACCGCTCATCTGCAGCTCCAAATCCCACCTGCAGGGGGCATCCTTGTCCTTACACAGCAATTCCGCCTTCTAACACGGGATTCTACTCCAGCCCTGTGACACCCGCAGCCTTTGTAACCTAAAGTAAGACAAAACAAGGGAGATGGCAAGAAAAAAATACACGGAGGGGGCT
Source organism: Chinchilla lanigera (assembly GCF_000276665.1). NCBI lineage: Eukaryota > Metazoa > Chordata > Mammalia > Rodentia > Chinchillidae > Chinchilla > Chinchilla lanigera. The sequence goes on along the minus strand of NW_004955407.1, from coordinate 38,179,987 downwards.
CGGGATTTAGCTCAGCGGCAAAGCGCCTGCCTGGCAAGCGCAAGGTCGTGAGTTCGGTTCCCAGTACCGGAGAAAAACCAAAAAAAACCCCACGGAAACCAGCAAATGCTATGTGCACGTTGAATATGTAGCAAACAGCATGATTTATTTTATTACACTGCATACTTCAGTGATAGTGTTTAAAATCAATATTGCTTCCAAATGTAAAATATGATTCACGTGCAATCTACCTATTCTGCAGTTTCTTCAACAAAGTCAGTACAAGCAGACAGAAAAAGCTTGTCGTTTATAAGTACGAGACACCAAGAAACCCAGAAGTCAGAAGATGCTCCATCTCTGACCACAAAGGTATGGCAAACGTGAGATCTTTCGGCGGCTGGTTAAACATCTTAACAAAAACGACTTAAGGGATGGGGATATGGTGCAGTGGCACAAGCGCCTGCCTGGCAAGCGCAAGGTCCTGAGTTTGACTCCCGGTATCAAAAAAAAAAAAAAAGAAAGCAAGAAAAAACAAACAAGCTACAGACCACCACTAGTTCTACATACACAGTATTTGTGTTCATTAGAATAAAATACAACTTCTAATCATCTGGACTCCAAAAAACGTATTTGTTCTGCTTTTACAAATTACAGGGTAAAAAGCTAACAAGAAACATTCGTCCTAAAGAGAAATCAAGTGAAATAAACCGTGAAATTCCTCACTACGTCAGTAAACTACCAAAGCAAGAAGATTCTAAGAGAAAATTTGAAGGTAATTATAGCAAGCTTTAAAGATCTCTAGGGGGTGGAGGCGAGCTCAGTGGGCAGGAGCTTCCCTAGCACATGTGAGGCCCTGAGTGACTTTTCTTCAACTCTGAAAAAAAGTCTCCTATATTCTTTTTTTTTTTTTTTTTTCCGGTACCGGGAACCAAACTCACGACTTTGCACTTGCCAGGCAGGTGCTTTTGCCGCTGAGCTAAATCCCCAGCCCAAGTCTCCTATATTCTTACTTGATTTTTTAAAATTGTGAAACAGTACACGTGTATAAAAGCACACATAAAGCTGGGCACGGTGGTGCACACCTGTAATCCCAGCAGTCGGAGGCTGGGGCGGGAGGATCGCTGTGAGTTCAAGGCCAGCCTGCATAGTGAGACCCTCTCTCAAAAAAACAAAACACAGCAACAGCAGCAAAAAAACCATAAACAGTTGATAGAATCACAATAAAGGAGCAGCAGGCGGGTGTGGCGGCGCACACCTGTAACCCCAACAGCGGGAGGCAGAGCAGGAAGGGTCACAAGTTTGAGCCCAGCCAGGGCAATTTAGTGATTCAGAGACACCCTGTCTCAAAATGAAGAATTTACAAAGGGCAGGGGTGTAGCTCGGTGCAGAGGCTGGGGCGCAGTCCCGGGCACCGTTAGGAGGTAGAGGACTGATAGAGAAGCGATGGTGGACAGGTGCCCTGGGAGGGTCACAGCTCGCCTGGGGGGACTAAGAGGGCTGGGGCAACTTGCAGATTCATGGAAACTGATGGTCGCCGGCATTTTTGCCGTGGTCACACTGCCTATATAAGGTTCCACTCACTTTTCAGTCCATCTGGGTAATTGATTATCGTCCTAACAGTTTCTTCATTTGAAAATTGCTTTCTGCACACACACAGTGTGTCAGGCACCACTCTGGCCCTGGAAGACAAAGCACCCTCCGCTGGGCAGGAACTGGCCTAGCACACCTGAGGCCCTGGGCTCAGCCCCCAACCCCCAAAGAAAACTGGGAAGTGAACGTCTTTCCTTTCACTTCACACTGTCCACCCCACTCTTTAGCATAACTGCCCAGAACCCCCCTGGACTGCAAATGCCACACTTTATTTAACCATTACTCCTTTGTTTTGAGACAGAGTCTCCCTATGTAGCCCAGGCTGGCCTCGAACTCACAGTGATCCTCCTGCCTCAGCCTCCCTAGTGATGGGATTACAGAACCATTACTCCTATGAGAGACACTTATGTCTCGCTGTTCCTAAACCACGCTGCAGTAAACATCCTCTTACCGATGTGTGTCTGTCTCTGCAGCTTGTTCCCAGAATTGAGGCTGCTAGTCTGAGTGTGTACCCTTGAAATGTCCACAGATACTGCCAAACTGCCGTCCAAACGGCTCTTGCAGTTAACACGCCCGCCAGTGTGGGCCAAAAACCGCAATGTCCCCATATTCTCATCAGCTCTGGGAATCATTTGCCCATGGGCCCGGGAAAAGTTCCGTTTTTCCTGGCTCTTTATCCTGATGCTGAGAGCCTATTAATAACCGGCTGGCAAACCGTACGCCTCTGCCTATGAGTATCATCTCCTTTTGGTTTCATAATTCTGATATATTTGGGGGATTCTAGGAACAGGTAACGCCCCAGCTTGCTAGCAGCACACGCTCTTCTGTGCGTTGTGCGCGTCTCTCTGCCTTTGCCGTCCTTTTTAGCTTTCCTGGGCGCGGACGCAGGAGCCCGCGCGGCCTTCACGAACCCTGAACCGGCTGTTTTTCTACCACAGATTTATCGAAAGAGGAGGAGTATCTGGAAGTACACGCGGCTCTGGAGAACGCCGGGATTCAAACGGAGAAAAAGGAAGACCAAGACAAGAAGCCCCTTCCGCAAGGGCCGCAGCTGCTCCCCGCGGCCGCTCCCGGGGCGGCCCCCGACCGCGCGTGCGGGCAGGACGAGG
>NW_004955407.1:38151213-38176832 GCF_000276665.1 Chinchilla lanigera | reverse complement strand
GGCGCCCGCGCCCGCCCCGGGCCGGGCCTCGGCCAGCAACGCCTTCGGGGACTCCAAGGCCACCGTGGGCAGCTCCGCGCGGTCGCCGTCTCCCCCGGAAGGAAAAAGAGCCGTTTAAACATAACCGGTCTCTCCGCGCACCTCGGCCGCCAGCCTGCTGCTTCCGCGGGGGTCGCGGGCCGAGGGTGCCGGGCGTGCTCGAGCAGTCCCGTGAGACTTCGGGGAAACCCAGTTTCTAAACCTGCTGGATTCCAGCCCGCGATGACACTTTAAATACAAATTTGCATCCTTTTTCTAAAAGTGAGCCACGTCCGTTATTTGATGTTTCTGTAAGACCCGTTTGTGTATCCGACGGCCTTAGTATTCAGTGGGGCCCGTGGACACACGCGTCTTCTCCAGGTAAAGGTCGCGCCGGCGGGAGGGACGCAGCTCGGAGCGAGAGCAGGACGAGCCACTCTTCTATGGGAAAACACGCGCACCGGTTGCCGAGCTTGGTTTTATGAAGATAAATCTTGAGGATTTATCTCATATCGCATATACTGTCCTTGTGTCTTTCCTCGCGGACACACGTAAGATTCGGTATTTCTGGCTTTTATTTTTTTATTTGTTTTTATTTTTTATTTTTTGGTACCGGGGATCGAACTCAGGACCTTGCACTTGCCAGGCAGGCACTTGTGCCACCGAGCTATATCCCCAGCCCTAGATTCGGTATTGAGCTTTATTGCACAGTGTGACTTGACCTTTTTTCACTTCACCTTGTTCTAAACAAAAAAAAAAATGTAGTGTTCACTCAGGCGAGCTGCTCAGTCCTAATGAATGTATTTATTACTCGCAGAGTATTTTCAGTTGGGACCGCAAGGGTCGGCTTGGAGACCACCGCTGCTGACCTTCCCGTCACTTAGTCACAGAGGTCATTTATAATCCAGACCTTTGGGGGAGACTCTGGCCGAGGAGTGACTGACATGACCGCTGAAATGGAGGGAAGCCCCGCAGCACCGGCCCAGGCTTCACGGAATGGGTGGTTATAGATCAACACCTGCAGGGGCAACAGGCAAGCAGGATCGCCCGCAGCTCATCCTCAGATAGGGCAGCTTCAGCCATGTTCTCTCCCTCCCCACTGCCGACTACCCGGGCCTTTCCCTGCACCGCGTGAATTCCTGCACAGGTGTCCTCCTTCTGTCCTTTATCTCACTTCCTGGTTCTGTCAGTAAAAAGCCACAAAGCTTTTTCCTGAGACTCCCACACTGAGGGGTCTTGAGAAAACACAGCCCCCTGGGCCTTCTTGGAAGGTACACGACGTGGACTCGAGGTAATCTCTCCTCCTCTGCACCACCATGGTCGTGAACGAGGACAGGATACACGGTAGCGTAGCTAAGGGTGTCTGCAGCTTGGTGTGTGGTATTAACACACTTTAGTGAAATACATTTTTAAAAGGCAGTGGAAGTCAAGGTGGGAAGATAATTGCACTTAAAACCAAAGATGGGACAGATGCTACAACTGGCATAAAATGTGAGATTCGGGAGTGGGAAAGACAGAAACGGAGGGAGGGGAGTTGGAGGTCCCAGAGGCTCATGAGGAATGGGGAATGACCAAGTTGCCTGAATTCCAGAGACGTTTGCCAAAACCACTCTTGGAATGACGTCCTGAGTGACAGTTCAGCGTCTGTCCCCGCTTCCTATGAGCTAGGGGTTTTCTCAATCCTACACGTCCCCACAATAAAAGCATACATCCTAATGCTCAATCAGGGCTACGCAGACATGCTTCCTCACCAAACTAACTCAGTACTTAGGGAAAGTTAAGTCATGTATACCAGGATGCTAACTCTTACCTCTGAGGCATGAGACTGTGGCCAATTTTTAAATTTTAGTGTTTTCTAGTCTGGCTTTCTCCTATGCTTTCTACAGTGAACATAACTTTATAACCAAGGGGAAATGACTTTAAACTAAAAACGTATCTCCCAGGGTCTGGTAGGAAAGTACTGTGGCTTGCTGTAAAACACAAAAGGCCAAGAATATTGCACGAACTCTGAAAGGGGTTCTTTTCCTTCGATTTTTATTTCTGTCAGCCCACGTTTGCAGCACACAATGAGCACCTCTCTGTAGCAACACATTCTTTTTACTTCCGCTTTTCTCCCCTCCCCCATTTCGTGGTCCCCTTCCCATTCGCAAAAGAGCCATCTCCCTGTTTCCTACCATTTTTTATTTTGCTCTTTAAATTATCTGTACTTTGCGTGGCTGGTAAACTCTGAGCCCGGATATGGTGACAGGGAACAAGATGGTAGGGAAAAACGAGCTTAATTTTTTTTAACGCGGCCCATGCTTGCCGTACAGAATGACGACGTTCCCCGTGGGGACTCGGTCCGTGCATGACACGCCTTCAGTCTTTCTACAGCCCCTTCTCTCTCCTTCCCGTTTCTTAGTCCCCTCCGCCTTTGCAAAAGATCTCTCTGTTGCAAAACATGCTCTTGAGCCAGGTGGTCAGCGGCCAAAGCATCCAGGGAGGGAGGCGAGCAAAGCTCTGAACCCACCTGTCATCTAAAGCAGTGCCGGCCAACCTAGGGCACGCATGCCGCACGGGCACGCAGAGGTCTCGGCACAGCCGCAGCAGCCGGGCCCTCAGGTCTAATTGCTGTGTTGGCGCTCTGGGATAAGTGCGTGAGTTCCGAGTTGCACTTTGGGCATTTGGACTCTAAAAGTTTCACCATCACTGGCCTAAAGGCCATTTGCAAACCAGAGAAAAAACTCAGCCCAAGTAGGAGGTCCTTTCCCACCCAACAGGGGACACCCTCCCCGCCCCACAAGGGTCTCCAGCCTCAGTGAATTACAAACCAGTCTGCACAAAACCCTGAGGCTTTGGGGCCAAAGTCAGTCCTCACCTGGTTGGACAGCCTGAAGCTGGATCTCCGGTGTCCGCAGAACCTGAAAGTGAGATCTGAAGAGGTGCAGTCATAGGCCAAGGCAGCAGAAATGCAAGTCTCTACCCAGGCCTCTAGAAACCCCCACAGATAGTTTTAAAAATAAACCAAAACAAACACACAGACCAAAGACATGGTGCCAGAGAACCAACAGAACTAATATTTCCAATATAACAGACAGAGTACTTTATTAACATCTGTAAGAGTTTAAAGAAGTAAGAGTTTGAAAACATAAAATGTTCTACAGTAAATGACCAAGCATCTGACAACTCAGAAGACATGTAATAATTCAAATTAACTCAATCAAACAGGGATATGGCTCACTGGCACGGCGCCTGCCTGGCAAGCGCAAGGTCCTGAATTTGAATTCCAGTACCAAAAGAAAAAAAATTTTAAAAATAAACAATCAAATTAACTCAGTCATAAAACATATCATAAATGAGACTAGAATGAAGAGAGGAAAAAGATACAAGTCTGAAGAATATATCAATATTAAAGTGCAGAGAGACAGGGAGAATGTCATGCAGATTAGCATGAAAGGTACTGTGTATGTACTCAGTTTCCAAAGAAAGTGGGAACAAGTGCCTGGCTGGCAAAGTTCAAGGTCATGAGTTCGATTCCCAGTACCCACGTTTAAAAAAAAAAAAAACAGTGGGGGAAACAGAGCAGGGCTCAGATCTACGAGAAAGATGGAAAGCCTTCCGGAGCTGACAAGAGACCATCCAGAAAGCCCAGTGACTTCCAAGCACAACAGAAGCTGAAACGCAAAGAAACTCACCAATTCACACTGCGCAGCTAGAGCACGATGGGGCTGCAGGGCGCCAAAGGCAGTTTCAATTCCCAGTACCACAAAAAGGGGGAATAAAAGGAACTACGCCGTGCAATACACATGCATCAGCTCCCCATGAGAGTAATCACTGTGTACCCCAAATACAGACTCACAAAAAGAACATAAAGAAGAGAGTCCACCCTCAGAGGAACAACGGGGCTTCCAAGCAGCAACGATGGGAAATCCAGAAAACCGGGGGAGGTTCGCCAATACACCGACAAAACAGCCGTTATCCCACAACTGTCAACCCTCCAGAACTACTGCATACGAACAAAACAGAAACACATTTTCAAGAAAACAAAAAGTTGGCAGGGATCCCAGCACTCAGGAGGCTGAAGCAGCAGGATCACAGCAAGTTCCAGGCCAGCCTGGGCTACACAGCAAGGCCAAGGCCAGCCTGAACTGCAGTGAGACAGTGAGATCCTATCTCTAAATAAATTAATTAATTAATAAAACAAAACGTCAAAGTTTGCCACCATCAGAATCTCACAGAGGGCCAGGTGTGGTGGCGCACACCTGTAATCCCAGCACTCGGAGAGGCTGAGGCAGGAGGATCGCTGCGAGTTTGCAACCAGCCTGGGGTATAAAGTGAGCTCAAGGCCAGCCTGAACTGCATAGCGAGACCCTGTCTCAAAAAGACAAAAAAAAAAAAAAAAAAAAAAGGGAGAGAATCTCACAGAGGGAAATTCCCAGGCACGGATCAGCAAATGTTTTCTGGAAAAGACCAGACAGTAAATATTTTAAGCCTATGAGGTACAGTCTGTCACAACTGCTCATCTCCACCATGACATGCTGCAAAGAGCCAGAGACTGTACATACGTATGTGGTCTGGTTGTCTGTGTAAGAGGGCTGGCTGGACTTGGCCACTGGCTCTGGTTGTGTCCCTCTATTTTATTCTATTTTATATTTTTGGTTTTTTAAGATAGGGTCTATCTAGTTCAGGCTGGCCTTGAATTTGCTGTGACCCTCCTGCCTCAGCCTTCTGAGTGGGAAATATTAGCATTATATCATATTATTATATAAAACATCTATTTTAGTATTCTTTTATCCCTCCCAACATTTAATAAAAAGAATTTTTTTTTTTACAAGACACAGGGTATGGTGGTCCACCCTTGTAGTCTCAGCATTCAGAAGGCTAAGGCCGGAGATCACTGGGAGTTCGAGGCCAGCCTGGGAGTTTAGCAAACATAAAGGAAAAAAAGACCCAACCTCACTGGCTTTCTGCCCGGGCTCAGTGAGAAGCGGTGCTGAGAGCTGACACTGACGGAGAAGGCCCGCCTCACATGACAGAAGCATGGCCCGGCCGCAAGGCCACTGCAAGGCTCCGCAGACAGCCGCATGGGACAACATGCGCCAGCAGATCCTCCCGCGCTGTGCACGGCGACACTGCAACTGTGCAGAACACACTGCAGTGAGAGGCGTCCGTGGCCCTGGCATGAAGCCACCGTAGGACTCTGGCATCAGCTGGGAAGGGGAGGAGAAAGCCCAGCTAACAGAGAGTGGGCTGCTCACGGGGCTTAGGCACCCAAAGATAATCTTTCCTTACCAAAAATCAGCACCCTGAACCACTGGCAACCAAAGCCACAAGCACAGACCCCAAGAGGCAGCGGAAAATCGTCTGGCTCCCGGGTCACATGGACGTCACGTCAGAGGTCAGGCAAGGAGGGTAAGGAACAGAAGTCACCGTCCCTCCGCAGGCCAGGGGTCTGGTGTTCAACGGGTCGCTTCTCAGCCGCACCCCCATGCTCTGAGGACGGCAGCGGGACCAGAGGCCACCAGGCCAGGGAGGGTCCTAAGCACTGTCCCTCCTGGTGGTGGGAGGAGCCCCGGAGAAACCGCCCAGCACTTAGCCCTCTGACTTTGCTGAACGCCAAGGTCTCAAGGTGCATCCATTTTCCTACAAACGACACATGAGAAACCCAAAATACAAGCAACTTCAGGGAAAAAGGAGTGCGATGAGGGGAACGGGGAGGCAGACTGGGGACCAGAAGCTCGGAAAGACAGGGAGGGCAGGGCTAGCGGGCGGTGGAGGTCAAGGTGATGATGTGCTGTGTACGTGGATACCACGCCCCACGGGCCACAGAATTATGGGTCACAAACACATAGTAAAATTAAAAATTAAAAGGAAAAGGAAAGGGCTGGGGATATAGCTCAGCAGCACAAGCACCTGCCTGCCAAGCGCAAGGTCCTGAGTTCGATCCCCAGTACCAAAAAAAAAAAAAATCAAAAGGAAAAGGAAAGCCAGAACCCTGGCACACACAGGTAATCCCAGCACTCAGGAGGCTAAGGCAGGAGGGGCACCTCAACTTGGAGGCCAGTGAGCTCAAAGCAAATCTGAACTACACAGTAAGACCCTGTACCAAAAGGAAAAAGAAAAAAAGATGCCAGGCCTGGAGGCGCACACCTCTAATCCCAGCACTTGGGAGGCTGAGGCAGGAGGATTGCCGTAAATTCCAGGCCAGCCTGAGCTACACAGTGAGTTCCAGGCCAGCCTAGACTACACTGTCTCAAAAAAACAAAAAAAATTGGTTAGTGGACCATATGCTTATGACAGGACTGGATGAAAGAGTACTAGGTTATGTGTATTTTACATCAAATGTCTGTTCTTATGCTTTTAAAATATCATTTTAATAAACATGATACATGTGTGCACCTATCTTCACACATTTATACATTGTAAAATCATGAACCTCGGCTGTCCTCAGCACGACGCACCCTGCACACAGAGAAGCAAAGTGCAGAGACACTGGTGCCAGACCCAGCCGGGCAGCAGCGGATGCCACGCCTTCTTGCTCCTCTTCTGTACTTGCCAAGTTAAGGCTTGAAAAAGAAGAAGGACTTTCATGTTTCCGGTTTTACTGTTTGTTTGTTTGTTTTTTCCGGTACCGGGAATCGAACTCATGACCTTGAGCTTGCCAGGCAGGCGCTATGCTGCTGAGCTAAATCCCCGGCTCCCAGTTTTACTTTTATAATTTAAAAAAGAAGCGGTTACAATTTTGCAAATGGGAAGAGGACTAAGAGCTGGAGGAGAGGGAGAAAGAACAAAGCTGTGTTTTGCACATGCCCCCAATTCCATGCAGCAAAGGCAGTCACCACGTACTGCAGATAAGGACCACGAAAAATCATTTCATTTTTAAAAAAGTTTTCAAAAGCCTATTTTAAAAGCACATAAATCAACATTCATAAACCCATGGACAGTGGAAGAGTTATAACAAACTGCCAACAGTGGCAAACTGGGAACTTGGTGACAGGACAGCTGGGGTCAGAAGTCACACTTTCTTTTTTTCTTTCTGGTGTTTTTTGAGACAGGGTCTCGCCATGCAGTCCGGGCTGGCCCTGAACTCTGTAGCCCAGGCTGGCCTCTAACTCCCTCCAATCCTCCTGTCTCAGCCTCCCAAGTGCTGGGATTACAGGTGTGCGTCACCACGCCCTGCCCAGAAGTTATACTTTCTGTACCCCTTCCTGTATCTTTTTAAATCAGGTTGGCCTGGAGCTCACTTTGTAGCCCAGACTGGCCTCGAACTTGCAACAGATCCTCCTGCCTCAGCCTCCTGAGTGCTGGGATTACAGGCATGCCCCACCATGCCCAGCTTATTATCTATTTTTAAACAAATACAATTTTTTAAAGGCACAATGTGACTCATAAAGGACAGTTGTATTTCCCTACTTAATTGTCACAGACTACTAACATGAAAAGAAGCTACACGTCTCCCTCCACCCCAGGGAGGTGTGTCACAGCTCCTGCCACCACGCCGGGAGAACAGGGGTTCGGGCAGGGCTGCACTGTCCCAGGGAGCACCCAGGGTGCATGACAGCGCAGCAGGAAAGAAGCTGGGTGCTGACTCCATGCAGGGACCCGAGCTCCTCTTCTCCCTGGGTGGCTTCTCCTCCTCTGGCCACGGTGTCCCCTGGGGAATGAGGAGGCCCAAGAGCCCGGCGGCTGGGGCCTGCTATTAATTCTGCGGTGCTCACGCTCTGAGTCCTGAATCGGCTGGCAGAGCTCAGCAGGCTGAGTCCGAATCAGATACGGGGACCAAACCCAGCCTGGGGCTTCAGTCTGACGTTGAACGACAGGCCCGCAGCTTGTGTCCCAGTGTGTGTGTGGGGGGGAGGGGGGTGTGGATAATAACGAGCTCCTCACTGAACACTAGGGAGCGCAGAGCACAAACACAAGCTTTCCGAGACCAGTGACCAGCTCAGCCTTGCTGAGCGAAGGCCAAGAGCCCGCGTCAGGGACAGGCTGCCCGCAGCAGGTAGGCGGCTGGAAAGAAGTCACACAAGCGCCTGCAAACACTTTAATTAGAAAAAGTGCTTCAGAAAATAAGTTTAGCAGAATTATACTTACAGCCCAAACAAGTATCAGTTCGGGTGAATTTAATCAGACCTTCCACTTTGCTTTTTTCTATAGACCACAAACAGTAAATGCTTATAAAGTACACTTCATTTGAAATGGCTGAAATACAAAACACCATCTGAGCACAAAACATGGTCTTATAAGTGTGTTCATAAAACATTGTAAGGAAAAATTAATACCTTCAAACAAGTAAATAGCACACACTATACAAATGCTTGTCTAGCAGACGACATTTTAAACAGAAAAGAAAGCACAAACGATGCCCATTAGTGTTGTTCTTCCAGATGAACTATGTGAGATTAAAAAACAAACTGTCAAATTCTAGTACGGTAGTACCTTGGTCCTGATCATTAACTGGTTCTGGGAGGCACAAGAACCAAAAAGGACAAGCACCAAACCAGCTGTTCTGGCTGGAAGCCGCAGCGGGTCACACCAAGGAGCCTGAGCTCGTGTCGCGTACCCAACAACCAACCGGTCCTGGACAAAGTTCTTGCAACAAAAAGCATCAAGCATTAAATTCACTAAGTTTCAGAGCAAGGTAAGACTACAGTGGTATTAAAATTGTTACTTTCTAAACTGAACTAAAAATAGCATTGTCTTGTAGAAAATTTTGACTTTCCAGTTGAGATCAAAATACACCAACAGTGCCAATCAGCATGTAAACTCCATACGAGGTTTCACATTTATTACAAACCTGGCGTGATGCTGGTCAGTACACGCATGTCATAAGCGAGGCTTTCTGGCCCCATGACAGGTATAGAAAATGTTAATTCTTGTGAGAATCTCACATAAATTACAAGAACAAACGAACAGAAAAACGAGCCTGCATACTTTTGTTTAAAAAAAGTGCCAACTGGGTTTTTAACCCAAGAGAAAACCATTGTGAAGGTCTCGTACCCGGATTCACTTTCCTTTTCAGCTGAAAGGATGGAGTACGATAGCCACCACTTTGTTACAGACCAAAATCCAACAGGTGATTCCAACGCCACCTGAAAAAAGCGAAGCGCAGACGTGAGCGATGCAGCCAGGGCTCCTTCCCACCGTCCTGCCTCTATTTCTTTAACTTACAGGATCTAAGAGGATTTCGTTCCTGCTGAGGAGTGCCGGGCAAATAAAAACTAAAGATCTGTGGGTCCAGATCCGTCAGACCTGGACGCCCGGGGCTGCGCAGAACACGCTGCACCACACCCTGTGGGATGATTTCTTTTTCTTTTCTCAAACAGCAGTTTACATAAAGCAGCGCTGACCCACGTGGGCCTCGCTCAGCCTGCTAATAACCAAGAGCATGAGCAGCCCTGTCCAGAACAGCTTTGGAGTGGCCAGAGGCCTCCAGGACACGGGGAAGGCACCCTGCCTGGCTGGCTGTGCCAGGGAAGAAAAAGAGCAGGGTAGGAGCAGGGGACACGGTTGACTCTGGAGTCCTGGGAGTAGCCATTTCTCCTGAGACGGAGTTTCTCCTGCAGCAGAGTCCCAAATCACAATCACAGACTGACCGACAGGGCCATGCGCCACACCACTGGCTTCCACAGCTCAGCATCAGGACCGAAATCGGTGCCCTTTAACAGGAAAATAGCCGGGCGTGCTGCCGCATGCCTGTCATCCCAGCACTCAGGAGGCTGAGGCAGTAAGATCACCATGAGTTTGAGGCCAGCCTGCACTACACAGCAAGACCCTGTCTCAAAAAGCCAATAACTATGACATCCCAACATCCCAAAGAGGACTAGATCTAAAAATTCTTCGGCAAAGAGGCTAATGGATGCGCTACCAGATCAGCTTGTGTCTGAATCCACCCCAGCTCCTATGCTGAAATCCCAGCTGCACGGTGACAGTGTGAGGAGGCCCTATGGGAAGTGGCCATGCCAGCAGCAGGCCTTCTGCGAGGGGACGATGCTCTCCCGCCCTCCCACTTCGCTGGACCCAGTGAGAAGGGGCTGTCCATGAACACTCAATCTGCTCGCACGTTGGTCGTGCCCTTCCCAGCCTCTGAGAAACTGCTGACATGAGAAGGGTTATGTATGCTGCTGGTAGGTGACACAGCCCAGGACAGTTCCTTACAGAGGCCCGAACAGAGTAAGATTCAAGGGAATGAGCCTTCAATATAAAGCACACAAGCTGACCGGGGTGGTGCACATCTATAATCCCAGCACTCAGGAGGATGAGACAGGAGGATCGTGCGTCTGCACTTGGGCCTGGGCTACGCGGTAAGACAGAGGCCAGTCTGAGCTGCATCATGAGACCCTGTCTCACTCTCCTCAAACAAAAAAGGTGGTATAATAATATAAAGTTAAAAAGAAGTATAAGGTGGTCTGTGCCAGATAGCCTTAACTGTATCAAATGAAAAAAAAGGACTGGAAAAAATAAACCATAGCATTAAGAGGAGTTTTCCGTAACTAATGAACCTCTTAAAAAAGTTTTCCTATGTTTCTACTCAATCTACAAAGATGTGGACGCGTCTCACATCCACAAGGGCACCTTTCAGCAATAAAACACAGCAGACAGCAGCAAGCGCTGCAGAAAGGCTGACCGCATCCAGACTGGAACTAGAGGTGGAGGCCCCAGGACACTCGCAAGCCAGGCGTGACCGTGGGTTCCCGAAGCGGAGTGCAGGGGTGACCTGACAAGCCACGCAGCTTCTCCAGGACCCTCTGGAAGGGGGCTCAAAGCACAGCTCTACACACAGGCTGTGAGGACGGCAGGGGACTCACCTTCCGTCACAGCCCTCTCCCTCAGCCTGTCCACAGCCTCCGAGTTTTCCAGAAAGTTCTTACCTGCCACTCGGGTAGGAAAGGCCACCAGGCGGTCTAGCGGGGTTATCCATTTGCTTGGCACCACAGCCACTGGGACAGAATAGTACTTCCAGATGAGCGAGATCATCAAGGCAGCCTGCGAAGACACTCGCGGTAAGCAAAAGCCCCCTGCCAGTCGCACAGGGACCGGCCGGCGTCCCCGGGAGCGCTCAGCACACGCCCCGGCCCGACTGCACTCCAGCAAGGCAAGAGGAAGGAGCTCCAAGAAGTTACTTCAGCGCCTGTGTGCCAGAGTCCCAGTCTTCCCCAACTCTGACCAAGAGCAGGGGTCCCCTGGCATGTCACTCAGAACTCACAGGGCTGGGCTGGGCGGGCACGGTGGGAAGGGCACGGACAGCACCCACGAGGGCCCGGCTCCGTCCCCAGCCCCAGGAAGGAAGCGGAGAGGGAAACAGGCAGGGCAGGCGGGAGATGAAGGGCGCGACGGGGAGGCACACACAGAACTCAGCGCCGGACGCCCAGGTTACAGGCCAGCAGGACCCCAGCCCCAGGCCGCTGGTCCCGAGGCCAGCAGCCCCAGCCGCGGCAGCACACGCACCTGCAGGATGTAGAAAGCCACACTTATAACCCACTTTATCTTGGCTAACTGGGCCGTCCGCGCTTTCACTGAAAGGAAAAACGGAGAGACAGCGTGTCAGTGCCCCGAACTGAGGAAATACCTACGCACACTGAAATGCTGCCTCCCCTTAAGAGATTCTTTCAAATCACAAACGTGACAACCACCCAGTTTAGAAAATATAAAATGGAGCTTTTTAAAAGTCACCCACCACCTGATCTGGCACTGTTTAAAAGAGAACCCACCAAATAGTGAGATCTAAAGAGCTTTAATTCTGAAAATCTTTAACATTTCTCATCAAAATCAGAGATTCTTCCTACAATGTAGATGGCACGTATCAACAGAACTGAGTTTTCGGCCCTATTTCCACCCAGCCCGTGATGCCCAGGCGTTCACGAGTCCAGGCAGCCCTGGGCTGGACAGGTCCCCACCCGTGATCCTCGCTCTTCACAAAGGGACAGCACCTAGAAGACGTCGTGAGGGAGGGTTGGGAGGGTACTGTCCAGAGACGGTAGGAGGCCCTGGGAACCCACTATGACATCATTTCTGGGCTTCCCTGAAAAAGTGCTGAATTTGAACCACACACGGTGGTGCACAACTGTGATCCCCACTCAGGATGCTGAGGCAGGAGGATTGCCAGAAGTTTGAGGCCAGCCTAGGCTACATAGTGAGTTCAAGGCCAGGCTGGATTATATAGCAAGACCCTGGCTTAAAAAACAAAATAAAACAAAAAGAAAGAAAGGAAAAGTGCTGAATCTGAAAAGAAGAAAGCCTGCAATGACAAGCTGGCTCTGAAGGAAACCTGAGAGGATCCCTGGATGTTTCTGCCTTTAGAAAACAGGTTCCCCAGCCACACTGTGAGAACGGAAGCAGGGGAGTGGGATTGCTCTGGACAGCTCAAATGCCAGCAACACACAGGAGCCTGAGCAGCAGAGCGCGCCCAGCCCGGCGGTACCGTGCGTCTTGAGCTTGTCCGTCATCTTGTTGATCTTCCTCTCCAGGCGGGCGTATCTGGCGAACTCGTCCATCATGTTGACCGTGGCCAGCTCCTGCTTCATGTCCTGGATCTCAGCCCGCATCTGCGCCTCCTGCTCTGCGTCCTTCTGCAGCACCCGGGACATCTGCAGAGGGAGCCGGGTGGTGAGTGTCGTCGCCCACGGTGGAGTGGTGTCCCCTGCGCCCCGCGGTCTGGGCCCTGACTGAGGAGTGCAGTGAACCCTGACCATGCGGGGGACCAGGGACGTGGCGACATGGGGAAGCGGCTCCTGCTCGTATTCTGGCAGGCTGGAAGCCCGGCCGGGCTGACCACTCTGGGACTTGCGTGGCTCAGGCTGCCACCGGGCACACTGAGAGCAGCCCCACACTGACCCCGCCAGCTGCGCCTCAAACTCTGCAGGACCGGAGCTGGCCCCTGGGGCGGACACCCTGTCCTGGCTGGGTGTCCCAAGAGCAGTGCCACTCATAAGGTCCCCTGAGAAACGCTCTGCTCCAAGCACCTAGCAGTTAGAGCTTGATTCTTTGTCATTCCAGCCAGCCCCACCTGGAGACCAGGTGTCCTTTCAGGTGACTCCCCATGCCACTGCTTTTGAGATGGCTCCAGCCACCCTCCACTGGACAAATGAGCAGCCCTCTCCCTCTCGGCCCCAAGGAGGGGCTCTGTGCCTCTCTCTTCCTGCTCCCGATGACACCAAGAAGCCCAAGACGTCCCTGGTATTTCCTTCTTTTTTTTGCGACAGGGTCTTGCTATGTAGTTCAGGCTGGCCTCAAACTCACAGTGATCCTCCTGCCTCAGCCTCCCAAGTGATGGGATTACAGGCGTGCGCCACCACACGCAACTGTGCCTGCTATTTGAATTCCAGTCCAAGGTACATTTCCCTTCACAAATGTCTGTGGATCACTGCCGGACAGGTATGTGCCTTTCACTGTAACCATGCACCTGGAATAATAAAATGAAACCATGGAGCTTCCACCATGGAGCTTTCATTCCAGTGACATGGACCCTGCATCCTCTGCCCTTCCCGAGGACGCAGGCCCACGAGAGACTGGTGGAGCAAGGCGGGGTGCAGAGCACGGTGAAGGGGGCACCACGGCAAGGGTCAGAGCCCAGGCAGGAGCGTCTTCCCACAGAGGGAGGCCCGGTGAGAGTGCCAGAGGGCCACACAGGGCAGATGGCAAGGACTTTTTAAGGCAGTCATTTCACTGGGTAGAAAGTGGACCTCAAGCCAGACGTGGTGGCACAGGACTGTAAATCCCAGCACTCTGGGAGGCTGAGGCAGGAGGATAGCAAGTTCAAGAGCAGTCTGGGCAACTTAGGAAGGCTCTGTCCCCAAAACGCGGGTGGGGGGTGAGGATGCAGCTCAGTAGTAGAGTGCTTCTGGCTCTGACCTCAGTAGGGAGGAAAAGAAGGAAATCTGACCTATGCTACAACGAAAACAAACCCTAAAGATACCATACTAAAAGAACAAGGTGTGATTCCACCCGAACGAGTCTGGTGGCTGTCAGGACTGGAGGAGGGAGGAATGGGACTCGTGTAAGGGGCACAGAGTCTTTCACGGGGAAGATGAAAACGTTCTGGGATGGTGATAGGTTGCACAACAATGTACCTCCACTGGAGGTACGCCACCAAACTGCACACTTAAAAACTGTTACGATGGGGGCTGGGGATTTAGCTCAGCAGCACAGCGCCTGCCTGGCAAGCGCAAGGTCGTGAGTTCGATTCCAGGTACCGGGAAAAAAAAAAAAAAAAAAAAACTGTTACGATTGTTATGGTTTACATTTAGCTGTCCGAGAGCGCCACGTGCTTAGAGGTGGGGCTTCTGGAACCTGATTGAGTTGTGGGGGCTGCACTGACTCCCTCTTAGGAGGCGCGGTCTGGTCTAAAGAGGAGGGCGCTGGGGGTGTGGCCTGAAGGGTTCATCTCCCTCCCCCGCTTCCCCCTTTTCTCTGCTTCCGGTTCTCCCCGGCCTGAGCAGCCCTACTCCGCCAGGCCCCTCTGCCAACACCCTGCCTTGGAAGCAGCCAATTATGACTGAAAGGAGCCAAAGTAAATGTCCTTACGTTGCAAACGTCAGATATTACATCTCAGTGACAAAGGAAGTTACTAAAACAGCTTTGCAAAAAAGAGTCCATGAATACTGTTAGAATAAAACATGCAAGAAGCAGAAGTCCTGCCTCGTCTTAAACATGTACCTCCCCGATACCAATTTATACTAGGAGGAAAAAGCAAGGCCGCTTTCCTTCCGAAGTCTTAGTCTGGGCCAGACTGCCCCTTGCTTCCCCTCTAAAGGGTGGGCTCCGCTATACCCCACCCTCCCCTGCCCAGTGCAATTCGCCAGCCCACCTCTACTTGTGCTGCAATAGGTAGGACGGCAGAACTGGGAGAATCACAAAGCAATAACCACTCGGCAGTCACTAGGCAGAGCGACTTGGTGCAGCTACACAATTCTGAGTCCGACCCTCCCTCTGGGAGGTAACGGAAGAGACGATGATGACAGTCCCTTCTCGCTGTATTCGGACGCGCGGACGCGTGGAAGGCAGTCACTGCCAGCGCAGGACGCAAGCAGAGAGGGTGCTCCCCAGTGCTCGCGGCTCCCCTGCACACAGCAGACACCACACTCTCCCTGCCCCACCCCTCCAGAATGGGGGTGCCTGCACCCTGACATCGAGCGACAACGGACTCGAGGCCTCCAGGATACCCTGCCAAGCACGCGTGTGGCCCACCAAGCGCGCTCAGCTCCCCCAGGCCCCGGGCCAACCGGAAGGAGTGAGGCTGCCGACCAGGCACCGAGGTCGCCCCGGCTCGCCCCGCCTGAAGCCGCAGGAGATCCTGCACGTGAAAGCCTGGCCAGGTGTCGCCAAGTGTCTTCCACCCGCGAAAATCCAGCAAAGGGATTTTAGAGGGGAAGCCTCGCAACTTTCGGGCGCTAGGAATCATCTCAGAAAAGCAAGACACCAGGCCTGGCGCGGTGGGGAACGTCCGTAATCAGCACTGGAGAGGCTGAGACAGGGGGATCGCTGCCAGTTCACGCCAGCCTGGACTACACCGCGAGACTCTGTCTCTCAGAAATATACATAAATAAAAATTTTTGCTAAACCCTAAAGTACAGAACAGACCACGCAGGCGCTCCGGCAACCGCACTGGCCCTCCGGGGCCAGGCCAGGGCGCCCGGTCCACGCCGACCGCGTCGGTCCCTGGAAGGCCGGGCAGTCACTTACAAAGGAGGAGAAGGACGGGAGGAGGATCCGAAGGACATTGCACCCAAACACGAAGCTGAGCACTAGCAGCCACGCCCAGCGGTCGGCCTCGGCGGCGCCCATCCCACACCCTCCGCGCGCCCACCCCGCCAGCTACGCAGTTGCCCCGGGACCACGCGAGCAGGCGCCCGCGCGTGCGCAGTGAGGCTCAGCGGCCCGAGGGGGAGCGCCGCTGCGCCTGCGCACTGCGCCCAATAGAGGGGAGGTGGGTAGAGTGGCGAGTGCGCTCCAGGCTTATTTTGGCCTTCCCGGCCTCCATAGTTCTGTTACTTTGCATTCCGCTGAGGAGTGAACCCGTTTTCCCAAAGGAATTGGACTGATGCCGGCCTAGTTTGGTCGTATCTGCAAGCCATTTGTGTTATTATTATCTTATTACTATTTTATTTGAATTGACTCACTTTTGTGACTAAGTAAGTTTATTTTAAAATAAGCTTTTCCAGCCGAGTGTGTTGGCACACACCTGTAATCCCAGCACTTGGGAGGCTGAGGCAGGAGGATCGCCGTGATTTTGAGGCTGCCCCAGGCTACATAGTGAGTTCAAGGCCTGCCTGAACTGCATAACGAAACCATCTCAAAAGACAAAAAAAGTAAAATAAAGTAAGCTTTTCCATATACAGAAAACTACCTTATAGTAGCAGGTAACAATATTTTCTATGCAGGTGGTATATATAAAATTGTCTTAAGCTTACATTTAAAAACAAACGGTGACTACAAACAACATACAAAATTACATTCCTGAAGAAAATGCTCAAACAGGAAGGGGAACTAGGGAGAGGGAAAAGAAAAAATAAATGAGAAAAAAAAAATTACATTCCTGAAAAACAAGTTTGTTTACCAGAAGGCACTGTTAGAGGTTGGAGATGTCGCTCAGTAGTGGAGGTTTCCCCAGCATGTGTAAGGTCTGGAAAAAGAAAAAAAATGTTTTTTAAACCTTTACAATTTTAGCCTGTAATAAGGTAAATTTCGGTGAAGATTAAGTTTTAGAACAAAAAAAAAAATCCCAACTTACGTATAGCAAAAAAAGTAAAAGATGTCTTTTCTGCCAAGATTGGAGTCTGAGAACTAATTTCTAATCAAAATAATACAAGAAGCTGTGGTCCTGCGAATTGTTTTTTAGATTATTTTGAGACAGCCTCTTGCTATGTAGTTCAGGCTGGCCTTGATCTCACTGTGTAGTCCTACAAATTCCTGTTTCAAGAAAACATGTAAAGTGCAGCTTCAATAGCAGTAGCGTGAATCATTTCCAAGAAAAGACACGGTAGTGGTTAGATGCCCGGTGAACGGCAGAGGTGGAGCCTGCCTTTCGTCCCTCGTCCTCCCTGCAGCCCGGGACACTCAGAGCTGCAGCCGGACTTTGGGGCCTTCCCTCACTAGAGGTGTGAATGGATTGAGAGAGAGAAACTCTCTCCCACAGAGTGATGGCGGTTCTTCCACCCTCTCAGCCCCACTCTGCCTCTCAGGCTGAAGAGGAAAGTGTCTGCCATTCCTCACCTCGCGAACCCATCCCACTTTCACATAACCCAGGAGGAGGAACACCCATTCCTGGTGAGGAAAATATGACAAAAACAGCTAGAGAATGTGCTACACTTCTGCAGCAGATGTGGGAGGGGATCAGTGGGACCTGACTACAGAGGCAACCAAATTTCAGTAACTCAACTCTGTCATTATTTATTTTAGCCACCACCTGCAAAAAAAAAAGCACTAAGATCCCAGCACTCCGGAGGCTGATGCAGGAGGATGCCAGGAGTTTGAGACCGGCTTGGACTATATAGTGAGTTGAAGGCCAGCCTGAGTTATATAGCAAGACCCTGTCTCAAAACACAGAACAAAACACTAAGAGTGGGCATCTTTAGGTTCACCTGTAATCCCAACACTCTGGAAGTTGAGACCAGAGAATCCCCTGAGTTCAAGGCCAGCCTGGAGTTACATAGGTTCTAGGCCAGCCTAGAATACATCACAAGACCCTGTCTCCCAAAGAAAGAGAGGAGTAGAGGGAAAGGAGAGGAAAAAGAAAAGAACAGCCAGGCACAGTAACATAATCCCAGAACTTTAGGAAGCTGAGACAGGAGAGTTGCAAATTCTAGCCCAGCACAGGCAACTTAGCAACTTAGAGAGACCTTGTTTCAAAAAATTTAAAAAGGGCTTGGAATGTAGCTCTGTATACAGATCCTGCATTCAATCCTCAGCACCCCCCAATAAAGCACTAATAGTTGATGGCTAAATTCTACTAGCATGTGAAAGGAAAATAGGACATATCACTATGAATCAGCCTAGACTGGTTCAGTTTAAGGGATTAACAGCATTATTCACACCAGCCAAAAGAAGTAAAAGCAACCCAGTGTTCACCAAATGCATAAATGAAATGTCACATATTATCCAACCATAAAAAAGCAAGGAGGGGGCTGGGGATTTAGCTCAGCGGCAAAAGCGCCTGCCTGGCAAGCGCAAGGTCGTGAGTTCGGTTCCCGGTACCGGAGAAAAACCAAAAAAAAAAAAAAAGCAAGGAAGCCGGGTGTGGTGGTGCACGCCTGTAATCCCAGGACTCAGGAGGCCAAGGTAGGAGGACTGCCGTGAGTTCAAGCCCAGCCTGGACTACAGAGGAAGACCTTGTCTTAAAAAACAAAAACAGAAAAATAAATAAATAAATAAATAAATAAATAAATATTTAAAAGGGTGGCCAGGGAACTAGCTCAGCAGCACAGCGCCTGCCTGGCAAGCACAAGGTCCTGCGTTCAATTCCTGGTACCAAAAAATAAATAAAAAATGAAAAGAATATATACAGGAAAGGAAGAACTCAAATTAGCATTGTTTACAGGTGACATGATACTAGAGACCTAGAGAAGACCTAGAGAATTCCACCAAAAAATTCTTAGAATAACCAACTTCATCAGTGCAGCAGGATACAAAATCAACACCCAAAAACCAATAGCATTTGTGTACCCCAATAATGATCTCAATTTAGAAAAAAATTATGAAAATAATACCATTCACAGTAACATCAAGAAAACTTAAATACCTAGGAATTAACCTAATCAAAAAAACTATAGTATTTTGAAAATGGAGATTAAAGAGGACATCAGAAAATGGAATGATGGCCCCTGCTCTTGGATAGGCAGAACCAATATCATCAAAATAGCCATACTCCAAAAATTATTATGTAGATTCAATGAAATCTCCTGAGGATACCAACAATATTCTTCACAGATCTAGAGAAAACAATCCTAAAATTCATATGGAACCAGAAGAGACCCAGAATAGCAAAAGCAATCATGGGCATCAAGAACAAAGCAGAAGGCAACATAATACCTGATTTCAAGCTATACAACAAAGCAATGGTGATAAAAACAGCATCATACTGGAACACAAACAAACATGTGGATCAATGAAACAGAGTACAGAATACAGAACTGGAGATGTAGCTCAGTGGTAGAGTGCTTACCTAGCATGCACAAGGCCCTGAGTTCAATTCCCAGTACCACCAAAAAAAAGAGAGAGAGAGTGAGAGAATACAGAAACATCCCCAGACACATTCAGCTATTTCAGCTCCAACAAAGGAACCAAAAGCATGCACTGGAGGAAAGATAGCAAATGGTTCTGGGAAAACTGGACATCTAATGCAAAAAATTGGAGCTGGATCCGTGTCTCTCATCATGTACTAAACTGAATTCAAAATGAATCAAAGATCTAAACATTAAAGCAGAAACACTGAACCTCCTGGAAGATAAAACAGGTAAAACACTTGAAGTCATAGGTGTAGGCAAGGACTTTCTAAACAGAAACCCAATTGCAAAAAGTAACAGCAAGAACCACAAATGGGATTATATCAAACATCATGTGCATGACAAAGGAATCAGTAGAGTGAAGAGACAACCTACAAAATGGGAAAAGAATTTTGTCAACTGCTCCTCAGACAGGACTACTATCAAAAATATGTAATGAACACAAAAATAAAAACAAATAAAAGACCTAGTCAAGAAATGGGCAAGTGACATGAACAGACACTTCTCATAAGAAGTACAAATGGCTAATAAACATATGAAAAAATATTCAGCCTCTCTAGCCATCAGAGAAGTGCAAATTAAAACAATGCTAAGATTCCATCTTGCACCAGAAAGAATAGTAGTCACCAAGAAGTGAAAGAATAGTGAATGCTGGCGTGGCTGTGGTGAAAAAGGACACCTCCTACATTGGGAATGTGAAGTGGTACGACCATTATGGAAATCAGCATGGCAATTTCTCAAAGAACTAAAATTAGAAATTCCATATGACTCAGCTATTCTCCTTCTAGTTATCTTCCCCTAAAAGCTATAGACATCATACCACCACGAAACATGCATACCAATATTTACAGCAGCACAAATCATAATAGCTAAATCCTGAAAGTGGCCTGTATACCCACCAACAGATGAATGGATAAAGAAAATGTGGTATTGCTACATAATTGGCTACTACTCAGCTATAAAGAAGGATATTTAAGACATTTGTAGGATAATGGATGTACCTGGAAAATACCCTGAGTGAAATAAATCGGATACACACTATTAAATACTATATGGTATCTCTCATTTGAGTAAGGCACAGTACAAAGAGCACAATAAAGGATGAATAGAAGGAAACAAAGAGGTAAATCTCATGCAGATGGGAAGGGGTCCTAGAGACCTTGGGGGTGAGAAAGAGAAAGTAAGAAGAATTAAGGTATGCAATGTACAGGAACCTAATAAACTAAATGGATGTAAACGTTACATATCATAAACATGAGTTAAGAATAATAATAACAAGGCCAGGCATGGTGGTACAAGCCTGTAATCCTAGCACTCAGGAGGCTGAGGCAGGAAGATTGTTGTGAGTTTGAGACCAGCCTGAGCTACATAGTGAGCTCAGAGGCAGCCTGAACTGTAGAGCAAGACTCTGTCTCAAAAAACAAAGACAAAAACAAAAACAAAAAAGAATAGTAATCACAAAATTAGGAAAGGGTATTCAGAGATGGAAGGAACAAGGTGGATGGGAAGGGGAAGGGAATTTTTTTTTTAAACCTGTATTTGTACATGTACCTACTCCTCAAGCTGAATGCAAATGTCATGTACTGCAAACATGTACTAAAAACACAAAAAAAAGGGCAGGGGATGTAGCTCAGTGGTACAAGCTCATGCAAATGGGAAGGGGTCCTACAAATGGGATTATATCAAACATCATGTGCATGACAAAGGAATCAGTAGAGTGAAAAGACAACCTACAAAATGGGAAAAGAATTTTGTCAACTGCTCCTCAGACAGGACTACTATCAAAAATATGTAATGAACACAAAAATAAAAACAAATAAAAGACCTAGTCAAGAAATGGGCAAGTGACATGAACAGACACTTCTCATAAGAAGTACAAATGGCTAATAAACATATGAAAAAATATTCAGCCTCTCTAGCCATCAGAGAAGTGCAAATTAATCAAACTGCCTGGCAAATGCAAGGTCCTGAGTTCAATTTCCAGTACAAAAAGAAACACAAAACAAACAAAAAAAATCCCACCTTTTTTGGTTCCAGGAGTGGGGCACAAACAAAAACATTTTCTAAGATGAAAAAAAAAGGCCCTTTTAGTTCAGACCTAAATTGTTGTCATCTCATACACAGATTGCACTGGTAAACTGATAACATAGTCTGGTACCACTAAAAATGCATTTTTGAACGTGCAAATATATCAGTATAAGAAACAAAAAGATATTCCAGAGCCACATGATAATAAACAAGTCACAAATTAATCTCAATTGAACTTGCGTATAATTAGCAGTAAAAAAAGGTATGACTCATGTATTTTCAGCAATTAAGCCATGTTTTGATTTCATTGAAGGAGGGGAAAATGGGAAGACATTCAGATGAAATAACATTTTATAGCATTTAACTACAACAAAAGGCCACGTTATGTTCCTTTTCTTTCTATTTTGTTCCTAACAAAGTTACACTAAGTTGAATCCTTCATCAATTGCAAATTACAATGCTTCTGAGAAAGGATTCACAAAGGAATATTTTTTAATTTTAAAAAATTTTAAGAGTATCATTAAGAGAACATTTTGCCCAGGGATTGAACCCAGAGCCTAGAACACTCTATGAAAGTACTTTAGCACTGATACACAACCCTGTCTTTTCTGCCTCTCATTTTTTTTTTTTTTTTTTTTAAGACAAGATTTTGCTAAATTGTCCAGGCTGGCTCTCTGGCCTTCAAATTGCAATCTTCCTGCCTCAGCCTCCAAATATCTGGGATTATACACACATACCGTTCCATCCAGCCATTTTCCTGCTCTTGCTTGGTGGGGTTTTGTTTTTGTTTTTGTTTTTGCTTTAATTTGGTCAGCACCACAAACCACAAGTGTGGGTTAATCAAATTTAGGACCATTTCCTCCTCTAGGTTGAGGAATAGGGCACCCCTCAAACTGTGTCAGGTAAACACTTCTAGGCCAATGCCTTTGTGTTTATAGGTCGCACGAGCCAGGGAATCCTTTGCCTTCATGTGATCTCCCTATTCAGGTAGAACAAGTGCCCCTTCGCACTGGAGTAGGTATGTTTTTCAAGTCTTGAGTATTAAATACCTGCCCTTCGAGGGAGTGATCATCCTCTAAAGTCACAAAAGCCAAGCAGCCCGGAGGAGGAGCAAGGAAAATAGGCAGTCTTTCCCTTCCATAATTAGCAAGCCAGGTTTCACATGTGAGGGGGAGAGAACGATGGGATCCATCTCTGCCTAACGCAGTGTTCTCTCTAAAGTAACAATACTAGGTACTCTGTAAGAGAAAGCCTGTGATAATAAAATTTCAATAATTTATTGGACAACAGTTAATGCTGTAGTGATGTATCCAGACTGGCACGCAGACCGGACTCAGGCCCCATGATGAGCTCCGTGTACAGTGCTCATCTTTGGGTTCTTCCCTGGTGATGGTAGAGTGCCTGCATCTTCACTCTCATCTGAATCCCTTCTGCTTGTCCTCCTGCAGCAGCTTGGACATCCGAGACAGCGGTGAACCTGCACTCAAGTCTCCCGGCCATCACGTCCCTATCACTTTCTCTTTCACTCACGGCTCGTCTCACACCCACCCACGCTTCTCTTCCAACTCTACACGTGGCTCCGAGCAGGGCTTCCGGGAACACGGGGTGCTGCAGCACAGCACAGCAGGGTCTGGAGCTGATTCCATTTCTTCCCTTTCCTTCCACTGTCTAACTTCAGTCTGGATTCTGCCCTGCCAGTGGCTGGAACTGTCCTGCCAGCACATGTCACAGATGTAGTTCCATCTCTGTGTGACCCATCCATACGCCTGGGTTCAGCTCTCCCCTGAACATCTCCTCTGTCAAGTATGTCCTTCCCCCAGGACGGGGATTCTGTACCCGATGTTCCCCCAGCTCCTCCAGTTCCAAGCGCCAACACTAAGCCTACCTGTCTGCCCTTAGATCCTCTCTCTCCCTAACCACTTCCCAACTACACAACCTAATGACCACTGCTAAACCCCAGTCCAGGACTCCCCACCTTGTCTTTCCTGTCACAGTCCTCTTTCTGGTCAAGCCGCTATTCCCTCCACTCCTGGATCAACTCCAGGGTGCCATGCCGCAGGCATTACAGAGACCAGTGTCGTGGGTGGTAAAAGAATTGGCCAAAACAGAAATAGCATCAAGAAAAAGTTTAATAGTTACACTGAAAACAGCCAGGTGGGGTGATACAAACCTGTATTCCCAGCACTGGGGAGGCTGAGGCAGGAGGATCACTGCAAGTTCAAGGCCAGCCTGGGCTCCATGGAGACTTTAAAGCCAGCCTGAATGATGTAGTGAGATCTTGTCTCAAAAAAAAAAAAAAAAAAAAAAGGCTGCAAAAATAAAATATACAAAAACTAGGTATACTGTAAGGCAGTGGGCAAGACAAAGGGAGGTGTGGGAGTAGGGCTGATGCTACTTCTAAAAGAAACAAAGTGGGCTGGAAGGGAGTGGCTTGGACCCAAAGACAGGGGAAAGAACGCTGGAGAGGATGAGGTAGGCTGTATGCGCTTAGGGCCCGTGATGTACATCTGTACAGCTATCACAGTGCCAGCCATATGGGTTAAGGTGACAGTTATGCATGAGGCAGGAAGAAGTGTTTTGGAGCAGACTGCTGGAAAAAAATTTTTTTTGAGACACAGTGTCACCAAGTTACCCAGGCTGAGCTCAAACTTGTGATCCTTCTGCCTCAGGCTACCAGAGTTCTAGGATTACAGATGTGCACCATCAGGTCCTGCTGAAGCGATCATTTAGAAGCTCATTTAGTGTGGCTCTTAGTAGAAATCTGAACGGAGGCCAAAGCAGCCCCTCCCTAGTTACTTAGCACCGCATACAAGGCAGAGCTTTATTCCTTCTAAGAGTATCCTGTTGCCCTTGAATGTAATCTGGATAGATATCTAGAATTTCACTTACAGCCTGGGGGTGACATCATCTTAGAGCACATCCAAGCAGGAGAGAGGGCACAGTAGTACAGGGCAGTAATTGAGTCCTAGCAACTCAAGGGGTTGAGATGGGAGAATCATAAAAGCCCAGGAGTTTAGGACCAGCCCAGCCAACAAAGCCAGACCTACTACACACACACACACACACACACACACACACACACACACACACACACACGGGGTGAAGGAGAACCTAGGACTGTGACATTTTAACCTGCTGAATTCCACAATGTGGAACATCCTATCCTAGAAGGTGACCCATCTTCTTATTGTTTACAGTAATTCGGGTTCTTGTTACTCATAGCCAAACATGTCTTAGCTTTCACATTCAGTCCCCTGAAGAGTCCTGTCTGTGTCCCAGGAATGCAAGAGAAGAAATGCAACCAGTTCCAGTCCCTGATGTGCTATACCCTACTGTGATGGAGATCACTACTAAGGAATCCTGAGCAGGACGTGTCTGGAGATGGGCGGTGGACTCATAGTAAGTGAACCTCTGTGAGTCACTGATCCCTGCTGAGGCCTGTAATGTCAAGTGAAACTGTGAAGCCTCAAAGAACAAGATCACAGCCAATGACCCTGGCTCCAATCTCATCTAGATAAAGACTATAGCCTCAGACACCTCACTCCTGAGTGGATTAACTTAATACCTTACTTGGAGAAGTCCTTGAATGGTTCCACCCTTTTTGAATACTCCCCTCCCTTCTTCTGATAACCAAATAAATATGGCCACCCAGAGGTAATGGTCTTAGCCCCAAATCTCAAATTATGAGAGTTTTGATCCTCCTGGAGCACTGAAATCATTCCATTTGCCTCTTTTTATTTAGCCTTAGCTGTACCCTCGTTTGGGAGATTGTGGACTCACAATAACCAAGTGATATTATTAACCCAGTCTACTGGGTCCCCTGAAGCCCAGTCTATGAGCCACGTTGTCCACATGATAAAGATAGAAGAGAAACAAGGATAGGTGTGAGACAAGCTGTGAAAGAGAAGGTAGGAGAGGAGGTGATGGCCAGAACACTGGAATCCTTAGTTTATCACTCTGTTAGAAAGTCCAGACTATAACCCCAACACCACCACCACTGGTCTCCATCCACACAGCCAACATCTGAGTCACTGATGAGTTAGACATTCAGTAATTTTTTTGTTTTGTTTTGTTCTCATGGACTTTTTAAAAAAATTTCTTCTTCCTTCAGGGTACTTATCCCTGTGTGAGAGAATCTGATTTACTTGCTTATTGTCTGCCCCTTATACTAGAACCAAGGCCCATGAGCACAGCCAGTTTGTCTCTTAAAAACCACTTTCAAAATTTGATTGGCATGCCGGGCATGGTGGGGCACGCCTGTAATCCCAGCACTTGGGAGGCTGAGACAGGAGCATCACTGTGGGTTCAAGACCAGCCTGGGCTACAAAGTGAGCTCAAGGCCAGCCTGAACTGCAGAGCAAGACCCTGTCTCAAAAA
>NW_004955407.1:38143052-38150817 GCF_000276665.1 Chinchilla lanigera | reverse complement strand
TTTTTTTTTTTTTTTTTTTTTTTTTTTTGAGACAAGGTCTTGCTATGCAGTTCAGGCTGGCCTTGAGCTCACTTTGTAGTCCACATTGGTCTCAAACTCACAACGATCCTCCTGTCTCAGACCCCCGAGTGCTGGCTCCATCTTGATTATCATTGTTGTTCTGCACTAAGAACACTTAACATATTAAGAACTAATGTCTGTGAAAATTTTAAGAATACAGTTATGTTAGCTTTAGGCACTGTGCTGTATAGATCTCCAGAACTATCTTATATAACTAAAACTTTAACCACCACCCCACCCTTCTCCTCTTTCTCCTACCCTAACTCCTGGCAAAAATCTACTCTCTGCTTCTGTGAGTTTGACTATTTTATTTTTTTATTTTTTATTTTTTTGGTTTTTTCACCGGTACCGGGAACCGAACTCACGACCTTGCACTTGCCAGACAGGCGCTTTGCCGCTGAACTAAATCCCCAGCCCTGAGTTTGACTATTTTAGATTCTACAGGTAAGTAAAATCTTGTTCAGCTACCCCCAAAAAGCCCACCCCCCCATGACTGCATGAGGCCTTTTGGGGGGGATATCTGGACACAGCCATAACAGACACTTTCCTGTGACTAACTTTACCAATTGTAAATTATTATTTTTTTATTTTTAAAGGAAGGAAAGGTTTATTTAGCTCACAGTCTATGGAGGTTTCAGTCCATACTTGGCTGGCTCCAAGGCAGGGTGGCACATAGCAGAGGACAACTGTTTAAGCGGCAGAAAATAGCCTGTAAATTAGTGTTCCTCTCTGTTCCTTTTTTCTTAGGAGAGTTTGAGAATGAGTGATACTAATTCTTTAAATGCTTGGTAAAATTCACTAGTTAAGCCATCTAGACCTGAGCATTTCTTTGATGGGAAAAGTTCTTTATTACTAATTCAACATCTTTTCTCATACTGGTTTGTTTAGATTTTCTATTTCTCCATGATTCAGTAGGTTGTCAAGAAATTTACTCACTTCTTTTAGGCTGTCCAATTTGTTGGCATAAAACTCTTATTAGTCTCACTATTTTTTGTATTTCTGTGACATATTTTGTATTTCCTTCCTTCATTAGTCTTTTTTCTTGGTTTAAGTGTCTGTGAATTTTATCTCTTTAAAAACTCTTAGTTTCACTAATCTATTGTATTATTTTTCTACTCTATATTTTATTTTTATCAGCTCTAATCTTTTTTACTGCTAACTTGAGAGTAGTTTATTCTTTTCCTGTTTCCTGATGTAGAAAGTTGCCAATATGAGCTTTTTTTAATGTAGGCATTTATTGCTATTCTAGTTCTTCTTAAAACTACTATTGCTAAAGATGAGAATGGTTGCTTTTTCCTATAATCCCATCACTCTTGGAGGATGAGGCAGGAGGATTCCAAGTTTGAGGTCAACTCAATTTTCATAGTGGGAACTTGTCTCAACAACAAACTACTATTACTGTACCTATAAGTTCAAGTACACTGTTTACATTTTCATTTGTCTTAAGAATTTTTTTATTTAGTTTTTTTTATTTTTTATTTTAAAAATAAAAGGAGGAAAACATTAACAGACAGACAACATTTTACAACATAGCAAAAGAACAGTACAGACAATACGGAGTTACAAACAAAGTGGTAGGGAATTAACAATGGTTGTTGTATTACATATTGATATCTTCAAAGTGGCTTCTCATGAAAACAGATATAGAAATGCAATACTGATCAACCAAAGACTCATTGACAGTTTCTTTTTTATTTAGTTTTTTATTTCCTCAATTCATTGGTTGTTCAGGAGTGTGTCACTTAATTTTCACACTTGTGAATGTTTCAGTTTTCTTCATGTAACTGATTTCTAGCTTTATTCTATTGCATTTGGGAAAAATACTTGAACTTATTTCAATCTTCTTCAGTTTACTGAGACTTGTTCTGTGGCCCAGTATATGACCTACCCTGGACAGGGCTGCACATGCGCTTGAGAAGACTGCATATTCTGTTGCTGCTGGATGAAATGTTTGGCGTGTGCTGGGTTCATCTGGTCTTCCATGCTGTTCAAGTCTGTTGTTCTCTACTGAGTTCTGCCTGGATGGTCTATTCATTGTTGTGAGGTACTAAACTTCCCATCCTTTTCTATATTGCTGTCCATCTCTCCCTTCAATTCTGTTAATATTTGCTTGATATATTTAAAAGCAATGATGTTGTGTAGCACATACATATACACTTTTCATATCTCTTGATGAATGACATCTTTGTAACTGTAAAATGACCCCTTTCATCTCTTGTGACAGTTTTAACTCAAAAGTCTGTTTTGTCTAACATAACCACCCATGCTTTCTCCTGGTTACTTTTGGATGGAATACCTTTTTCCATCCCTTCACTTTGTGTCCTTAGTTTCTCATAGGTAGCATATAAATGGATCTGCTTTTTTAAAAAACCCATTCAGTCACTCTGTATCTTTCAATTGAAGAATTTAATCCATTTACATTTAAAGTGTTGATACATAAGGACTTACTAATGCTTTTTCCTTTGTGCCTTTCATTCTCTCCTGCTGTCATCTTTTGTGATGTTATGGTTTTTGTAGTAGCATCCTTTGACTCTTTTCTATTTATGTATCTACTACAGGTTTTTTCTTTGTTAATCTCATGATTCTTACATAAAACACCTTGTAGTCATAACAATCTATGCTCAGAGCTTATTATCAGTTACATATAGAACTGTACATACTTTTTCCTCACATATTTATGTCCTTGCTGTCATAGTTTATATCTATAATCATTAACAAAATTTGTTACTATAATTACTTTAATAACTTTTGTCTTTTAATGCTATACTAAAGCTAAAAGTGATTTAACCACCATTACAGTTGAGTATGGTGGCACACACCTGTAATCCCAGCAATCAAGTGGCTGTGGTAGGAGGATTGCCATGAATTTGAGGCCAGCCTGGGCTACATAATGAGTTCAAGATCAGCCTGAACTACACAAGACCCTGACTCAAATAAAAAACAAAAACATACTACCATTAGAGTATTATTCTGAATTTAACTACCTACTTACCTTTATCAGCGAGTTTTATACCTTTTTTTATGGTTTCATGTTGCTAGTGTCCCTTCATTTCAGCTTGAAGAATGCTTTAGCATTTCCTATAAAGCAGGCCTCTGTGTTTCTGTTCTTTTGAGTCTCTCTTTCCTTCATAGATCTATCTGGTATAGTACTCAGAGGTGGCAGTTCTTTCAGCACTTTGAGTATACCATCCCACTCTGTTGAGGCCTGCAAGACTTCTGCTGAGAAATCCTCTTGTAATGATAGTCTAAGGGCAGTTCTCTTATAATTGACAACTTTCCTCTCACCACCTTCAAAATTGTGTCCCACTTTCCACAATTTGACTATAACATTTCTAGGTGGAGACCTCTTTATGCTCAACTATTTTGAGTTTGAGCATTAGGGATCTGTGTGTTTATTTTTCTCTCTACATTTTTTTGTCATTAGTCCTTTAAGCTTTCTGCCCCTTTCTTTCTCTGCTCCTTCTGGAGCTTCTAAAATTGCTATGATAGCACCCTATAAGTCCCACAAACTTTCTTTACTCTTTTTCATTCTTTTATCTGTACACTAAAAATGGTCAAGTTAGCTAGGTATGGTGCCACACACCTATAACCCCAGCACTTGGCAGGCGGAGGCAGGAGGGTTGCTGCAAATTCAAGGCCAGCCTGGGCTACATAGTGAGCTCAGGACCAGCCTGAACTACACAGCAAGACCTTGTCTATAAAGAGAGAGAGAGAGAGAAGGAAAGGAAGATGGTCGAGTTGTACTGTTACAAGCATTTTACCATAAATTTTAAATGTTTGTTGTATACTGTATAGAGGAAACACAATGTAGTATAAAGGGGACAAATCCTTTAGGAACTCAAAATAGTTTTTTTCTTAACTGAAAAATGCAAGGTGCCCAACAGCGTGAAAAATAAAAAGAAAAAACTACCACCAACATCTGGATCCAGAAACAGAACCTGGAGCCAGGTGTCGTGGTGCACACCTGCAATCCCATCACCTAGAAGGCAGAGGCAGGAGAACTGCAAGTTTGAGGCCAGCCTGGGCTACATATTGAGTTCCCAGCTGATCAGTACAATGTAATGAGGCCCTGTCTGAAACCTGCCTGGCCCTGAAGGTATTGCTCTTTCTTCCAGGCACTAGGTTCCCCCACACCCCAGAGGACTTTCAGGACTAGTTTCGCCTGCTTTTGTACATTATACGAACAGAATCACACAATATGTACCCTGTGGGTAGGTCTGGCGTTCCAGACTCTTTTGGGTCTGGAATCTCACACTGTATGACAGTCATGCCTGTTTTTTGTAGTTGCGGATGGCTCATTCTCATTGCTGATAATCTGTTTATTCATCTGTCTTCCTGTTGGTATTGAGGTTGCTCCCACTTTGGGCCTGCAACAAATACTTAAGCTATGACTATGCTACTTTCTGTCTTCTGGGGAAAGTGTGCAAGCATTTTTGTTGAACATATTCCTAGGGGTTGGACTGCAGAGTCAGTGTCTGCTTAGCTTTAGAAGATATTGCCATGTGGTTTTTCAAGGGAGCTCTGGTTGCTACATGCGCTTGTGTTAAAAAGACTATCTGGGCCAAAGCAAACATCTGTGGGTCACCAGTCTGTCACCTCTGGCCTCGGGCATCTGTAATTCTCAGAAAAGATCTCGATGAGGTAAGTTCCAATGTCAGCAGCTCATTCCCTTGCTTAAGACCTTGCAGCATGCCCCACCCTTTCAGCAGTGCTCACACTCCTTGCACGGCTGCCCTTCCTCTTTTTCCTGATC
Organism: Chinchilla lanigera; assembly: GCF_000276665.1. NCBI lineage: Eukaryota > Metazoa > Chordata > Mammalia > Rodentia > Chinchillidae > Chinchilla > Chinchilla lanigera. The sequence goes on along the minus strand of NW_004955407.1, from coordinate 38,146,004 downwards.
TTCATGAAGGCATTTTCCACAACTCCATCTTTGCCACTTTGAAGGTCCCAGAGGGCTGCCAGGCTCTCTGCATGCCTTGGAATGCACTGCTGTATGAATACTTACACACACGCACATTTGTATTTTTTCCCAGTTAGGACTATGGATGAAAGAAGATAAAAAAACAGATAGGACGTTGCAGGAAAGGCCTGAGTGGGTGACGCTGCACAGATCTGGTGGTGAGGGAACAAATGTCCGAGGTAGCACACCTCAGGTAGAGGCAACAGCTGCAGGGAAGAGGGCCTGAGGCAGGTGGTGCGGGGCCTGTTGGAGGAACAGTGATCCGGCTGCAGGTTGTTGAAGTAAGGAGGGTGAGACTGCAGATAGCTTTATAAGCCACCCTCAGAGCTCCAGCCTTTGGGTTAAGGGAAGGCATAGCTTTTGAGCAGGAAACACATGGTCAAGAAGCATCTTTTTCGGCTTCTCAGTAGGAAGCTGCTGTAGCTTATTTGTTGCTACCGTACGATGGCCATTTAGCCTGCTTCCAGTGTTTTACACAAAGCATGTCTATGTTTCTTCCTCTCCAGATTTCAGCTGACAATCCTCACATTAAAAAGTTTGTTAGCTGTTCATGGTGACAGAGGCCCATAACCCTAGCGTTCTGGGAGGCTGGGAAAGGATAACAAGTTCGAGTCTAGTCTTGGCATCCTAGTAAGACCGTGGCTCAACATTTAAAAGGGGATGGGATGCAGCTCAGGTGAATGGCCCTGGGTTCAATCTCCAGTGCAGGGGGGGGGTGGAACTAACCTTTTTGCATCATAACCCAACTCAAGGAGAACGAAGTAGCTGGGTAAGGTGGTCCATACTTGTAGTACCAGCTACTTAAGAGGCAGAGGCAGAAACAGAAGCGTCCCAAATTAGAGTGCAGCCTGGGCAACTTAACAAGATCCAGGTCCACATAACAGGTGACACAAAGATGGGGTTCTCAGCTTAGCCCGAGGTCGTGGGTTCAATCCCCAGCACGTGGCGGCAATAACAACAAAGGAAGGGATAAAAGGAAAGCAGTAACATGCAATCCCAGCCCACACCCCCAGCCCAGTGCCTTTTTCCACTTTAAAATGGGGTTTCAGCGCAGACCAAGTTTAAAGCGGCAGAATGCTTCCCGGGCATGCGAGTGTGGGTGGGGGACCCCCACTCCTGCAAGGGGAGGCGTTCTGCGGGACCTCTGGGAGGGCAGGTACGCAGGGGCTCAGGTGCTACAAACTCAGAAACACCCACCCAGCTACTCCTCACGCAAAATACGATCTAGTATAAAGAACTCAAAAAAATCAAAACCCGATTTAAACACCGAATTCAAATGTGAGCATCTGAAATGAAGTACAAACAGCAAATAAATATATGAAAAAGGGTTCAACACCACTGGTCATTCTAGAACTACAAATTAAAACAATGCTTGAGATTCCACCTCACTCCAGAAAGAACCGCTATCATCAAGAAATCAACCAACAACAAATACTGGCAAGGCCGTTGGGGAGGCAAGGAACCCTTCTCCGTGGCTGGTGAGAGTATAATCTGGTACAATCACAACGCAAATCCGTACGGAGATTCCTCAAAAACTAACTAGAGGTTGCATTTGACCCAGCTGTTCCCTTTCTAGGTATCTTCCTGAGTTAAAAGCATCATACCACAGTGACCTGTGCATACCCATGTTCACAGCAGCACAATTTATAATAGCTAAATCTGGGAAAAAGCCCATATGCCCTTCAACAGATGAACGAATAAAGAAAAAGTAGTTTGGTTTTTTTTTTTTTTTTTTTTTTTTGAGACAGGGTCTGCTATGCAGTTTAGGCTGGCCTCGAGCTCATCGTGATCCGATCCTCCTGCCTCAGCCTCCTGAGTGCTAAGATGACAGGCATGTGCCACCACACCCAGCAAGAAAAGGTAGTATTTATATACAACAGAGTACTACTCTGCCATAAAGGATAAACTTTGCTTTTAGGTAAATGGATGCACCTCAGGGCCACCTTGAAAAAAATCAGACACAGCTTAAATATCCCACTGTTTCTGTTTTGTGAGAAATCCAAAGGCTAAACAAGGAGCATAATCGAGGCCTGACATCTGGAAGTAGGAAGAGGTTCAAACAGGAAGAGGAACAAAGGAGAGGGGGACAGGCAAGGAAGGGAAGCAGAAACAAAGCTTTTGTAAATGGGGAGAGGAAGGCGGCCTGAAGGGAGTGGAGGGGAATGGGGAAGGAAAAATTAAGATGTATTACACGCAGGCACAAATTCTCTGCAATGAAGTGATCATTCTATATGACAAATATGTACTAATGTCAAAACAATAAAATTTTAAAAATTTTACAAAAATAAACAGCCATCCAGCAGCCGCAACCCTGCAGGACCCGAAGGTCTAGACTTAAGTCATTTAAAGTGCAGACCTCAGGGAACTCCCCACGAAAAAGAGGTGCGCCTGCGCAATGGCGGCCGCGCCCATCCAGCGCGCGCTTCCCTTCCCACGACCTCCCGCCTGCGCCTGCGCACTAGGTCGCGCTTCGCTCAGGCCTGCGAAGCCGCGGAACATGGTTAGCCGTGCTTGCTGCTAGGGGAGAAACTTGCTCCTTCGCGTACCCGTTGTCCCTCTTCCTTCCCAGTTCAAGAGACTACCTCCTAACGTATAAATCCAAGTCACCCCGCACCCCAGGCACCCTGGCCTGGCGGTCGCCCAGGTGCATTGTGGGAAGGGACGTACGTGGCCACGTGACGCGCCCCCGCCTATCGGCGCGCAGACCGCACTTTGCAGCTCGGCTTCAAACACGTTACGGTGAAGCTCGGCGGGCTGCGGGGCCCGCCCCCTCCGCCTGGGTCTGGGGCTCTTCGAGAGACGCCGGTCGGGGTGGGGGCGCCCGGCGCGGGGGCGGGGCGGCAGGGTCGAGTGACGTCCCGCCTCACCTATTCCAGCGCGGGCTGAGGGCGC
>NW_004955407.1:38136385-38142704 GCF_000276665.1 Chinchilla lanigera | reverse complement strand
CGAGGCCCAGGGCGGCCAGCGCTGGGTGAGAGGCGATCGGGCCTGCGGGCGGGCGCGGGGGGCTCCCGGGCTCGAGTCTGGAACCTTCGGACAGGGGGGGCTCGGCGGGAAACGTGACGTCACGCGGCCGGGCATTGTTCTCGGCGGGGCTGTGGCTGGAGGCAGCGATCCGGGGTTCCGGGCGCGCTGTGCCCATCCCGTGTGTTTCTCCCGCAGGTCAGCTCGGCCGAAGGGGCGGCGAAGGAGGAGGTGAGCGTCCGCGCCCTGCCTCGGGGCTGGGGAGGGTGGGTGGGGGTGCGCCGCTGGTCTTTCCGGCGTTCTCGCTCATGGTGCCTTTTCTCTCCCCAAGCCCAAGAGAAGATCGGCGAGGTTGTCGGCTGTAAGTATAGCGACCTTCCAAAGCCTTCGTTTGCCTGGGGATCGCGCACCGTCCCAGCGCGCTCAGAGCTGCTTTCTCTTTTCAGAAACCTGCTCCTGCAAAAGTGGAAACGAAGCCCAAAAAAGCAGCGGGAAAGGTAGGTTTCTAAACTTCAGCGAGTCGCGAGAAAGGCCACGGGGCTGCTTGATGTCTGGCTTTTTGTTGCTTTTACTTTCCAGTGGAAGTTTTTTGTATGTATTTTAATAATTTCGGTAGGTTTGTTTTTAGGCCTGGGTATAACGTAATCCAGGAGCAGAACGTGTCAAATAAATGCTGAACTACCGGTCAGAAGGAAAGTTAAGGTGTCAAAATACTAAAATAGGAACTTGAGACTACAAAGGAAACGTGTTCACCGAGGTGTACACCATGGTTGCTGCTGGCCCGCCAGTGCATGCCTGCGCTCCTAACACCAGCCTCCACGCCAGGACGAGAGCCAGAGGGGAACAGGAAAGTTCGTGTGTGTATCAGTTCCCCTCCGGCCAAGATCTGTATCTCTATCCATCAAGAGTTGTGTTTACTGAAAACAGGACTATCCGAATTCTGAAAGCATTTGGAGATGCAGTGAGGAATAATTTTGTTCTAAGGGTGAGTGCAGGCTGCAGGTCTTTAAGATGACATTCTCCTTGGTTTACATTCAGTTGATCACTTTTTCTGTGAGGAAAACAGAACACATGGAAGTTAGGTTTAAACTTGGGTTTGGGTGCGGCATTGTAACCACACTCTTGTAAGGCTCTACACGTGCTCCATGGTGTGATTTTATTTCTTTCCACTCAAAACTTGCTGAAGTTTGCTCTTTGAAGTCTTAAGAAAAGCCTTACACTGGCACTCTTTTCCTAAAACATGGAGGGAAATTTAGCACTGCGTGATCGCACAGAGAGATAAGATTAACACATTGCCAATACCGCCTTGAACCACTGGCGTTACACGCATGGCTGGTCTGTCCCATGTCCGATGGGAGGCTTGTACCACAGGATGGGATAGTCCTATGTGTAACCCCCCGCATCAGTTTTCAAGCAGTAAAATAGTCACAGGGCCATGGTGAACACATGTTAATTTTCTCAGTGGGGAGGGGCCTTAGATAAACAGTTGAGTGGGCCTTTGTTAAAGATACACAGCAGGGCTTTTTAATGTTGATACTATAGAGAGCTGAATGCAAAGTTGTTGTTTTCAAGAAAACATTCTGTTTTGTGATCTAGAAAGTAAAGTTTCAAGGAAAGTAAGTGTAGTATATCAGCTGAAAATTTCTCATGCCAGAAAATAACTCAGTAATTCTCTGGTCAGCAGAGGACCACAGAAATGCTTTTTCGTGGATGCCCAAAGAAATAGAAAATCTTTTTCCAAAATGCTGACTTGAGGAATTTGTTGAAATCACCTCGATTTTTTTTTTCTTTTGGATTTTTTTTTTTTTTTTAAACAAAATATTGCCTCAACAAATAGTTGTCTGGTCCTCTTGTGGGGTTTTGTTTTGTTTCTCTCTGTACCGGTGATTGAACTCAGAACCTTGCTCTTGCTGGGCAGGTGCTTATGGCTGCTGAGGTATTTCCGTGGCCGCTGTCCTCTGCTCTCTTTACTTGCTCTTGATCATCCTTAAAATGTTTTAAGTGAAGATAGTTCAGAATTTATCCCAGTGGATTGAAGGGGGCAAATGGAATAACCAACAGGTAAGTTTTTCAGTCAGTGTCCCTTGCGGGACTTACTCAGTTTTCCTAGAGGAAAATTTGGGAGATGCATTTTTCTTTTATTTATTTATTTTTAATCTAGTTTTTATAATAACCTGTCTTGATAATTCAGTCTTATTAAAGCTTATTGATTACTGTGGTAGATAAAGTACTTCCATATTACTTTTAATATGAGCTTCTGACTTGTATCATTTCCTTAGAAGTAAATACCTGTATCAGAAAGCCTGAAAACTTGGGAAAACTAACTTTTGAAACTTCTCCCTGTGTGTGTGGGGAGGGTAGTATTGATTGAACCTAGGACTTGGAGCGTATTGGGCAAGCACTCTGCCACCAAGCTGCACTGCAGCCTCTACTTCAGTGAGACTCCCTTTCTCCAAACAGGGATGGAGGCTGAGTGTGGTGCTACATGCCTGTAATCCCAGCACTCAGGAGGCTGAGGCAGGAGGATCGTTGTGAGTTCGAGCCCAGCCTAGGCTACAAAGTGAGCTCAAGCCGAGTCTGAACTGCACAGAGAGACCCTGTCTCAAAAAGACTCCCCCCTCCTCAAAAAAGAAAAACAAATGGGGACGGACCCAGGACCTTCCAGTTCCCCACACTGCCCTCAGACTTTTAAGTGTCCTGCCTCAGCCCCCTAGAGTGCTGAATTACCTGAACAGGCATTTGCCACTCCACCAGATTTATTGTCTCTTGTTAAAAATGTGAGTCTCAAAGATCTCGAAAGAGCATTTGTGGTGGACTAAGGTTTTATTACATTGCCATGTTAGGGAGGATAGTGACTGTGAAATTAGTCATCTAAAGAAATCTCATTACAAAGAAATAGCTTTTTTGGGGGGTGGGGTACTGGGAATCAAACTCAGGACCTCAGGCTTGCCAGACAAGCACTTACGCCACTGAGCCGTATCCCCAGCTAGCCTTTTGGTATAGAAGGAGTTGTGACACTTCTGTAGCAGTGTTGTCCCAGATATATTTGCATGTATAATTTGATATTTGCCAGGCATGGTGGCTCACACCTATAATCTTAGCACTCTGGAGGCTGAGGCAGGAGCATCACTGCAAGTTCGAGGACGGCCTGAACTACATAGTGAGTTCAAGGCCAGCCTAACTACGTGAGACCCTGTGTCAAAAAAAAAGTTAAGTGTATAATTTGGTATTTACCTTAAAGATTTATTGAGTTAATAGTCATTGCTGTTGGTTTATGGAATGTAACCACTGATATGATTTCTCCTCCTCTTGTGTCAAAGGTGTGAGATGTACTTTCGTATCTTTAGCCCCTTTGACCTGTCAGTACTGTGTAAAGATGGTTTTTTTTGTTTATTGATGAATGATATCTAAAAACAGTTTTATATTGCTTTAAAGTGGCTTAAATTTTGAACATTACAGTGTGTCAGGTTATGTATTACTAATACCTATACTTTTCAGAATCTTCAGACATCTAAATGAAAATGATAAAGTCAAAATTGATCCTTTTAGGGAACTGGCGGTTTAGTTCAGTAGCACAGCGCCTGCCTGGCAAGTGCAAGGTTGTGAGTTCGATTCCTGGTACCCGAAAAAAAACAACAACAAAAAAATCGATCCTTCTAGCTCATTATGTGATACCCAGGGACTAACTCGCCGGATAGCCAACATGGCTATACAGCATGGTTCTTTCCTCAGGTGAATGGTCTGTGTGAGGGGAAAGGTCTTGTCAGGACAGTGCTTCTCTGGCATTGGATTATTGCCGTGCCTAAGAGAAATAGGGGTAGGTAGAGTCCCCCTGGAAAGACCCTACAGGGGCCTCTTCCACTGTGCTTGTTCTGTGGGGTAGCGCCACGGAGCAGTGGGTGGTGAGGTCAGCCTTCTTGGCTAATGAGCTCGATGTTCAAGGCCTACTGTCGACTGCCCTGGCCGCATTGCTTGCCTTGGTGCTGTGGTGAGCTGATGTTAGCTCAGGCTGACATCCTGCTGTGTACTGTGGCATTAGTGTGGCAGCCGTCAGGGCCATAATCTGTATCCTGTCAAAACCGACGCGGGAGGCTGTTCCTGAAGGTTCTGTTTTATTCTTTCAGGATAAATCTTCAGACAAAAAAGTGCAGGCAAAAGGCAAAAGGGGAGCCAAGGGAAAACAGGCTGAAGTGGCTAATCAAGAAACCAAGGAAGATTTACCTGCGGAAAATGGAGAAACTAAAAACGAGGAGGTCAGAGGCCACTGTGTGTGGTGATTGGGGTTCTGAACGTGGGATCTGTATGGGCGTATGTATGTAAATAAGGGGAAAAGTTCATTTTGTTGATTTTGTTTGTGTGTGCAGTGCTGGGGGTGGAACCCACAGCATTCACACTAGGTTACATCCCAACCCTTCTGTTACTTTTGAGACCAGGTTCTCACTTCTAAGTTGCTAAATGCCCAGGCTGGAGTCACTCCAGGCTCTGCCTCCCAAGTGCTGGGGTTACAGGTGTGCACCACCACACCTGGCTTCTTGGTATGAAATGTGGAAAACGTAATTAACTCACTTTGCTTTCACATGAATGTGGGGGCTTTTGAAACAAATTACTAGTGTTTTTATTTGTTTCTACTTTTTAGATTGCAGCGGACAGGCTTGAATTTTTGTTTGTTGTTTTGGGATGGGATGGGCTTTCACCTTAGCCTCCCAAATAGCTGCCACATGCCCCTCCAGCTTTGTGTTTCTTGGGTTTTTCTGGTTTTTGCTTTGATACCCATTTCCTGGCTTGATTTGTTAGGAAGATAGTAGAGTGGATATAGTAGTACATGCCTGTAGCTGTGATGAGGATCGGGTGTTCATAGCCAGTGTAAAGTACATAACGAAACAGTGTCTCAAAAAAGAAAGTAGGCTGAGGCAGGAGGATTGCTACAGGTTTGAGGCCAGCCTGGGCTAGTTCAAGACCCTATCTCAAACCTTACAGCCTACTTATTTTTTAAAGAAATAAGTTTCTTTTCCTTGTAGCTTAAAAGAACAAAGGTATTGGGATTCTTCCTTTCATCTGAGCTACTAGAGGCTGAGGATATGGCCCAGTGGTTGAGGCCTTCTGGGTTCAGACCCCAGTGCTACAAAACAATACACAAAACGTTAACAGTGAAAACCCTGCTTTCTTTTTTTTTGAGACAGGTTCTTGTGTAGTGCAGGCTGGTGTTTAATTCACTATGTAGTCGAGGCTAGCCTTGAACTCACAGCAGTCCTCCTGCCTCAGCTTCCCCAGTGCTGGGATTATAGGTGTGCATCACCATGCCCAGTGACTTTTTCTTTTTCTAATGTTAGTTTCTTAGTTACTTTGACTACGTTAGACAAGATACATAGGATTTTGGTTTGGTTTTGGTTTTGTGTTTTTTTTTCCTTTGGTACCGGGAATCAAACTCAGGACCTTGCACTTGCCAGGCAGGCACTTGTGCTGCTGAGCTACATCCCTGGCAGATTTTTAAATTTTTTGCTGTTCTGGTTTGGGTTTTGGGGGTTTGATTTTGTTTGTAGGCACATCACAGCTTTCTTCTGCTTAGCAACACTGGACATCACACATACTGCTTGGGGACCAATTTAAACAGCACAACAGATTACCAAGATATGATGCATGTGGCTGTAAGTGGGACACAGTAAAGGTGGTTTGCATACTAGGACTTGGAGTAGGTAGATTTGCATGTGCAGAATCTAGGGATGCAAGACAGCTGTATTTTTTAAGAATAACAGTTACATGGGCAGGCATGAGGTGTACATCCCTTGTAATTCCAGGGGTCTTGGGGGCTGTGGCAGGAAGGATCACAAGTCTTTAGGATTGGGTTTACGTTTTGGATCATAAGTTCAAACCCAGTGTAAGCAATTTAATGAGTTACTGGGATGCTGCCTAAAAAATTCTAAAGGGCCAAATATGCAACTTGGTGCAGAGGCCCTGGATTCAATCCCCAGTAGCACAAAAAATACTGGTTATGTAAACATACATTTACATGTGCGCTAAGCACTAATAATCATCTCATGGCGGGGCCGTGGCAGATTTAGCTGTTTGCTCTGTTGTTTCTTTTGATTTGGAGAGTGCAGCTTCTGACGAAGCAGAGGAGAAAGAAGCCAAGTCCGATTAATCACACACCGCGTCTTACCAGTGCTCCCTGTCTCCCTTCTTGTACAATCCAGAGGAATATTTTTATCAACTATTTTGTAAATGCAAGTTTTTTAGTAGCTCTAGAAACATTTTTAAAAAGGAGGGAATCCCACCTCATCGCATTTTTTAAGTGTAAATGATT
>NW_004955407.1:38115590-38134405 GCF_000276665.1 Chinchilla lanigera | reverse complement strand
TTTTTTTTTTGGTTTTTCTCCGGTACCGGGAACCGAACTCACGACCTTGCGCTTGCCAGGCAGGCGCTTTTGCCGCTGAGCTAAATCCCCAGCCCCCCTTTCAGCTTTTTTATAGCAGAATCTGCTTAGTGAGTGTGTGTAGCAGTGAGGACCTTGTAAAGAGGAACGGGAGAAACACAAGGAAGAGGCCAGTCTTGTGTGGCTGTGCTCCCCGCCCCACCTCGCCCCAGCACGGAGCTCCGGGCTCAGGAGGCCCTGCTTGGCTCAGCGGCTTGAAGGCATTGTAGTATACATTCAGGAAAGGGTTTGTGTTTCTCAAGCAAATGGGTAAGGGTGTTTGTAGGTAAAGACTGATACGGGAAGGAGTCATGGGCGGAAGAGCCGCCCTGCCCAGTCATCTGCTCAGAAGCCTGGTGACCTTACAGTTACACACCATGTTTTGTTTTCTTTGAGACAGGGTCTCAGTATCCCAATTCAGGCTGGCTTTAAACTCTCATGTAGCCCAGGTTTGTGGTCTCAAACTCACAGCACTCCTCTGCCTCAGCTTTCTGAGTGCTAGGATGAGAGGCTTGTGCCACCGTACACAGCCACACCATCCCTCAGCTGGATGTCCTCTTCAGCTGTCAAATGAGAACAACTTAAAAATTCCACTTTCCTGGGGCTGGGGATTTAGCTCAGTGGCACAGCGCCTGCCTGGCAGGCGCAAGGTCATGAGTTCAATTCCCGGTACCGGAAAAAACCAAAACAACAAAAAAAATTCCACTTTCCTAACAGCCTAGTGAAGCCCACCCACAGTCCCACTACTCTGGGAGGCTGAGGCAGGGGGATCCCTAATTTAGCAATTTAGAGAGATCCTGTCTCAAAAAATAAAAGGGCTGGGGCTAGCTCAGTGCAAAGGTCCTGGGATCAATCCCCAGTAGTATCAAAAACATACCCAAAAACCCACTTTCCAGTACTTAGAAAAAGTACTTTCCCTTTCAGCAGCTAGTTGACAAAAATGGTGACTCCATGAATCATCAGACACCTAACGTACAGTACAAGGAAGGCACATTCTTAACAATGCAAACTAGTTCAGACAGTCTTGGTCAGTTAGGTAAACCAGTTTTCCTGGCTTCTCAGAGGCTGAACTTGATTCATTTTCAAAGTGAGTCAGTTGTGGGATTTTGGGCAAAGATGATGGTGCCTACAGCGCAGACACCTCACCGACGGCCGTTCTGCGTGGGTGGAGGGCATAGCAGGAGCTGAGGACTGGGAGGAGAAATTGTGTGATTGTCCCGAGCAGCAATTCACACTCACGGGAAAACTCAGGAACTGCAGGCAACCTAAAAAAGCAACCCTAATTCACGCCTTAGCTTTACAAACTTTAAAGGCAGCTCTTCGTCCAGATCCTTCTGCTTATACATTAAAATGATGTCAGGCCAGGGATGTAGCTCAGTGGCACAGCGCCTGCTTGGCAAGCGCAAAATTGTGAGTTGGATTCCCAGTACCAAAAAAAAAAATATCACAGACTGAACTTTCGCCGTTCTGTGTCCTGTTCTCTGCTCTGCACAGCAAGACCTTCTGTCCTTACGGATGCACCGTAAGGCATCTGTAAGTGCTGCATAGCGTTCTGCTACAATAACATGCAATTTGTTGTGGAGACTTCCTTCTCCGCCAACGGAGCTAAAGATAATCTGCTATTACAACCACCAGTGCAGTGAACTTGCAGTATGAGTAATTTAGAGATAATGGAAGGTTTCAAAACATTAAACAGGTGACAAGAATAATTCAGTGGCCATTGGTTTTTTTGTTTTGTTTTCGTTTTTGTTTTTTGTCTTTTTGAGACAGGGTCTCACTATGCAGTTCAGGCTGGCCTTAAACTTGGCAGGGCTCCTTCTGCCTCAGCCTCCCAGGCACTGGGGTTGCAGGAGTACGCCGCCATACCATCTACAGACTTTTAAAAACTTACTCTTTATTAGGGATAAATTTGCCCATGCCCCAGAGCAGTTTAAGTGTAGTGAAGTCCCAGAAGCCATCAACACACTGCCAATCCTGCTACTTGAAGCATCCATGTTATTTAAAGCAAAAAAAGAGCCATGCATGGTGGCACACGCCTGTAATCGCAGCACTCGGTAGGCTGAGGCAGGAGGATTGTTGAAAGTTCAAGACCAACCTAGGCTACAAAGTGAGCTCAAGGCCATCCTGAACTGCATAGTTAGACCCTGTCTCAAAAAAAAGCTGCATGACTAAAATTCAAGCTTTTTTTTTTTTTTTCCTTTGGTACCAGGAATCAAACTCAGGACCTTGCACTTGCCGCACAGGCGCTTGTGCCCTGAGGTGTATCCCCAGCCCTCAAGCTGTCTTTTACCAGCTAAAATTTGAGTTTCCACTGAAGGATTATTTATGTTTCTTCAATTTGTAGTACAGTTTTTTCCCAACATCTTTTTTTTTTTTGGTACCAGGAAGCAAACTCAGAGAAGTTTCACATGCACCTGACACCTGTATTCTACAAGTCCTGTCACTGTTACACTTGCTGGATGGTGTCTTCCTGTTTATCTGTTTGTGCCTCCACCCACCACCAATCCTGTGTTTAAAAATTAATTTCAAAATAAGTTGCAGCATCAGTACATTTCCTCCCAGAACGTCAGCACACTTTATTAAGGCTTAGTATTTGCTTATGGTTCTGTTTTTTCCTCCAGGGGTGAAATTTGCATGTGACGATCAGTACACATGTCCAGCTTCCTGTTCAGGTCTGCACCTGGGGACCGAAAATCTCGCCAAGCCACACAACAGTCCCCATCACCCAGAGGGTCCCTCGCACTCCTTTCCTTTTTCCAACACAGGTTCGTCTTGCCTGTCCTGGATGTTCATATAAACGGAATCACACAGGATGTCCTCTGTTTCTTTTAAATTTGAGCATGTCTCACTATGTTGTCCATGCTGGCCTTGAACTCACTATGTAGTCAAGGCTGGCCTCAAACAGCGATCTTCCTGCCTCAGCCTCCCAAGTGCTGTAATTACAGGCGTGCACCCTCATTCCCAGCAATATACTTTTCTTTCTGAGTAATGTTTGTGAGAGTTGCCCACACTGTTCTGCATACACATACCACTTCATTCCTTTTCATTGCTGAGTAGGGATCCAGTCTACAAATACCTGTGATTTGTTTATCCTTTATTTTTGTTTGCTTTGTTTTTGAGACGAGGTCTCGCTGTGTGGTGCAGGCTGACCTTGAACTCTCTGTATAGCGCAAGCTGGCCTCAAACTCAAGGTGATCCTCCTGCCCCAGCCTCCAGAGTGCTGGGATTACAGGTGTACACCACCAAGCCTGGCTCCATACTTTTGTAGGTAAACAACTAAGGTCTTTCTTCCTCTCTCTTTTCTTTCTTTCTTTCTTTCTTTCTTTCTTTCTTTCTTTCTTTCTTTCTTTCTTTCTATTACTATTATGAATAAAGTAGCCAGGCACAGCGGCATATCCCTGTAATTGTACCATTTTGGGAGGCTGAGGTAGGAAGATTGTCACAAGTTCAAGGACAGCCTGGGCTACATAGTGAGACCCTGTCTCAAAAAAAAAACAACAACAAAAACAAACCAAAAAAAGGAGACCCAAGCCAGCCTGCTTGCATCTCTTATTACGTAACTCAGCAAGCAGGCCCTTGGACTTGCCAGCTTCCAGCATCATGGGCTGAACAAACCTCTGCCCTTCATGGGTGACCTGGTCTCCTTGATTTTGTGATAGCAGCAGAAAGCTCAGAGTACGCTTCTGCATCTTCTCCTTCGGTGACCTGTGGCTGTCCTTTCAGCAACTACTCAGCTGCTCACCTACTCTAGAGTGTGCTGGGTCAGGTAACGCGAGCCCTCTGATCTCGTACTTTCCCACATTGTTTGGTCAGGGCTGGGAGAGCACTCAGTGTGCACTCAGATGCTGGCAAAAGCTCCCGAGTTCAGGCCCCAAAACAAAACAGAACACGGGCAATGAAAACCAAGTGATATCACCGGGGAGACACTCTGGTCCACAGTGTTTGGGCTGAGTCTTGTCACTAGGAGTGGCCAGACGCATCTGGGATATGAGCCGGACACTCCTATCTGGCTGGGATAGGAGCCTGGAGGCTGGGCATGGTGGCACACTCCTATAATTCCAGCACTCGAGGCTGAGGCAGGAGGATCACTGAGTTTGAAGCCTTTCTGGGCTACATAGAGAGCTCAAGGCCAGTCTGAACTACATAGTGAGACCCTGCCTCAAAAAGTAAAGTAAGTAAATAAATAAAAAGGAGCAGAGGAAAGCAACACTTCTAAAGAACAAAGAGATACAACCAGGTGCAATGCATGAAATTTTGCTGGATCCTGAATTACAGTTGTTACAGCTGGACGTGGTGGCACATGCCTGTAATCCCAGCATTCTGGGAGGCTGAGGCAGGAGGATTGCAAGTTCAAGCCTAGCCTGGGCAACTTTGTGAGATCCTGTCTCATGTAAAAAAAATAGTGGTACATGCCTGTAATCCTAGTACTTGGGAGGCTGAAGCAGAAGGATTGCTGTGAGTTCAAGGACAGCCTAGGCTACATAAGCAAGTTCAAGGCCAACCTGAGCCCCATGGGAGACCCTGTCTCAAAACAAAGACAAAATGAAAGAAAAGTTTAGTAATATAGCAGAAGCCATGGGTTCAGTCCCTAGTACTGCCCAGAAAATTGCTATACTTGATAATTTTATGTAATTGGAGAAATTGAACATACACTGTTACATGCACCTATGGTACTCTTATTATGATTACGTAGAGCAGCGCCCTATTCTTACTAAGTACACATTAAAGTATTGAAGTGACACGCCATGATACATACAACTTCATAAAATTAGAATATAGATACATTTGTGGGAAGTGGGGATTGAAGATTGAGCCTGGGGCTTTTGCACTGACCCACATTCCCAACACTTCTTAAATTTTTCTTTAAAGTTTGAAACAAGATCTTGCTAAATTGCCTAAGCTGGGCTCAAAACTGCAATCCTCCTGCCTCAGCCCCTCAGAGTGCTGGGATGACAGGCATGTGCCATCATGCCCGGCTCTTTTGTATTACTCTTTCAGCTTTACTGTAGGCTTGAGAATATTCAAAATAAAAAGTCAAGAGGGAGCCGGACATGGTGGTGGATACCCTCACTGTGGTAATCTGACCTCTCTGGGAGACCGAGGCAAGAGATTTGAAATTTCAAGCCCAGTCTGAGCCATTTAGCAATTTCGCAATATCATTTCTCAAAAACACAAACAAAAACAATTGGCTGGGGATGCAGCTCAGCACAAAGGCCTGGATTCAATCATCAGCACGGGGGTCGGGGATGGTGGTGGTGAAAAGGGTGAAAAACAACAGAAAGAAGACCAGGTCCCCTGGTTCCTGAAACAGTTAACATTTGTGCTTTGCTGTTGCTAAACTTGGCATTGCATTTGTTTGGAATTTTGAAACACTTCAGATGTTGTTACTCTTGCTGAGGCCTCTGCATTGGACCACAGGGTGGCCGTGGAGAAGTGCTTGCCCCCCGCCCGGAGGCAGACGCCTTACCTGTTGCCTAGAAGAACACGTCCCCCATGCTCATCGTGCTCAGATTTTGCAGAATTTGGCAAACTGTTCAGAGATGCCTTTGCCATTGACCTAATAGTTAGCTGTTCGGGTTGAGACTGTCCTCTTCTGCAGAGGGGTGGTGGGGTGGAAAACTAAGGGACAGTGAGAGAGAACAGTGCGGAGAGGATGAGACTTGGGTTTCACTTTGGGAACACAGATACAACATAACTCATTTTTTTTCCTTACTGGGAATTGAACCCAGGGCCTTTGCATGGGGCTGTATCCCCAGTTCTGTTTGTTTATTTTTCATTTTGAGACAGGGTCTCACTAAGTTACTAAATTGCCCAGCCTAGGGTTAGACTTGTGATCCTTCTGCCTCAGCCTCTGAGAGTGCTGGGATGACAGATATGCTGCCATGCTGGGCCAGGATGCAATTCTTAAATATGTATTCACATGTGAGGAAGCAGAAGGTAGAATGCAGACTGTATGAGTAAAATGGAAAGATGATCAGGCACTGTGGTGCACACTTACAATCCCATCTACCTCAGAGGCTGCGGGAGAAAGCAAGTTACGTATTTTGGTGTTTTGAAACAGGGTCTTATATGTAGTCCAGGCTGGCCTTGAGCTCATTGTGTAGCCCAGACTGGCCTCAAACTCATGGTGATACATTGGCTTACCCTGCCCCAAGGTAACAGCACCGACAAACCATGGACTGAAACCTGGGAACCGTGAACCAAAACCAACCTCTTTGTGAGCTGATTTTCTCTGGTGCGATGTCACAGAGATGGAAAGCTAACCCAGGGGCTGGGGATATAGCTCAGTGGCATAAGTGCTTGCCTGGCAAGCCTGAGGTCATGAGTTCGATTCCTGGTACCAAAAAAAAAAAAAAAAAAAAAGGAAAGCTAACCCAGTAGATAATGTCAAGGACACAGAAAGGCATAAAGAAGAATGTGAACCTACCTTACCACCCAGGGCCACAGGCTGGTGCTGTCCATACCCATGCGCAGGTGTTTTTATGCCTGTTACTAATAATGGCAATGGCAGTGATCACTCTGTGTTATGTGGCCACAGTGGGGCAGGCTCTGATTGGAGCCCTCATTCACACATTCTTAGTTCACATGGGGCTTCACTCTGGGACGGGAACTGTCACTGTCCAGTTTCATTAAGACAGAGCCATTGTGTCCCTCTGACTAGTACAGGGGAAGCCCGGAGTGCAAGCGGGATGTCTTGAGCAGGGCCTTTCTGTAAAAAGTGCTTCTTTTTTTTTTTTTTTTTTTTGAGACACGGTCTCACTATGCAGTTCAGGCTGGTCTTGAGCTTACTTTGTAGCCCAGGCTGGTCTCAACTCACAAGGATCCTCCTGCCTCAGCCTCCTAAGTGCTGGGATAATAGGCGTGCACCACCATGCCTGGTAAAGTGCTCCCCACCCCCCAGTACCGGGAATCTAACTCACAACCTTGCACTTGCCAGACAGGCGCTTTGCTGCTGAGCTAAATCCCCAGCAAAGTGCTTCTTTTTTATAAAGACAGAACCATACATTGAACTCTGTTGAGGCAGGAGGACTGCAAATTCAATCCCAGACTAGGCAATTTAGCAAGACTTTGTCTCAAAATAAAATTTTAAAAGGGCTAGGGATGTAGTTCAGTGCAAAGTCACTGGGTTTAACCCTCAGCAGCAAAAACAAAATAAACAAAAGTCGGGGGGGGGGAATGCTGTAAGATTCCATTTATATTCTGTTCAGAATGGAAGTCAGGAAAGGGATTATGCTGGTGGGAAGGGTGGGTTCTGGTTCTGGTATTTTTTATTTTATTTATTCTTTTGAGAGAGGGTCTTGCTATGTAGCCCAGGTTGTCCTCAAACTCTCAACAATCCTCCTGCCTCAGCTTCCCGAAACTAGGATTACAGACATGCACCACCATGCCCCCTATGGTGTTTTTAAATTGGTGAAAAATTCATTAAGCTAAATGCTTATGCCTTACTTTTCCATAAATGTATCATACCAGGTGTGATGGCAAAGGAAAGAGAAAGAAAGAAAGAAAGAAAGAAAGAAAGAAAGAAAGAAAGAAAGAAAGAAAAAAAAAAAAAAAAAAAAAGAAAGGAATGAGGGAGGGAAGGGAAGGAAGGGTGTCAGTAAAAGTTTATATTGAGAAGAGAGAAAGGAAAGTTCCTACCTACTGTGGTAGTCAGAATGGCCCTCCGAAGATGTCCCCAACCCCATGCCTGTTTGCAGATATATAATGTTTCACTGCAGGTCTGATCAGGTTGTGGGCCTCAAGGTGGAGAAGCTGTCCTGGCTTATCTGGGCGGCCAATGTAATATCAGAGTCCCATGAAAGCAGAGAGGACAGGGACAGCCTCGGAGGCGCAGCTGAGCGCCTGGTCTCGAACCTGCAGGAGGAGCCTAGGGAGCGAGCTAGGAGCCTGGGGACCTGGAGGGCAGGAGGAGGAAGCGCGGCCCCACAGGTGCCCACCGCTCCCTGGCCCACTGGGCCTGCCACTGGCCACGCTGGGACCTCGCATGGGCAGAAATGGAAGTGAAGATGAAAGCTTGAATGTAGCAGATGCAGAATCAGAAAGTTGGGGGGAAAGCCAGGAATGGCTTCGGCTCTGGGGCTGCAGGGCTCGCTGGGCAGCGGGATGCAGCTGGGCCCACTGGAAGGAGGTCATCCTCCCAGGCCTGTGGTCACAGCTCTGGAATCTTCATGGCTGGGATGGCTGGGGGACAGCTCTGTCCCGGGAAAGGATGTCTGTCAGCGATGGCCTCCGTCCTGTGAGCCTCCGCCTTTCCTGGAGTCCAGGTGATCGCAGGCTCAGGCTGAGGCCTGCAACTTGGGGTGCAGTTGCAGGTCCCCGAGGACCTGGTGTCTCCATGGGGCAGCAGAGCCCATGGGTTCAGGGCTGGCGAGTCCTGACCGCAGCTCCCAGCAGCTGTGTGGAAGCCATCAGGACGCCCTGTCAGCTGAGGACAGGCCCAAGTCCCCCGTAACAAAGGACACAAGATAGAGGCCCAACTTTGCTCTGCCTTTAGCCACCCATCCAGCAACTGTAGCCCTAAGTGAAGACTCCCGGTTCATAGCAAAGACAGCTTTGAAGTCCCTGGCTGTCCCTGAAGAAAACTCACGTTTTCAATGAGCAGCAAGAGAGGGGCCGGGATTGTGTCTGTCCTTCACGCTAGCTGTGGATCCTGACTGTGTCATAACTTTGTCAAACCCAGTTTTGAACTTTTTACCTCCAAACTATAAAAGCATAAACTTGTGTTGTTTTAAAGCCACTAAGCTTATGGTGTTTTGTTAAAGCCCTGATAGTAAACAAATATAGTATCAGAAGCAACCTTTAAGATTCTTGCTGGGCATGGTGGCACATGCCTGTAATCCCAGCACTCCGGAGGCTGAGGCAGGAGGATCACTGCGAGTTTGAGACCAGCCTGGGCTACAAAGTGAGCTCAAGGCCAGCCTGAACTGCACAGCGAGACCCTGCCTCAAAAAGACAGAGAAAAAAAAACGAACAAAACAAACTAGGCTTCCTTGTGGCTTAAAGCTATTTAAGTATGAATGATCAGCCAGGAGTAGTCCCGGGTCTATAATCCCAAGGGGGGAGGGCTCAAATGTGAAGCCAGTGTGGGCGACTCAGTGAGAGTCTGTTTCAAAATTTAAATAAATACATAAAGTTATTTCCTCCCGGTTACACGTAATTTTTTTTTAACTTGTGGTTTCTGTCAGTCATCAGAGCTTAACCACAGAAAAGAGATTCCTGGCCTTCGCGCCTCCGTGGAGGCTGGGGCCAGTGTCGGGGGCTGTTTGTCCTCCTTTTCTTCTTCTTACTTTTTTTCTTTTTTTTTTTTAGACAGTCTCGCTCCATAGTCTATGCCAGCCTCGAACTCTCATCAGTTCTCCCGCCTCAGCCTCCCGAGTGCTGGGATTTGTCTTCCTTTGTGAGACTGCAGGGTGGGCAGTCGGGAAGCGGACACCAAGCAGAGGGTGTGTAGGTCAAACTGGAGCGCAGAAAGACTGGCTGGGGCCAAGGATGTGCGGCTTCCTCCAGCTGTGCGGGTGTGTGTCCTGCCGCGGGAAGAGCTGCCGCCCTTTGTCGCAGAGCCCCGTTGGACCGGCCCGGGAGTCAGGCGCTGCAGAGCCTCCCACTGAAGCAGAACAGTGCGGAGAAGCTGGCGCCGGGGGTGAGCCCCCGCCCTCTGCGTGCCCAAACCCCACTGGCACCAGACAGCGCTGAGGGGCTGGGTGTGCAAACACACACGGCTCTCACTGCACTTCGGCCTGCCCTCCGGGCAAGGGGGTTTGGGGCCCATCTTTACCGGAACCCACAAGGCGGAGAAACCTAGCAATGCAGTCGGCTGCCCAGGCTGGCGCTCACAGAACCGCGGAGGGCTGGAGCCCATGGGCCGATACCTCCCTCTCTGCATCGGAAAGTGTGTGTGAAATTATCCGTGGGAATTCCCAAGAACCAGGCAAACCGTATGTTCTAGTCACCGTGTCTAAAATACAAGACACTACATCTTGCCGAGTCAGTTGATCCCGTTACTAAATTAGATGCTGAAAAGATGTGCTTTTGGTTTAAACACATAAAGGTCATTAGCCCTTCCAGATGTTGGTGCCTTGTTTTTGTTTCGTTGTAGAGAGTTGAAGCCAGGGCATCTGCACTGAACCATATCACCCGCCCTTTCTTACTGTGAGATAGAGTCTTGCTAAATTGCCACATTGCCCAGGCTGGGCTTGAACTTGCAGTCCTCCTGCCTCAGCCTCCTAAACAGCTGTAGTTACAAGTATGTACCGCCATGCCCAGTGAATTCATTTCTGTACAACAAGGTTGATGCCAGACATCCACACACATGGACTTCATCTCCTCCCATAATAACTGCTATTGGTTTATTGGGCTTTTTGAGACAAGGCCTCATGTAACCCAGGCTGGCCTTGAACTCGAAGTGAGCCTCCTTCCCCAGCCTCCCAAATGCTGAGATTACAGGCATGTGGCCCCATGCCTGGCATGATGTATTTATAGAAAAGTCATACACATTGGGCTCAGTAAATTTTTCACCATTGACTACATCCGAGATTAAAAAACAACATAAGCAGAACCCAGACACGTCCTTCGTACCAGCATACCGTTCCAAGGGTAGTTACCTTCCTGCCTTCCAGGTCTTGATTTTTTTGAAGAAGCTATAAATAGGATCCAGAGGATTGAACCCTGGACTTTAGCACTGAACTACATCCTCAGCCCTTTTAAAATTTTAAGACAGGGTCTTGCTAAGTTGCCCAGTCTGGGATTGAACTTGCAATCCTCCTGCCTCAGTCTCCTGAGTAGCTAAGATCACAGGAACGTACCACTGTGCCCAGCACTTAGCTGTTCTGGATTCTCAGCAAGCGCTCTACCCCTGAGCTACACTCCCAGCCCTAATACACCTTATTTTATGTCTGGCTCTTGCTGAATCCTTCTGTCTGAGAGTCGTTTATATTGTACGTTCATTCCCACTGTTATCCAGTTACCGTTCTGATGAATAAACTCCATTTATTTATCCCTTCTGGTTGATGGGCAGTCAGTGATCTCTGTTTGGGGCTTGCTATGGATTGAATACATTCTGTCTCCCAGAAACTCGCGTGGAAATTTAATCTCTAGCTGGGCATGGTGGAACACACCTGTCATCCCGACTCTCAGGAGGCTGAGGCTGGAGTATCACTGTGAGTTCAAGGCCAGTCTGGGTAATATGGTGAGTTCAAAGCCAACCTGAACTACCTATAGAGACCCTGTCTCAACACACACACACACACACACATACACACAAACTCCAGAAAAACAACCAGAAACTTCCCACAAATGGACAAAAACCTTATCCTACCTCATGAAGTCCTTACTGGGTGTGGATGGTATATTCTAAAGCCTGGGGTTCTTATGAGAAACCTAGGAGGCTCTGGAAGTAGTTTAATGGGAAAAAGTGGTAGGACAATACGCCTCCTGCTTTATGTAGCGTTGTTTACCACTGAAGAAACTTTATACTTACATTTCATCTGCCCCCATCTTCCTGAGACAATCATCCAGCTAGAATCCTTGAAAAATTTTAAGACTGTAAACCGGGCATGGTGGTGCATGCCTGTAAACCCACAACTCAAGAGGCTGAGGCAGGAGGATCACTGTGAGTTCAAGGCCAGCTTGGGCTACATAGTGAGACCCTGTTTTTAAAAAAACAAAATAAAAAAAGTAAAAAAGTAAGATTGTAAACAATTTAAAGTTGGGGGCTGATCATTACTCTGTGAAGACAAGAGTGCTGAAAAATTTCTCTTTGGGTAATTTCAAAGTTACCAAGTAGAAAGCATTACTATCTGGTTCCAGGTAAATCTATATAGATTCCGTCCTTTTTGCCACAAAACTAGAGTTCTTGGGGCTGTTTTCTTACTGCAAAGAACAGAAGTTCTCTGGTTGTCACGTGGCCTCTGGGGAGGCTTGGAAATGAACTTGTGTAGAACGCCTACCCTTTTGAAGTTAGGTTTTGGCAAAGCTAGTCTTGTAAGCTTCTTGTAGGAAACTGTATCTTTTAGTTGTTATTATGGAGGATTAATCCACTCAAAAATTATAATGAATGCATTCATTTTGTGCTGATTTGCAGCTACCCACAGGTAGCATTGCATGGATTTTGTTCTTATTCACTGATTGATTGGCTGTTCTGGAGACTGAACCCAGGGCCTTCCCGCTGAGCTGCATCTCCAGCCCTTTATTTTGCATTTTGAGACAGAGTTTCATGAAGTCACTGAGTTGCCCAGGCTGGGTTTGAGCTTGCTATCCTCCTGCCTCAGCCTCCCAGAGTGCTGAAATTCCAGGCATGCAGCACCAAGCCCATCTGAAGTTTTGTTTTTTATCCTCTCTGTTCAACATGACAACGACTCTGGTGACGTGCTGGTCTCTGCTGTCTCACAGGCCTGTTGGAAACTAACCCAATGCAAAGCCTGGTTCTTCCCTTGTGGAGCCCAGGTGGCAAGAAACAGGCTGTGGCCTTCTGTGGGAGGCCTTTCACTGGAGCCCTTCCAGAAGGCAAGGTTGGCTCAGGAGAACCTGGCGTCTGGGGCCCAAAACCATCTCCTACCCATTTCCTCACAACAGCTATAACAAAACCTACAGTGGCTTTGACTTTTTCTCTCTTTTTTGAGACAGGGTCTCGCTATGCAGTTCAGGCTGGCCTTGAGCTCTCTTCTTATGGAGCCCAGACTAGCTCTGAACTCACTGAGATCCTCCTGCCTCAGCTTCCCAAGTGCTGGGATTACAGGCTTGCATCACCACGCCCACCTGGGGCTCAGAGTTTCTTTTTCTGTGGGTTTTGGTGTTTTGTTTTGTTTGTTTGTTTGTTTGGTTGGTTTTTTTGAGACAGGGTCTCACTAAGCAGTTCAGGCTGGCCTTGAGCTCACTTTGTAGCCCAAGCTGGTCTCGAACTCCCAACGATGCTCCTGCCTCAGCCTCCCGAGTGCTAAGATTACAGGCATGCACCACCACGCCTGGCAGGAGCTCAGATTTTCAAAGAGATTAACAGGGGTCTGGGTGAGGTAGGAAAGCTTTTGTAAAGGAAGGAGGTTAGGGAGCCAATGACTGCTTTGAGGTAGAGCACTAGCTGTGTCTAGCCCGAGAGGGAGGGAGAGGGAGGGTGCGCAGGAGGGCGGGGAGCAGGAGGGGCGTGGGGGCCCCAGGGTACAATGACAAGATGCTGCCTGGCAGAGCTGAGTGGCAAGGCAGGCGGGCACGGGCCCTGGGCTCCTGCCAAAGCCTCGCATCTGACTAAGAAGAGAAGCCGGGTCCTCCAGCGCCAGGGTGGAGGGGGGTGGAAGGACCTGTGGTCCTCCGGATCCAAGGCAGCTGCCAGCTGCATGCCTTGCCTGCTCCCACTCATCTCCCTCCTTTGAGCGTCTGATCCAGAGATTCTGGAAACCAGAGGGCCGGGCATGGGCAGCACAGAGTGTGGGGAACAGGAGTTTTGTGCAGTTTTAAAAGCAAAGCCAAATCGTTGGGCATGGTGGCACACGCCTGTAATCCCAGCACTTGGGAGGCTGAGGCAGGAGGGTTGATGCAAGTTTGAGACCAGCCTGGGCTACAAAGTGAGCTCAAGGCCAGCCTGAACTGCATAGCGAGACCGTCTCAGAAAGACAAAAAAAAAAAAAAAAAAATTCAGAGCCAAGGGGTTGGGGATATAGCTCAGCAGCACATCATCTGCCTGGCAAGTGCAAGGTCCTGAGTTGGATTCCTGGCACCAAACAAACAAAAAAAAAAAAACAAAAAAAAAACCAAAGCCAAGAGCCAGGGGTGGTGGCACACACCTGTGATCCCAGCACTCAGGATTCTGAGGCAGGAGGATCGCTGCAAGTGTGAGGCCAGCCTGGGCTACATAGTGAGGCTCTGTCTCCAAGAACAAAGCAAAGCACAACAGGATTATTAAACAGTCAAAATGACTCTGCCCAGGGAGGTTGCACAACTCTTAACACCTGAACGGACACATCCTGGACCCAGCGCCCTCGTTCCCAGTCTCCAACAGCGCTACTTGTTTCTAATGCTGAGAGAAACTTTTCAAATTAAGGACTGCTGAGACTTGGAGACAGATGTGGGCCAGCGACAGCAAGCGAGGGACAGATAAGGACAGGAACCAGTCCTAGGGAGAGGCAGAGGTTGAAGAGGGAGGAGGTAAGTGTAGAAACAAGGGAGGCTGGGACAGGCTCAGGGGAAGGAAAGTTCCGGTGCCAGCAGCAGAAACAAGGGTGAGATGCCTTCCCAGTTTCTTTCCAAGTCCTCTGTAGATGTCAGATGTTGGTGCCCGCACTTCCGTTTCTAGGGACCCATGCCAGCATTTTTCGTGGGTGCTTGCCTCAGACAAGGCCTCAGTGTGGTCTTACTGAACAGCTGAAATGATCCAGGTCTGGGCTGGGGGTGCAGCTTGGTGGTAGAGTGCACGCCTAGCATGTGCGAGGCCCTGGGTTTCACGCCCAGTACCATGAAAAAAAAAAACCCCAAAAAACAGTTGAGCATGGTGGCGCACCCCTGTAATCCCAGCACTCAGGAGGCTGAAGCAGGAGGATCACTGCGAGTTTGAGACCAGCCTAGGCTCCATAGCCAGTTCCGGGCCAGCCTGAATTACATAGTGAGACCCTGTCCCAAAGATGCAGGTTTCTGTGCACTTGATCTCACCCTCACGCTGACTGGTCTCGCAGTAAGTGCTGCTCTGTGTCTCCCACCTCATGAATGCCCTTGTGATGCCCATTTCCCACTGCGGCTGCTGAATGGACTGAAGCTCAGCTCATACAAACACCCACCGAACAGTCTTAGACCTCGAATTACGCAGCTAATTTTCTTTGTAGCTGCTCCACTGCTTAGATTTCTTTACCTCGAGTTTTAGCCTAAGATTGACCTACAAGCCAGGTGTGGTGGCACACACCTGTAATCCCAGCACTTGGGAGGCTGAGGCAGGAGGATCGTTGCAAGTTCGAGACCAGCCTGGGCTACAAAGTGAGCTCAAGGCCAGCCTGAACTGCATAGTGAGACCCTGTCTCAAAAATGAGAAACAAAAACAAAACAAAAAGATTGACCTACAGGTCAGAGGTCAATCCTCTGCCTCTGGGGATTGAACCCCACTCTACCACTGCACTTACCAAGCCAGTTAATCCTTAGCCAGTTATCCTATTGACCACTCTCTTACGAGGTCATTATGTGTGATCCTCCTGCCTCAGTGTCCCAGAATGCAGGGATGACAGTTGTGGGCCATCATGCCCAGCTGTTTTTTGCTTTTTGATTAAAAGGTTTTGTATCCATCCTTAGGTAAATTCTTAAACTTTGTAAGCCTCAGTCTCATCATCCTTAACATGGCAACAAAAAACTGCCTTGTATGGTGGTGCATGACTGTAATCTCAGGCCTCGGGAGGTTGAGGCAGGCAGATTACTGTCATTTTGAAGCTAGCCTGGGCCACAGTGAGTTCAAGGCCAGCCAGGACTACATAGTGAGACCCTGTCTCAACCCTTCCTCACCAAAATACAGCAATAAATGAATCAGAGTCATTTGTGGTAAATGAGATCACGTATGCACTCTGCATAGACTTTCACGTTTCAGATCTCATGTGCTAGCTGTGTAATCTTGTGTGCATCTACTCCTTAGGCTAAATTTCCTTCCTCTGCGAACTGCAGCAAAAGAGAAAGAATTCTGCAGTGCTGTGTCCAGCCTAAGGTAGTAAGTACTATCTCACCTGGTTTTACAGCCTGGCTGCGGCTCCCCAGCAGCACTCCTAGACCGTCTGCATCCTGGGCCTCCACTTTGTCACTGTGAAGAGTGCAGGGTAGCACATCCCCGCTGGGCGATGCATAGAAGATTGTCCCATTGGGCAGCTTGAACCACTGGATGGGACCACGCCGAGCTGCCCCATGGACAGCATGCGTTTACCACAGGTGGTGCAGAGCTGCCTGGCAGGAAGACACATGAATTGTGTGTGGACCCCCTCCTGAACTGTTAATGACCCCTAAGGGCTGCTCTGAGGTTTGCTTACCAAGGGCTAAAGTACCACAGTTCCCTTGAAGGTGTGTCCCTGGGGTGGAGATGGGTGACTGAGGATAGCTTCTCACCAGCTGTTTTTAAGATTTTCAAAGCTGAAGCCGGGCATGGTGGTGCACACCTGTCATCCCAGCACTTGGGAGGCTGAGACAGGAGGATCATTGTGAGTTCGAGACCAGCTTGGGCTACAAATGAGCTTAAGGCCAGCCTGAACTGCATAGTGAGACTCTGTCTCAAAAAGACAAAAAAAAAAAAAAAAAATTTTTTTCCAACCTGGGCTCAGGACGTGGCTCAGTGGTAGAGCATTCACTTAGCCAGAGCAAAGCCCTGGAGTCAATCCCCAGACACACACACACGCACACACTACTCACACTCCTTCACTCTCTTCGTACCTTTGGTCAGCAAGCAATTTTTTGATAATTTTGATCTGCATATACCTTCTTTTTCCCTTTCTGTACTGGGGGGATTGAACCCAGAACATTTGCACTGAGCTACAGCAACAGGCCTTCTCCCCTTCCTGTCCCCAGCTATTTTTTTTTCAGCTATTGTCTTTTAAATTGTTTTTTGTTTTGTTTTTGTTTTTTCTCTGGTACCAGAAACCGAACTCACGACCTTGCGCTTGCCAGGCAGGCGCTTTGCCGCTGAGCTAAATCCCCAGCCCTTGTCTTTTAAATTTTTTGACAGTTCTGTGTTGTTCAGATTGGCCTTGAATTTGCCAGTTTGAGGCAGGCCGATTCTTCTGCCTTGGCCTCCTGACTAATTGGGATTACTGTGCAGGTGTGCACCACCACACCTACTTCTTTTTAAAATCTTGAGGCTGAGACAGGAAGATCACCACAAGTTTGAGGCCAGCTTGTGCTGCAGAGTGAAAGAGTTCAAGACCAGCCTGAACTACATGGTGAGATGCTGTCTCAAAGAAAAAAAAAAATCTTGGAAGAGCATTTGTAATGGAGTCAGTAAGCTGCGAGAGGACTACCAGGACTCACAACGGAAGGCTCCCGCCATCGTGTCTGACTGAACGTCATCCTTACCTGCTGCCCACATTACAGCTGCAGTTCCAGTGACTAGTGCTGGGCTTTTAAGCTCTTGTAATAGTTTCTGGAGGCTCCTGGTTTATATTGCCACAAAGTGAATATGGCTCCTTGGTCAGTCTTTGAAAGTAAATTCTCACGTCATGTTTTTGGTTTGTTTGAGACAGGGTCTTGCTTTGTGATTCAGGCTAGCCTCAGCCTCCTGAGTGCTGGGATTACACGTGTGCACCACCCCACGCGGCTGTAACCCTGTAACTATTGCTGTAATGCATCTTCATCTTGTTCCTAGTTCAAGAGTCTACACTGCGTGCTTTTTTTGCCCTCTGCTCTTAACCCTCTCCAGTCCATCCTTTGTAGCTTAGAACGCACTTGTTTCCAACTTCCCCTAGTAACTGTTGGTCTTGTTCAACTAAAGCCTGCCAGACAGGCATACTACACCCTGTTTAAATCGTATTTAAACCGGAAATATTCTTGGCCCTCTGCCCTTCGTATGCCTGAAGTCCTTTTTCACACACGGTAGTGTGGATAACACAAACCTTCCTGTCATTTCCCCTTCCCGCGTTTATCTCCCTTCTACCTGTCCAAATCTTTTCATGTTTCCCCCAACACATCACTTTTGGCGGGGAGGGGGACTGGGAATTGGGCTCAGGAGTGCTCTATCACCGAGCTACATTCCCACCCCCTGCTGTCTGGGTCCATTCCCCAGGCTGACCTCGAATTTGTGATTGTCCTGTCTCAGCATCCTAGGTAGCTGGGATCACAGATGTGCACCACCACACCCAGCACAAAGCTGTGACTTATTCATCTCTTTATCCCATCTCTTGGCCGTGTTTGCTGAAACAGCACTACCCCAAATGTGTGTGGATTGTTACTGCTCGGGTGCGTACTAAAATTTTCACTCTGGTGTAAACAAAATGAGCTTGATGCGGGGCCTACCAGATAGCGGAGTCACCTATTAAATCATTCACTCCTCACAACCCTAGGAGGTAGACACAAACATCGGAGGGTGTGACCGGCTCAAGGTCACACGGCTGGCTAATCGTGGAGCCAGCAAGGCTCCCCCGGGGAATGCGGCCACCACCTCTCCCCCTGGCTGAGGAATGAGGACGTTCTCGGCTCCCCTCTCCTCGAGGGCAGCGGTCTTCGCTCAGCCCCACCCGTGCTTCCGGCTCTGAACGCGGCCGCGCCGCGGGATCGAATCCCGGGGGGTTCAGAAGCCCAGCGCCGCGATCCCGTGAACTTGCTGGCCCCTTTCCGCGTTCCCACCTCAAACCCTATCTTCTCCCAAGAGCTCTAGTGACACAGCGTTCTCGCCCTTGGCACGGACCGTCCCCCGGCCCCCGACGCGGCCCCTCCTCCGCCGAATCCCGCCAAGTCACCGCCTCGGGGCGCAGGGCTCTTTCCCCTACGGCAGGGGCAGGCTGCGGGGTGTGGGGCTGCGGGGCCGCGGCTCGGCCTTCTCCATCGCCCTCGCGCAGAGCTGTGGGCAGGTGTCCGAGGGTTCCCGCACCGAGGGACCCCTGCCGGGCTCGCGGGCCCCTCCTCTTCCCCTGCGGCCGGTCCGAGCCGCTCTCCTCGGTGTGCACGGCGCGGCCGCGGTGTCCGCCTCCTCCGGCGGCTTCGGCAGGGGCCGGGCGCTGGCTCCGGTGACCACCCCAGCGCTGTTCTTCCGTAGGCATCGCGCCGTGGGGCGTCCGCGCGTGACCCCCTCAGGTCCAGCCCGCGTCCGTCCGCAGCCGCCG
>NW_004955407.1:38055771-38114415 GCF_000276665.1 Chinchilla lanigera | reverse complement strand
TTTTTTCTGTTTTTTTTTTTTTGGTGGCGTCTGGGTTTGTTTTGGCAGGAAACGGCCGGGGGGCGGCGCGGGGCGGAGATGGGGGCGCTGCTGCCGCGGCCGGGGTGGGTCTCCAGGTGCGGCCGCCTACGGGGGCGGGGTGCGGACGCCAGCCACTCAGCGATGCGCTCTCTTCGCCGTCTGCCTGGGCTGCACTTGTAAGCCGTGCTCTGATTGGTCGCCTTGCTTGTGCCCCGCCCAGCTCTTCCGACCACTTGTTCCTTAGGAATAGTCACGGGTCTCTATGTGGGGAGCACTGCTCCTGCTGAGCTTTTTTTTCCTCCCGTTTTTTGCTCAGCAGTGTGTTAAAATACTTGAATATGCCGCTCCAGGGCTTTGGCTGCTTTGAAGCAGTGTTTGAATCCCTTACGAAGCTGATTTACTTTGAGGCGTTACACTCGATCGTGCTGTGTGTAACTCGTAAAGGGCTCTTGAGCAGTGTTAACGTGGATTACATTTCTCTTTTTGCTTTGTGAATCT
Source organism: Chinchilla lanigera (assembly GCF_000276665.1). NCBI lineage: Eukaryota > Metazoa > Chordata > Mammalia > Rodentia > Chinchillidae > Chinchilla > Chinchilla lanigera. The sequence continues at coordinate 38,113,896 of NW_004955407.1, read as the reverse complement.
GTTCAGCTGCGCTTACTATGTATAATTCAGTTTTATACATTACTATAGCAGTTGCACAAGTGTGTTTGTTCTTAGTGGAATGAGACATTTTCTCAGCGCTTTTGACAATTTAGGAATTCTTTTAATTGACAGTCCATATTCAGCGTCTAGTATAAAGAAAACAATTAGAGAAGACAAAAGTTTCTTCATGAGCTTTTACCCGATTCTAAGACCTATAGGTGGAAGGTGGTGGAATGTTATTCTTGTTTTTTATTTTTATTTTTTTAGTTTTTATTTTTGCTTTTTTTGCTGTACCGGCAATTGAATTCCAGACCTTGCGCTTGCTAGGCAGGCGCTGTGCCACTGAGCTAAATTCCCAGCCCCTATTCTTGTATTAAATATAAGAAAGAGAGGATTTGTTGTTCACGCTTGAGTATTTGTTGAGTTGTTTTTTTTTGTTTGTTTGTTTGTTTTTTTGATCTTTGGGAGTATTCGTTGAGTTTTGCTGTGCGTAGGCCTCAGTCCTGTTAGTGTTCTACCGCAGCCACCCTCCCAGCCAAGTGTGCATTAGGGTTAAAGTAGCAAGGAGTGTTAATGTGTCCCACAGTGTTTTTACAAAAGTAAACGAAAAAAAGTGAATAGATGAGTATTTTCAGGAGCTTGAGTTCTAGAAATGATGATCATGTTCGTTTGTTTTCTTGAGTTTTGGTATTTTCAGATTCTTTGTGGGGGGGTCGCATCCCTTGGGGTTAGAAGGCAGAGCTTTCCCAGTAATTGGGGGGCACTACCATTGAGCTACAGCCCCAAGCAAATTCCACTTCACCTCTGAGCACCTTTAGCTTGAGACTTACATTGAGGCAACATTTAAAGGGCACCCTTATTTTACTGTGGTTTATAGTATAAAATATCGTTTTGGATAAGCATAAGTGTTGCTGATACGACACTGGAGTTATGCTACTGGAGAGAAAATTTTTTTTTGTCTTTTTGAGAAAGGGTTTTGCTATGCAGTTCAGGCTGGCCTTGAACTTGCTGTGTAGCCCAGGCTGATTTCAAACTCATGGCCTGCCAGAGTCTCCTACCTCGTCCTCCCTAGTGCTGGGTTTACAGACATGTACCACTATGCCTGGCAGGAAAATTCCTTAACTTTTTTTTTGGCACTGGGCAAGAATCGAACTCAGGGTCCCACACTTGCCAGGCAGGTGCTGTGCTGCTGAGTTATATCCTTGGCCTAAAATTCCTTAACTTAAAAACAAAAAAAGAAAAAGCAGGAAAATTAACTTTTGAAACAAGTATGATGCTATAACTGCTGAAAAGTTACCAAGTTACCTGTAAAATAAGTTTAAAAAAATACGCATTATTTTGGGTTTTACTATTAGAACTGCTTGAAACTCTACCTAAAATATTCTGTTTAAAGTTATTTAGCTGGGTGTGGTGGCGCACACCTGTAATCCCAGCGCTCAGGAGGCTGAGGCAAGATGATCCTTACGAGTTTGAGGCCAGCCTGGGCTACAAAGTGAGTTCATGGTCAGTCTGAACTGCATAGTGAGACCCTGTCTCAAAAAGACCCCCCCACCCAAAAAAACTTACTTAAGTTCTCCGTCCTGACAGCTCTGATGATGGCAGATGTTATCACTGTTCTAGCTGGTTTTTTTTTTTTTTTTTTTTTTTTTTTTGGTTTTTCTCCGGTACCGGGAACCGAACTCACGACGTTGCGCTTGCCAGGCAGGCGCTTTTGCCGCTGAGCTAAATCCCCAGCCCTGTTCTAGCTGGTTTAATGACTGGTGGGTGTCACCCCTAGCCAGTGGGTGCTCATGAGCCTCCTCTATACAGAATGACTGGTTTGATTTGGTTTTTTTGAGTCAGGGTCATGCGACAGTTTAGGCTAGCCTTCAACTCACTTTGTAGCCCAGGCTGGCCTCAAAACTCAAAGCAATCCTCCTGTCTTAGTGTCCTGAGTGCTGGGATTACAGGTGTGTGACACCATGCCTAGCTGAACTTTTTTTGTTTTGTTTTGTTTTTTGTTTTTTTGAGGCAAAGTCAGCCCAGGGCTGGCCCTGTGTAGCCCAGGCTGCCTTGAACTCATGGTGATCTCCTGCCTCAGCCTTCTGAGTGTTGGGATTACAGGTGTGCACTACCATAGCTGGCCTGGGCTTGAATTTGTGACCCTCCTGCCTCAGCCTCCATAGAGTGCTGAGATTACAGGTGTGTGCCACCATAACAGTCTTACTTGAGATATTTAAATTATAAACTATTAGTGAAATTTTCAAACAGGAAAGTACAACATGAACCCCCCACCAGATACCTGTTACTTAGTCTTAGTGGTTAATAAAGGAATATAGTACGTGTTATTTATCCACACTATGTTATAAAGCAAATTCCAAGTAACCGTTTATTTCATTGGTTAATATGCTCTTTGCTCCTTTGGTGGTACTGGGGGATTGAATCCAGCTCACTTTGTAGCCCAGGCTGGTCTTGAACTCGCAGTGATCCTCCTGCATTCGCCTCCCGAGTGCTGGGATTACAGGTGTGTGCCACCACACCGTGTATTTTTACTTTTAAGGAACCATGATAGTGATCAGTTATTAGTGTAGCTGGAAACTGCCAGAAGGGGTGAGCAATTGGAGCCCCTTTGTATGTCTAGCTTTTATTACTGTGTATTGTTTTCATATGTCTTTTGGTTATACTTTTCTGTGGGTGTTTAAGATCAAGTTAAAGTGAGACTTGTGATAATCGAAATTAGCCTCTTGCTGTCTGTCGAGGTCAGTTATGTGTCCTCAGGCATTAATTTTGGAACCTCTTAGCTCCTCTGTGAGTGTCAACCACCAGGGTGGGTCATGGTCTTGCTCCACTATGGGAAACTTTTCCCTCTTTAGTGATCCTTTTTTAGCACACTGCACATTTGTTGATTCCTTTCCTCTGGGGTTCAGCAATCTTCCTATTCAGGAGATTAAGTTACTCACCAAAGTTGTAGGCTTCTGTAGAAAAGGTTCCCTCAGGTCCTGGGTCCTCATTGATCTTAGAGAACTAGGGTCAAAATATTGCCTATCTTTGTTGCCCAGTTACCTTTCTAGGTTTAGTCTCTAAACTTCAGTTGTTAAACACGCAGAAGAGAAGATTAGTTATATCTCTACTGCAGAGAGAGCAGTGAGCTTAACTTTTGTAACCTCATCTGAATATCAAGTACTTTGAAGAATAAAGTACAGCCAGAGGACTGTTATTTGTTTATTTATTTTTTTCCTGGTACCGGGAATCAAACTCACCACGTTGCACTTGCCAGGCAGGTACTGTGCCGCTGAGTTAAATCCCCAGCCTGGACTGTTACTTCTTAACCAACCATGGTGGTTTTAGTAGCGGAATGCCTGCAGAATGTTAGCATGCAACAGTTGTATAGCTTTACAGAGAAAACTCGGTATCAGGAGCCATACAGAGTATGACAATCATGATGACTGTTGTTGTAACACACTTAAATGGCCATCTTAGTATAGAATAGCCTTTCTAGTCAAACATCTCTGTCTGATCACAAGACATCAAATGACACAAACTCACCTAATTTGTTATCCTTCAATAAGATGCCACCCAAGGAGAATGTACCTGTCTATAAATGTACTAGAAATTTTTAATGACATTGTTTGGACTGCCTGGCTACTGAACATCTCTAAGTATAGTGACATGTATACATATCATATAAGTTTAAAAAAAATACCATTTGACTGGTGACCTCCTGCTGGCTTGAAATGTATCTTTTGTTACGAGTACATGAAGCACAAGAGAAATGCAGATATCTGAGTCTAAAGGAAAAGATTATCACCATAAACAATCTTCGTTTTACATCTTAGAAGACCTGTACCTCTGGAAAGCACAAATACATTTAGTACACCATGAAATTAGCAGTAATGAGTGTCACAGCTGTAGGAAAATATTTATTAGTTTTGTACCAAGAGCATCTTTTAATAAAATCTTATTGTTTTACCCACAGAAAACTTAACCTTTTGATGATAACCTATGTAAACATACCACAATAATATGTTTAGCAGTATCACAATAATAGGTTTATTTATGTTTAGCATATCACAATGATATGTTTATTGGGGTTGTATTTCCCATAAGGCTATGGAAACTCTTGGGGTGCCCTTAGTGAACAAAGATGAAATAAAGCTTTCCAGGTAGCTGCTCTTTTATTCACCAAGGGGAGTCCTGTTTGTAGTTTTCCTTAAGCCCAACGGGGTCCCCATTTAATTATCTTGACAAATTTTAGATGACCTGTGAGAACAACATAATAACACGTATCTTGACCAATGAAAGACTCCTGAGTCTTGACATGGCATTTGCAAAATCAGTCTGTACATTTTGAGTAGCTAGGAACCTGGGTAGAAGCATGTCTTAACTCTAGTGATAGTTATCTATAAGCCACTTTAAATTCTAGACATAAATATTTTTAAAATCCAAAGAGGCAGTAAGGAGAAGAAATACTGAGCTCAAACAAAACAGTTTCAGATGTCGCAACCAGTCACAAATTGAACAGACAGGCACACATAAGACAATTGTTCCTAGAACAGAGTGTACTCAGATATATTTGGTCAAGTTGAAGTACAGTAACCCTTTTACAGTTTTTAAGTTTCTATAAATAGACTAGTCAGAACTTTTCTGGGTCAATTAACAGAGATCTCTTGTAATAAAAATTAGAAGGAATAAAAACCTTTGACATCTACTAAAGCAAAGACAGTTTTTAAGATGGGCCCTAGGCTGATGGTTTATCTGATTGGAATACCCATCTGTACAAGCTCCTCATTGTTGCTTTGATAGCCACAGTTGTTTGATAGTCACAGCTGATAGCCAAATCTGCCTTTTGATAGCCACCTGTGACTGTTCCCTCTAAAGGGACAGTCTGTTAAAAGTAATTTTAACTATTTACAGGGGGAGCCAGGCCAGGTTTGAGTAGAGAGAGACTAGGTGGCACTCTTTGGAGCTAAGTATGGATTCCAAATGGTGGGGGAGGAAGGCCTGCTGAGGCTCCAACTGGCTCTGCTGTAGATGTCTTCCTTTTGGCAGTGTTTTTCCTTTTTGAAAAGAAACAAGGGGGAAGAAGGTGTCCCCGCCTGCCCCTCTTCCTCTGTGCCCATTGTAAGGCATCCCTTACACATCACCCTGTCCCGTGCCAGTGGTGGCAGGTTGGAGGTGCAAGGAAGTGGCCAGAACCGGGTTAGCTCCTCTTACTGTGCACCTGGGCCCCCTTCCTTGTGATCCTTGGACCATGCTTAGCTGTAGGGCTTCCTTGGTCAGATCCTCCATTAGCATATCTCTGAGAATAGTGGCCGGCCTGGTAAGATGTTCTGGAGAGAAATCATGATGAATGAGGCAGTCCCCAGGAGACAGGGCTTTGCCTATTCTTTAATACCTGTTTCCATTTAAAACTGTTATTAAATTCATGAGGTTCTCTAGGAATATTTTGTTCTATCCTTGAACTTAGCTGTGTTATAAAAATCAGTCTGCCCTGTGTTATAGAAACCAGTCAGCATTGTTCTTGAGGGGAGAGAGAAGCAAGAGGAGTTAATTTCCAGTTCTCCCTACAGACTAACAGGCAGATAAACTTGGACTAAAACCTGTGCATTTATTTTTTGAGAGCTTTAGTATTAAATCTGGAGGAGTTTTTGAGAATACGATCCAGAGATAAGTAAAGGTCAGCTTCACTCTGGAAGGGCCCCAGGGAGGGGAAACTCACCATTCTGGAGATTTGGTTCTGAAATCTAGCAGCCACAGGGAGTGAATTGTCTTGGACCAAACACCGTTGTAAACTGTGTTATTATATCTTGAGAGCAGGGCAGTGCAGAAGGGACAGAAGAGTGACTCTTGAATACGGCACAAGAACTAAATCCTGTTTTAAATTTTGAAACAGGGTCTCAACACATTGCCTTGGCTGGTCTCGGATTTGTGAAAGAGGAAGAATAGAACTGTTCTGTCAGGCATGAGGACTTCTAAGGGCTAGGTTTGTAAAGGGGGAGCTTATTATTACTATTATTTTTTATTTTTTGTCTTTTTTGAGACAAGGTCTTGCTATGCCATTCAGGCTGGCCTTGAGCTCATTTTGTAGCCCAGGCTGGTCTCGAACTTGCTACGATCCTCCTGCCTCAGCCTCCCAAGTGCTGGGATTACAGGCGTGCGCCACCACGCCCAGCTAAGGGGGAGCTTATTAAAAGCTTATTCCTGGGCGGGGGATTCAGGTTATCTTTTCTCTTCTCTCCTATGTATTTTTTTATTAGTGCATATTAAGAGATTTAGAGCTTTGAGTAGCTTTTTTTTGTACTGGGAATCAGACTCAGTACCTCGCACTTGCTAGGCCAGTGCTGTGCCACTCAGCTATATCCCTGGCCCAACATAATTTGTTTTTACAGATCGACTTCTTTGGTAGCCAGAAAAAAGAAAACTAAAAAAGGGAAACAAGAAAAAGCAGATCATTCTTACATTGTAGTAAATCATTGGAGGGATGGTTGTCATTAAGATTTTTTTTTTTAAGTGCTTGGATAGGACTTGTGTGTGAAAAATAGACTTTTGAAAGTTATTTGGGCTCAATGTAGTGGTGTACACCTGTAATCCCAGCACTTGGGAGGCTGAGGCAGGAGGATAGCCACACGTTCAAGGCCAACCTGGTCTACATAGTGAGTTCAAGGTCAGCCTGAATACATAGTGAGATCCTGTCTCAAAAAACAAAACAACAAAAGATGAGTTACTTGTATTGAAATCAGTGTTTAGCTTATTAGAGTTGTCATTTCTCTTAAACCTTCAATTAGAAATTTTGTGTACAAACAAGTATACACTTTGATTTTCAATTAGTAACTTAATTATGCATCTTAATCTTAAGATGCATAATTCCACTTACACAGTCGTATCACACAGATACTACACCAAGTAGGAGTAAACTTAAAATAAGTCTAAGTGTGTTCTTTCTGAGGATTTAACTTCTGTAAATACAGTATTTCAAATTTATTTTGTAAGTTCTTTTTACTATATTAAACATAAATAAAAGTCACTCAGAGATCACAGTTTTGTTACTATATCAGAATAGACATGACTTGTATGGGTGAATCTGTGCTTTCTTTTTTACTTCATTTTTGCTTATTTGCCAACCTTTTTGAGTTATTAATTACCTCTGTATCCAAAAATGGAACAATGTCCCCATCTAAATACTATAGGATTTAGAAATCAGGCATGATAGATGGCTATAGGCCAAGACTTCGAACCAGGTGGGGTTAGATAGGATCTACTTGAGTCTCAGATTGAATCTTTTTTGTGGTAATCTTACCTATTGTTTTATTTTGTTACTATTTTTTGAGCCAGGTCTAGCTTTGAGACATGAAATTCAGGCTGGCCTTGAACTCACTGTGTAGCCCAGGGTGGCCTTGAACTCATGGCAGTCCTCCTGCCTCAGGCTCCTGAGTGCTGGGATTACATGTGTGCATGCTCTTACCTATTTAAAATAAATGTTTTTATAAACATTCTTCCTCACCAGTACTGTAACTCATCCTGTTACTGTTTTATTTTCATTGTGGGATTCTAAAGACCTTTTTATACAGAGTATAGTTAATTTCTTTCATCTGTGGAGCCTGCATTTTCTTTGAAGTTGATTGTAGAGAAAGGTCATTGTGTAAGCATTTCATTGGTAATTTGCAGAACACTAATCATGGCAGTGTGATAAGAAGTTAAAGTCTAGCAGTGATCTTCCTGCCTCAGTCTCCCAGGCAGCAAATTACTTAGTCTTAACACCAATTTTTTGATCGGTATAGCAGAGATAATGAAAATTGTATCGAAAATTACTGTACCTGGCAAGTGTGAGTTCCTGAGTTCAAGTACCAGTACCCCCTCAAATTACTGTAAACATATGAAAAAGATGGCTTTACAGTATACATGCAGTAGTAGTCAAGTAGTAGTAACATTTATTGCTGATAAAACAGTAAAAGATAATTGGTTTTTCTGTCACTTAATTTGTTTGTGGCAAATTCTCTGTATGAATGCTAGTGGCTGGATGAGGAACAGTCTGTGTAGTGCAGTGCTGGGTATTGGTGGTGGTATTGCTGTCTGGGAGTCCCTCGGACTTGCCTGTGCTGTGTTCAGCATACTGTAGTTCCACAGCCTCACCTAGTCACAGCAGTTATTTGTGTCTAAGGATAAAAGTCCTTAGAATTCTGTTTTCTTTTGGATCATCTATCCATATGGATTTTTGGCAGCGTATTTCACTGGTTTCTTAGAAAGATTTGTTAAAACTTACAGCTGTGGATTGTGGATTCCTGACTCTTTTTTTTATTTTGAATTTTGTTACTAGGCACATGACAAATTTACCGCCCCCCCGCCCCCCCGCCGGGACCGGGAATCAAACTCACGACCATGAGCTTGCCAGGCAGGCGCTGTGCCACAGAGCTAAATCCCCAGCCCCAACCCTTGTTTTTAAAATTAGGAAATGCCTCTGCTTGCCTTAAGGTCTACTTTGCTTCCCTTTAAGTCTCAGTCAGTCTCCGGCCCCTCCTCTCTCCTTTTCTCTCCCTCCCTCTCCCTACCGTAGATTTGCTGAATCTTCAGTCCTTTTCTCCTTTTTTTATTTTTGAGATAGGGTTTCACCTTTTCACTGGTTTGACCAGACTGGCCTGAATTTGAGCTCCTCTGGCCTCAGCTTCTTGTGCTTAGCAATGGCACTGTATATTTTTTCCATCCTTTTACCTTCATTCTTTCTGTATTCTCATACTTAATGTCTCTCTTACAAACGATGTGTAGTTTTATTATGCATTTTCTCAGTTATGCTTACATCATTTTTATTTAATATACTTCATCTTAATTGGACTTAATTTTATTAACTACTATCTCATTTCTTCTTTTTTTTTTTTGGTTTTTCTCTGGTACCGGGAACCGAACTCACGACCTTGCACTTGCCAGGCAGGCGCTTTTGCCACTGAGCTAAATCCCCAGCCCCTCATTTCTTCTTAAAATGGACATAATTATACATATTCAGTGGGGTATAGTGCGTTTTGATGCATAAGTATGATGTTCACTGGTAAATACAATGTTCACTGTATTTATCCTTTTTATGCATATTGTGAATCATGTCTTAATTATTATTAAGTTTCGTAGTGCTAGAAATTGAACCCAGGGCTTTGTGCCACAAGCACTCTTACTACCAAGCTATATCCCCAGACCTTTTTAAAATTTGAGATAGTCATTTAGGCAGGCCTTGAACTCTTGATCTTCCTGCCTCAGCCTCCAGAGTAGGTTGGATTGCAGGTGTGGGCTGCCATACCTGCCTACCATTTCTCTTTTATTTCTTTTCTCTCAATTTCTTTAGGTTTGGTCAAGTAATTCTTTTTTTTTTTTTTTTTGTATTTCTTCTTAGTTATGTATCCTTTCATCCTTTCAGTGCTTTTCCAGGAGATTACAGTATGCATACCTAGGCTCCTTTATCTTTTTTCGGATAAGTGAAGTTAGTTCATTGTTAGTTTCAGTTGTCACTTTTTTGGCTTTTGTACTGTTAATCATCTTACTTTTGTCTGTATGATGAATTTATCAGGATGTTATTGCTAGTTTTTTTTTTTTTTTTTGGTCTTTTTGAGACAGGGTCTCGCCATGCCATTCAGATTGGCCTTAAACTCATTTTGTAGCTCAGACTAGCCTTGAACTTGCAAGATCCTCCTGCCTCAACCTCCCGAGTGCTGGGATTACAGGCGTGCACCACCACGACTGGCTCTGTTGCTGCTTTTTAAAAGTTAGTATTTACTTGCTTACCTATATACTTTCCCTGGTATTTTGAATTCTTACAGTTCTATAGGTTTTATTTCTGATAAATTTTCTTCAGTCTGCAAAATTTATTTTGGTATTCCTTTTAATGAAGATTTAATGATAAAAAATAACTTTTTAAAAAACATTTTGAGGGGCTGGGGATTTAGCTCAGTGGCAAAAGTGCCTGCCTGGCAAACGCAAGGTCGTGAGTTCGGTTCCTGGTACCGGAGAAAAAAACAAAAAACAAAAAAACAAAAAACATTTTGAGTTGAAGACATTTGTTCAGCCTTTTTTATAAAATGAAAGATTTTTATCCAGGTGTGACGGTGCTTGATTATATTCCCAACTACTGAGGATCACAAGTTTGAAGCTACCATGACAACTTAATGAGACTCTGTCTCAAAATTAAAAACAAAAGCACAATCAGGTGGGGGTATAGCTCAGTGCTAGAGCGCCCCGGATATCCTGAGTGTAGTTCTTAGTATCACAAAGCAAACAAACTTTTGCTAGCTGTGAAATTATTCTGGTGTGTACGTACAATGTATATAATACTGTGATGTATATGTAATGCTTTCTGTATAAATGATATATGTGTGTATCCTCATTCATATGAATTAAAGATGTCCTATAGTCTCATAGTTTGCTTGATTTTGAAGATTGCTATTTAGAAGTGTTACTGTTACTGCTCTGAAGATTTTTTTTTTTTAAACAACTCATCCTTTATTGTGCCACAGTGCTTTTAACAGAAAGGCTTAAGGGAGTAAGTTCCAGAGTCCAAACTGGGGTGAGGGGGAGTTGAAACCCCCATTTGGTGAAGCTTTTCTATCTCAGTCATCCGTCGTAGACACTTTTCCAAGACCTTGGTCAGATGTGTTTTTCTCATCTTGCTGCTTGTTACGGTTTTCATTTTGGGACTGGGCTATAATGGAGTGGTTGAGTCCTTGCCTGGCATGGGCAAGACCCTGGATTTGATTCCCAGACCACCAAAAATATTTTATTATTGTGTTGTACTATGATGTGCTGTAGTCATTATGTATGCTGCATAACAGATTATTCCAACTTTTACTGGTTTAAAGTACAGATTATGATTCCCTCATAAAGGGTCCAAGCACAGCTTGGGTGGATCCTCTGTCTCTGTCAGGGTTGCAGACAGACTGTCAGCCTGAGCTGGGACTTGTGCAGGTTTGTCTGGGGAAAGGTCAGTCTCCATGCCCACAGAGTATTTGTATTTGGCAGTATTGGTTCCTAGAGGATTGTTAGGTTGAGGTACTCAGTTCCTAAATTGGCTGCTGGCCACCTTCTCCTGTTGGTTTCTCCAGTATGGCACTGTAAGACATCATAAGGTCAGAAGGTGCCAAGCAGCTGAGCATGGTGTGCACATGTAAACCCGGCACTCTGGGAGGCTGAGGCAGGAGGATCCCAAGTTTGAGCCCAGTCTGGGCAGCTTAGCGACTCTGCAGGATACCATCTCAGGATAAAAAATACATAAGACGGGTGGGAATGTGTGAAGGCTCATGTTTAATATCCAGTAACCATCTTCCCCTCAGGCATTGTACACTTGTAATTCCAGCTACATAGGAGGAGTTCTGTGGATTGATTTTAACTGTTGACAACGGGATGTTGTCATATAGTCTTACGTGTAACTAAAGTCTCACATAGAAAGGATAGAAGAGGCCAGAAGAAACAGTTTGAAGGTACGAACCTGGCTGGGCATCTGCTGAGCCAGGGCTCACACTCGCTGTGTGTGGAGGTAGCTGGCACTTTTTGTGTCAGAGGAACACTGAGCCTGGGAAGGGCTGTTAGTGTGGGGCTGAACCAGTCTAAGTCATAACTGTTGGTGTCTGGGCTTCATTGGAGCAGTTAGTTCATCACTGATTTGATGTGTTTTGAAAATCAGATCAAGATTTCCCTCCAGTAGAACTTGCTGTTTGGCACTGGTGAAATTCCTGATAGGTCTCTATTTTGTAGTGAAGCTGTCCCTTTAAAGCCTTTGTAGGGCTGGGGATATAGCTCAGTGGCATAAGCGCCTGCCTGGCAAGCGCGAGGTTGTGAGTTCGATTCCTGATACCACAAAAAAAAGGCCTTTGCAGATCTTGCTATGTTTACACTGAGCCGCCAGCTCTGTGGGTTTGCTCTGCAGTTCTGCCCCTGGCTGTCTCTGGCACCTGCTCTGTTCCCTGTCACTAGCCTGTGTGGATCTCTGCAGTACACCTGGAATGGGGGTTTCTCCCTGTGCTGCCGTACCAGCATTCACAGCCCTGTGCGAGAGAATTGGGGTGGATGCAGATGCATTCAGGACTTTCCTTCCCTGTATTTGCTTTGTTTTTGTTTTTGCTTCTGTTTCTGTTTTTGTGTTGGTATAGAGGAGTGAGCCTAGAGCCTTCCACGTGCTCGTCAAAACCCACAGCGTCATCCATGACCTTTATGCACCTCAGGATTCCTTCTAGCTGAGTATGGGGGCGCATGCCTGTAACCCTAGCACTTGGGAGGCTGAGGCAGGAGGATTGCTGAGTTCAAGGCCAGCCTGAACTGCGTAGTGAAACCCTGTTTCAAAAAGACCAAAAAAAAAAAAAAATTCTTCTGGGCAGTCATGTCACCGGTGCCACAGGTGGCTGTTAAGGTTGTTGAAAGTTTGTCACCATTTTCCTTATTTTTATCTGTTACCATTTCTTCTTGTCCTTTGTGGGACTAAAGTAACCCACAAATCTCTTTTTCTGTTCACTGGAAGGGCATATCACTTTTCTGAGATGTAGTTCACATTTGTTTCCTTAGCTCTTTTGCTATTGCAAGCAGAAACACTGAAACCACACCCAGAATTTTGAGGCAGATTTATTTACCTCTGTGGGCACTGATGAGGATCATTCCCAGAATATCAGGCTCTGATCTCTGGTGGTCTAGGGCTTGTATGGGACAAGCAAGCAGAAAGTATAGAAATGGATTGTCAACTGGGGATTGGTGTATGTAGTGTGTACCACAGTGACCAGCCATTTCTAAGAGACAGAAGTACCCAGAACTGGAACAGGAAATCTTACCTGGGCAACTAAGAAACTGAAGTATATTGGCTGGGTGGGGCATTTTCTATTACACTTTGATGGGTTCAATTTATCGTTCTTTTAAGTATGTCCAGTTCGTTCTCATGGTTACTATTTTAATAGTAAGTTTGTGTGTGTGGGCGTGCGTATGTTTTCCTTGGGATTGATTCCTGGACCTCTTTTATACTAGCAAATGTGCTACCCCTGAGCCATATCCCTGCCTACAGATGGTCATTTTTAACTTAAAATTGTGTCGACCTGTAATTGTCTATATTTATTTGTAGAAATGTCTACTATTAGCTTCTAGCTGTCAGTATTTATTAAAAGAATTAAGGCTTAATGCTTAGTGTGATACATTTTCTTTTGAAAAAATTTTTTTTGACTGTATTGGACATTGAACTGAGGGCCTTCACAGTTAACTATATCCCTCACCCTTTGTGTTTTGTTTTGAGACAGTGTCTTGCACCGGTTGGGCTCAAGCTTGTACTCCTCCTGTGTCAGCTTCCTGGAGGGCTGTAATTAAATAGTTGTTAAATAATGTTTTGCTTGATCTTTGATGTATTATAATTTCCCTGAAAGATGTATGTTTATTTGCAGGACAATTAAAACAATTTTTAGTATTGAGTAGCTGTGAGATAAATGGAAGCTGTACCTCTCCTTTTTTAGCCCCTTAATCCAAGGAATTTATTAGGAATGTATAAACTAAGATAATGAAGTTTATATTCTGTCTTTCCTGATTTATGTAGAAATGAGGAACTTGGATCTTGATTTTCAAAGTCTTTTTTTTTTTTTTTTTTTTTTTTCTTCATTCACATTTTCTTGGTACATTTTACATACCTATGTATGTCTCTTTGAGACAGTGTTTCAGTATGCTGTTCAGGCTGTCCTTGAACTCACTCTGTAGCCCAGGCTGCCCTTGAACTCTGAATGATACTCCTGCCTTAGCCTTCTGAGTGTTGGGATTAGAGGTGGGCACCACCAGGCCTGGCTGTACATTTTATTTTATTTATTTATTTTTTTGTACCGGGACTCGAACATTGGACCTTGTGCTTGCCAGGCAGGTGCTTATGCCACTGAGCTATATCCCCAGCCCCTGGCCGTACATTTTAGATGTCCATAATGATCACATTCATCATAGAGAATCTGTACCTGTACATGATATAGCTTGATCATTTTTTGTTTCTCATTCCCGTATGCTCCCTTCAACCCCTCCACCCTCCCCATTTACAAAAGATGTTTCCATTTGTTCTTTTCTCAATTTTTAAAAATTTTCCTTTTCCTTTCTCCCTCTCTGTCCTCTTGTTCCCCTCCCCATTTGAACATTTTCTTCCTGTTTCACAATACCTATTGCATATTTTGGTCCTTATTTACATTTTTGGTTTCTCACACCAGAGAAACAGTACAATATTTACACGTGTGTCCAGTTTATTTCACATAAGAGTATGGTCTCAAGGTGCATCTGTTAACCTAGAAATATCTCAAGTTTATCATTCTTTATAGCAGAATAGTACTCCATTGTAAGAAAAAACACATCTTCTTTATCCATTCACCAGTTGATGGGAATTTGGGCTGTTTCCAAGATTTGGCTATTACAATCTGTTCTGCATAATTTCTGCTACATGGGTGTGCATAATTTGCTGTGGTATGATGCTTTTAATTTTATTGGAAAGATAACAGAGAAATAGCTGGGTTCAAGGGAACCTCTAGTCCTAGTTTTTTGAGAAGTGTCCGTACTAATTTCCATAGTACTTGGACCCATCTACACTCCTACCAACAGAGAAGAGTTCCTTTTTCCCCACAGCCCTGCCAGCATTTCTTATTGGTTGATTTCTTGAGCACAGCCATTCTTTCCGAGGTGAGATAGAATCTCTGTTGTTTTAATTTGCATCTCTTAAATGACCAGTGATGTTGGACATTTTTTCATATATTTGCTGTTTGTATTTCTTCATATGAGAAGTGTATATTCGTCTCAGATGCCCATTTTTGGTTTGGGTCTTTAAAATTGGGAGGTCTTATTTTTTTGAGCTCTTTATATATTCTTGATAGTAAATATGTTCCCACACTGTAGGTTGTCTCTTCACTCTCGGTGGTTTCTTTTGCTGCAGAAAGCTTTTTAATAAGATGAGATCCCAGTTGTTGAGTCTTTGTGATAGTTCCTGTGTGATTGTGGTTTTGTTCATAAAGTCTTTGCCCACACCAGTGTCTTCAAAAGTTCTACCTATTCTCTCTTCCAGCGGATTTAATGTTTGTTTTAATATGTAGATCTTTGACCTGTTTGATTTTAGTTTAGTGCATGGTGAAAGATAAAGAGTCTAGGCGTGTGGAAAGACAGTTTTACCAGCACCATTTATTCAAGAGTCTTTCTTCTAGGGAACATATTTGGCACCTTTGTCAAAGATAAGGTTGCTGAGTATGTCTGCAGTTGTTTCTGCATCTTCTAATATGTTCCATTGATCCTTGGGTCTGTTTTTCCAGTATGCTATTTTTATCACACTAGCTTTGTAGTATAATTTCAGGTACGGTATTGCGATGCCTTCTGGCTTGCCTTTGTTGCCCAGAATTACCTTTGCTATTCTAGGTCTCTTCTGGTTCTAAATGAATTTTAGGATTGTATTCTCTTAATTCTGTGAGATACGCTGTTGGAATTTTGATCTGGATTGCATTGAATCTGTGTAACAGTTTTGGAAGTATGGACATTTTCACTATGTTGGTTCTTCCTGCCCAAGATCAAGGGATATCTTCCCGTTTTCTGATACGCTCTTCAATCTCCTTTTTCAGAATACTGTAGTTTTCAATGTAGAGGTCTTTTACTTCCTTTGTTAGATTGATTCCTAGGTATTTCATTTTTTTGGATACTATTGTGATAAGTGTTGTTTCCCTGATTTCTCTCTCTTGAGTTTGTTATTTGTGTCAGGAAGGCTATTGATTGTTCAGTGTTGACTTTGTATCCAACTACGTGACTGAATTTGATTATTAAATCTAGAAGTCTTTTGGTGTTTTTGGAGTTTTCTGTGTAGAGTATCATGTCTTCTGCAAATAATGATAATCTAACTTTTTGCTTTCCTATTCTTATTCCTTTTGTTCCTTTCTCTTGTCTAATTGCTCTAGCTAATGTTTCTAGAATCATATTGAATAAGAGTGGTGAGAGTGGAATCCTTGTCTTGTTCCTAAATTTAGAGTGAAAGCTTTTGGTTTTTGACCATGTATTATGATGTTGGGGCTGTTGGTTTTTCTTTGATGGCTCTAATCAGATTGAGATAAAGACCATCTATTGCAAATTTTTTGTAGGTTTTTTTTTGTTTGTTTTTTGAGACAGGGCCTCGCCATGTATAGTTCAGGAGGCTGGCCTTGAACTCACTGTGTAGCCCAGCCTGGCCTCAAACTCCCAGTAATCCTCCTGCCTCAGCCTCCTGAGTACTGGGAATACTGGTGTGTGTCACTATGCTGGGCTGTAGGTTTTTTTTTTAATTCATGAATGGGAATTGGAGTTTGTCAAATACATTTTCTGCATCTATCGAGATGATCGTGTAAGGTTTTTTTGTTGCTGGCTCTGCTGAAAAGGTATATTACATTTATTTAATAGCATATATCGAACCATCGTTGCATCCCTTTCATTGTTTTTTTTTTTTTTCCTCCGGTACCAGGAACCGAACTCATGACCTTGCGCTTGCCAGGCAGGCGCTTTGCCGCTGAGCTAAATACCCAGGCCCTAGCTTTCTTTTTTTTGTTTTTTGGTTTTTCTCCGGTACCGGGAACCGAACTCACGACCTTGTGCTTGCCAGGCAGGCACGTTTGCCGCTGAGCTAAATCCCCAGCCCCCCTTTCATTGTTTACTTTGAAGTAGAATCTTACTTTGTAGCTTAGTCTGGCTTTGAACTTCTTGCCAGGGTTTTCCAAGTGCTGGGATTACAGGTGCGCACACCATGCCCAGCCGTTGTTAATTTTTTTTTTTTTTTTTAGCCGTTGTTAATTTCGATGAAGTCTAGTTTGGTGTTATATTTGACTTTTTTTTAATTAGACAGGTTTGCCTAATTTCAGGTCATAGAGTGTTTCTACTGTTCTATTCTGGGAGTTTGGTTTTAGCTGATACAAGATCTATCTTGATAATTTTTGTTTATACTATGAGGTAATGATAAAATTATTTTTTAGTTTTGGCAGTTTTTTCGGCACCATTTGTTGAAAAGACTTCCTTTTCCCCACAGAATTGCCTTTGTACCTTTGTCAAATGAGTGGTCTAAATATGTGTAGATCCCATTCTGGACAGTTTGTTCATTGAATAATACTGTATTGTTTTGATTATTGTTAGCTTTATAGCAAGTCTTAAAATTAAGTATTGTGAAAATTCGTTATTTTTCAAAGTTGCTTTGGCTTTTTTTTGTTTTTTTCTGGTACTGGGAACCAAACTGACGATGTTGCGCTTGCCAGGCAGGTGCTGTGCTGCTGAGCTAAATCCCCAGCCCCTGCTTTGGCTTTTTAAATGGCATTTGTATTTGCGTATAAATTTCAGAATAAAATTGTCAATTTCTTAAAATATATCCTGCTGGAATTTTGATTGGGATAGGTTTGAATCCATAGATTAATTCACTTTTAAGTTTATCTCAGTGTGTTTTATAACTTTTAGTTTGTTTTTCACATTTTGTTAGACTCATCCCTAGATATTTACTGTTTTTGATATTACTATAAACAGTGTTGTTATTAAAACTGAACTCTCCAACCAGGTCTTGTCTAATAAGCATGTGGCTCCTGATCATCTGTTGCAAATCTGCCAGCGCATCGGTCCTATGCTGGATAAAGAAATTCCACCCAGTATCTCAAGAGTCACTTCTTTACTTGGTGCAGGAAGACAGTCTTTGCTACGTACAGCAAAAGGTACCTTAATTTGAAGAAGTGTTCTGCTTTACATAATTATTATAATTGTGAAGTAATGTAAGCATTGTGGAAGAAAGGTGATATGTAACTATAAATCATGCTGTGGACTATAAATTTCTCTGCATTTAGCATAGAACTTTGAATTTTATTACGTAAGTGTTTAATGGGTCTTTCTGCATCTAAAAAATGATAAAGATATAGATGTTAAGCTAAAAAGCTTGAATTTATTGAGATGTGTTTGAGGTTTTATTAATGTGAGTTCTTAATTTTCCATTTTGTAGCTCACCCATAACTTTATTGAATGTAACTGTATGTGTTTAATAAACTTTAAATGCTAGAGGTATTTTACTGATATTTAGATTCTGAAAGCCCTTTGTTACAAGGGAGAAGCAATTTTCTAAATTTGGTAGCAGTTTGAAAACAAGCACCAAAAATGTAAAATTGCATGATTCTTTTTTCACTAATTTTTTTGCAAAGTTATGTCCTAGCAAAATGTTGAAAATTGCTGTTCTTTTTCTGTTAGCTTGGTATAAATGACTTAGACTAAGTATATGTATGTGATATGATGTATGTATACCTGTGTGGCTAAACTGCTAATGGGCAAGATTGTTGGTTCTTCTGATCCCAAGCATACATCACGTCCATCCTGTGATTATTTTTTGTGAGGAGCATTGCTGATGGGATGCTCCCTCTCAGATGCACCACCAGTGTAAAGCTCTTCTGAGAACAGTCCTCCTCCTTGGTCCCTGGCCAGACTGGTCTGTGGGCTTCAGTTGTTTTTTAGTGCTCTAGAGCTTTGCCACACTGTGGCTCTAATTAGGAAAACTATTCTGTGTCCCATTTACTTGTAATTACTATATTATAGGTTGTTACAGTTAGTTACTTGGGTAGCTTGTTTTCCTTTGTTTTCTTGTGTCAAGCTCCATGTTGTTGTTCTGTGATGAGCACCCATTTTAGAAATAGCAGAGCTTAGAAGACACTTCAGCAAATTGGGTTAGGGTAGGGCCATATTTCTGTTTGTTTTGTACTAGTGCCATGAGTGGATGCCTTGTAACTACTCTTTGGTCATGATAGTCGTAATCAATTCATTCATGTAAAAACAATATGCCTGTTAGTTTGGGGCACCCGAGGCTCAGTGGAAGTTTAGTACGTTGCCTTCCCTTCCTTGGTCTTTCAGTTGTGAAGAAGCTGATTGCTAGCACAGCATGACTGCTGTGATATGCATTGTGCTGCTGTCTCCTGTAGAGGAGGGCAGAAATTTTTTCCTGTATTTGCTTGTAAGTCAAGGAGGGATGGGACTTCAGAATTAGTGTTCAGACTCACAGATCCTACGTATGTGCGCTTCTGTAAAGGATTATCTGCGATCCTGAAACAAGGGGAAAGCTGTTTGTCAGTACTTTGTAAGGAGACAAAAGTTATGGCAGTATTGGCTAAATTAATTAAAATGGAACAAGTTAATTCAGAGGATTTTCATATAAATCAATTAAAAATTTCCTCAAGAAAGTTTCCATTTTTGAAAAGCTGGATCAGTTGTGACTAAGACCTTTCATCTTTGATATTATATGGTATAATTTCGCATTGAAAAATGAATACTTATTTGGCATTAAGTGAGACTTGGAGAAAAAGAAGTGGTTTTATGGTCCATCTTTAATCATTCACAGTGGATCTCTTTAAAGGTCCTGGAACCTTTGAGCCTCAGTTACCTCACTTATAAATTGGCAAAAATACCTACCTCACAGGGTTGTTGTGAGGATTCAATGAGATACTGTATGTGGAAAGCACTTTGTGAATTGTAAAGTGCTACACAAATGTTAGTTGTTGTTGCTGCTGTATCTGAGCTGTCTTAAGTTTTATTTTATTTTTTTCCCCTTCAGAAATAGTCTAATAAACCTCCAGGGCTTTTCTGTTAAAGTATATTAGTTGGTAAAACTTTGAATAAACAGTTTTATTACAATATACGTAAGTATTCTATAAAATCTTTCTTGGGGTTAACTTTCAAGATTTTATGTGTATCTAAAATTCATTTTAAAGACTGCAGGCACACAGTGTGGAAGGGCTCTGCCTTTGCTGCTCTTCACAGAGGAAGACCTCCTGAAATGCCGGTGAATTATGGCTCCCCACCAAATATTGGTGAGTGAGGCTGGCCCTTCAAATGCCGGAAAGGATTTTTAAAATTTGAGAGAATTTATAAATTGTATATTAAACTCTAAAAGTTATACTTGGTAGTGTTGTTTAAGTAATAAAAAGTATCAAATTTCAAATGGATTGTTTTCTTAAATAAAAATAAAATTAATGAGAAATCTTACCATACTTAAGCAGTGTATGTTACTGATTATAGTACACTAAAATTGGAAAGAAACTTGTATCCTGAGAATTTCTGAAACATAGATTTTTGTGTTTCTTCAGAAATTGTTTTGGAATTTTTCTTAGCTTTTGCATACTGGCTCTCCCTTAACCATTTTCATTGTTTTTATTTCCTAGTGGAGATACATCGAGGAAAGCAACTCACAGGGTGTTCCACTTTTAGCACAGCATTTCCTGGAGCTATGTATCAGCACATAAAAATGCACAGGAGGATTCTTGGACATCTGTCTGCCGTTTACTGTGTAGCGTTTGATAGAACAGGACATAGAATCTTTACAGTGAGTTAACATTTTAAACTCCATTTGATGTCACTGGAGTACATTAGCGTGCTTCAAGAATCATCTGGAAAGCTTATTAAAATGTGTAGAGATTATGTGAGATTTTGGCTAGTAGGTCTTGTATGGAGCTCATGAATTTTTTTTTGGTCCTTTTGAGACAGGGTCTTGCTATGCAGTTCAGGCTGGCCTTAAGCTCACTTTGTAGCCCAGGCTGGCCTTGAACTCACAGCGATCCTCCTGCCTCAGCCTCCTGAGTAAATTTGTATTTTTAATTAGTACCTCAAGTCATTCAACACAGATATTCATGACACTCTGCACTGTTTTGAGGGACATTTGAATTAAAAGTAGTAGATCTTAAGCACTGTTGTTAAAGATGCCTTCAAATATGAATGTCTACTGCTTCCTCTCCAGCCCATGGTAGACATATTTCATTATTAAGTATGTGTTAACAACAACAAAGCAAAAACAAAAACCTGTGTAAAACCTCCAGACCATTAGAAGTGATTTATACTTGTATGGATAAGTCTCTGATCCAGAAAAATGGACTGATTGTAAAATAACCTTTCTGTGTTCAAGTAGTTATTAGAAAACTATATGGAAATATTTGGAACTTAACCTTTTTAGTGTTTTTAAGTTAAAAATTAGGATGGTGAGATAGTTAACTTTGATTTTGCAGGTATGACATTCACAGTACATACTCTACTGTGTTGAATGTTGGGTGTGCTGACTGGTATTATAAATTTGAGACTGTTGTTTTTTATTTGATATGAGGTGCTTTCCCTACCATTTTCGTTGCTGTTTTGGGGATTGCCACTTAGTTTTGTTTTTGACACACTATGAAAACTTGATGTTTCCTAACATTCATTTAGCTTAGTGAGCTAGACTTGACGTTTCACCTTTGTTAATTGATGTAGGAACTTTTGGACTTGTTACTGGTGTAGAATTTTGTGGAAAATAGTTCTTGGGGCCGGGGATATAGCTCAGTGGCACAGCGCCTGCCTGGCAAGCACAAGGTCGTGGATTTGATTCCGGTACCAAAAAAGAAAAAGTTCTTAAGTGATCTGATCTATAGAAATGATAATTTTGGGTATCTGTACATAGATTTTGTTTGACGAGAAATACTATTTACTAAGCATTTTGTAGTTGGAAGGAGGGGACGGCTGTGGATAGATAATTTGGGCGATATGTAAAAAGCATTCTTTTAGATGATTTAAAAATTTTGCTTGTACTGAATTTTCTATCTGGGTATATTCTTCTCTTAGGGTTCGGATGATTGTTTGGTAAAGATTTGGTCAACACATAATGGCCGCCTGTTATCCACACTAAGAGGTCATTCTGCAGAAATTTCCGATATGGCGGTGAACTGTGAGAATACTTTGATTGCTGCAGGGAGCTGTGATAAAATCATTAGGGTGTGGTGCTTGAGAACCTGTGCCCCAGTGGCTGTGCTGCAAGGACACACAGGGTCAATCACATCTCTGCAGGTAAGCTTCTGGCTTAGTTGGCACCTCTGTATATTACTGCCTTTTCCTTTAGCGCTCGTTCTCTTTGGAATTGAGAAATAGTAATGTGCTCAGTAGTTATGGGGTCTGTGTTAAACCTAGGTAATCAAGAGACAATAAAATCATTTATATTTCTACAAGTTATGGAATGTAATATATATCTAACATAGTAGAGCTTTATTGGAATGCTTCTTGATGATTTTTTGCTTCTTTGAAATTTATGGTTGAATTGGGTGAGCGTCAGTTACAAACTGGTTACAGGTTATTTTTCTCTTTTAAACTTGTGAATTTTGAGCTGAGCGTGGTGGCGCATGCCTGTAATCCCAGCACTTGGCAGGCTGAGGCAGGAGGGTTGTTGCAAGTTTGAGACCAGCCTGTGCTACAAAGTGAGCTCAAGGCCAGCCTGAACTGAATAGCGAGACCCTGTCTCAAAAAGACAAAAAAGAAAAAAAAAGAAACCCCCCAAAAAACTTGCAGATTTTGGCTGGGTGTGGTGGCTGTACATCTGTAATCCCAGCACTTGGGAAGCTGAGGCTGAAGGGTCAGTGTGAGTTTGAGGCCAGCGTATGCTACATAGTGAGTTCAAAGCCAGCCTGAGCTACATAGTGAGACCTTGCCTCAAAAACAAAGCAAAACAACCAAAAAACCTGTGGATTTTGTTAAATTCATTAAGTTTGCTCAGATACTAATTTTTTTCCACAATAGGTGGAAGAAAAGTTTGAACATAGAAAAAGTAGACAAAATAGTAGAATGAGAAACTAAGTTCTTAAGATCTGGTAGATAGCAGGATTTTTGACAGGTATTTGTGGGTTGGGGGAGGATTAAAATTGGAGATCAAGGTCGTCTGGGGGAGAAGGAGTCTTCGTTAAAAAAAACGAAACAAAACCGTATCTTGAGGTTGGGAATCTGGTAGCTTTCCTCCTAGAAGTAAAGATGAGCCAGAAATAAACCTACTGTTACACAGAAGACTGAAGCCCAGCTTCAGATCATCCTAGTTCTTCTGTTTGTTGGCAAGCGCAAAGTCGTGAGTTCGATTCCCGGTACCAGGAAAAAAAAAAATGCAATGGAGTTGGTAGACACAGGAGTCATGTCTTTAAAGTGCTGCTTTAGAGGAGTGATAACCTTAAGAAAATGCCAGTCAAGGATTCTGAACCTTAAAGTAGTGAAGATGGGACAGTAAGTGCATCTCTAGACAAACTGAGAATTTCTTAGCATTGTAATAGCAGTAAGTAGAATTCTAAGTAGTGCAGTATTTAGGCAGAAAGGTACTATGATCTTGGTGGAAACTTGGGGAGGGCCAGAAGGGGTGGAGTGTAAAAAATAAGATGTAATGAATGAGAAGAAACGTTGGCTGTAATTATGTAAAACAAGTGTATTATCTTTGGGGTTTTAAAATATGTATGGTATTGGGCTTGATGGGACACACCTGGAATCCCAGCTGCTTGGGAGGCTGAGGTAGGAGGGTTGCAAATTACAGGTCTATTTGGACAACTTACGGAGACCCTGCCTCAACACAAAGTAAAAAAAAGGGCTGGGGATGTAGCTTGGTGAATGAGTGCTTGGTGAACTTGTGTGAGGTGCTGGATCCAGTTCTTTGTACTGCCACTGGAAACAAAGTAAAGAAATGCTAGGGTGAACATTAGGAGAGGAAGCTGTAGTACACGAAGGTCTTTCTGTTTAAGGATTGAAAAATAAAAATTCATGTTAGATTTTAAGATAAAGATGTGTTTTGTAACCTCTAAAATAGCAGCTAAAATATTAGTAAAACAATATGTAACTACTAAGCTATTAGAGACCAAAAACAGGACTAGTGAACAAAGCAGAAGCCAGGCATGGTGCACGCCTGCGATCCCAGCACTTGGGAGCCTGAGCTGGGGGATTGCTGTGAGTTCAAGGCAACCTGGGCTACATAGTGAGACTCTGTCACGAAAGAAAGTAGAAAAGAAAGCAAGGAGGAGAGAAAAAGAAGCAAGATGTGGAGCAGTGCTGAGGTGATACTAGGACATCATTAAATGTCAGTGTAAACATAATTAAAGAGCATTGTGTGATACAAAACGAGACAGATTTCAGATTTAGTTTAAAAAAAAATGAAGCCCAATTATACGCTTTACATTCAGTGTGAGAATAGTGGGCTGGGGATGTAGCTCAGCAGCACGAGCGCCTGCCTGGTAAGCAAAGGTCCTGAGTTTGGTTTCTGGTACCAAAAAGAAGTAAGAATAAAGAGATACTAAATTAGAGAGTGGAAAAAACTACACAAACATGAATCATAAAATTTTGTAGTTACATTAACATCAGATAAATAGGCTTTAAGACAAATTACATTTTTAGAGAGAGAACTATAATGATAAAGAGTTAAACAGGAAGAAGAGTTCTAAACATCTATTCACTTGTAACACAGCCTCAAAATATACACAGCATAAATAGAACCTAAAGGGAGAAATAGACCTCCACTTTCGCAAATGAAATTAATGTACTTCTACCTCTCAGTAACTGAAAAACTGTCTTAAGATTATAGATTTGAACAATGTAAGCAACAGGCTTGAGCCGGATGACACAGAATCTTACGTCTGATTTTACATCTTTTGGTCATAAGTGGGATGTTTAAATATAAATGTTATCTATATTCTAAGCATCTAAGCAAGTCTCAACAGATTTGAAAATACTGAAATAATTCTTAAGTGTATTCTGCAACAACCAGTGTAATTAGGCCAGAAATTACTAACAGCCAGAATTAATAACAGAATAGCCTTTAGTTTTAGAAATTAAATAATGAACTTTTAAGTAATGCAGACTCAAAAGGGTAAATCACAGTAAACATTTAAAATTATTTTTGGGGCTGGAGATATAGCTCAGTGGCACAGTGCCTGCCTGGCCAAGTGTGAGGTCGTGAGTTTGATTCTGGGTACCAAAAAAAAACCAAAAACCTGGGCTCCAACGTTAATGAGTGGGGCAGAGGGTGTAGAATTATTTTGAAGTGATAAATCGTGAAAGCGTTACATATTAGAACTTGGGAGGTGTTGTTTGGGAGCCAGCCCCTGAAGGTATGCTACCCAGTGATACTCGTCTCCTCATCCTCCCCCGTCTGCAGTTCCTTTCTTGAGTAAGATCGACCTTTGTAACTGAAAGGGTGTTGGGTAAGTGATGTCGCTGGACTTCTGGTGCAAGGCAATCAAGACATGGCCACTTCTGTCTCCCGAACCACTCATCTTGAGGGAAGCAGCCCTCAGATTGAGGGGCACATAGATGGCCAGCTGGGTAGTCTTCACGGCAGTGCCTGAAGTCTCCTGCTCAGCCCTATGAGCAAGCTGTGTTGGAAACAGGTCCTCCATCCCCAGTTAAGACCTCGTATACTATAGCCCTGGTGTATGCTTTTGATTGTGGCCTCATGAGACCCCAAGCCAGGGCCACCTAGCTAAGCTGCTTCTGATTCTTGACCCATAGAAGCTGAGATAACACATTCTTTTGATTTGGGCACTCAGCTTGGGGTAAGTTGTTAAACATAGCAGTATATTTTTAATACATAGCTGAAGTTGTACTGAAAGGGAAGTTTGTAGTGCTTAATGCATGCATTAAAAAGATGCTGACAGTCTGCGTGCAGTGGTGTGTGTTTCTAGTATCAGCTTATTGGGGAGGCTGAGGGAGCAGGATCATTTGAGACCAGGAATTTGAGACCAGCCTGAACAAGATACTGAGGTACCTATTTCTCAAAATAAACAGAAAAATTAAAAAGTTGAAGTTCATGGATAAAGTGTCTCTTTCAAGAAATTTGAAGAGCAGTGGAGAAGGAAATTATGAAGATAAAGTACAGATGTTAAGGCTAGACTAGTATGCTTAACGAGAGAGGACCAACGAGGTGGAAGGTTTTCTGGAAGATTAAATACACGGTGTTGGTAAAAGACTGAGATGAAGCATGGAGCAGAAAAGAAGTGTGACACATGATGGTCAGGTTTGAGAAAGGGGTGCTGCTGCAGAGCTTTCAGATAATGAAAAAGGGCATTGTGAAAATGTTTATGGAGGAGCATTGAAGGTAAATACTAACAACAACACAAGATTGAGGTTGACAAGAGGAAAAAAATCTGAAAAGACCTGTAACTGTTAAGTGCATTGACCATGCAGTTAAAAATCTTGCTTGACCTACTTAGAATTTTTGTTAGAAATGACTGGAGTCTTATAAGGCAGCAAGTAGAGAAATCCAGTTGGGAAATAATTTCTGTAATAAATCTCTTATATCCTTCACAAATTAGTTTCAAGAAAGAAAAAGGTGAGAGAACTGTTTCCTAAGGAACCTCAGGAGAAGTGACAGAAAGATGCAGCGAGTGAGCTTTGATTCGGGTTCTGGTGTAGGAGCGAAAACATACACAGTACAGAAAAGAAGCTGGGGAGGCTTGGATATGGGTTGCGTATTAGACAGTAGTGTTGTGTCAGTGTGAATTTCTTGGGTGATGTTAACTGTGACGTAGGGGATGTCACTGTTTTCAGGAGGCAGGCAGACTGAGGGCGTTAAGCGAAGGAGATGCGTCTCCCATTAGGTTCCCTCAGTTCACATCTCCCATCAGTGTATCTGCATCAGGAGGGGATGGTGGCAGGTTGTGCACCATTGTTCATTGGGGTGACTGGTACATGAATGCTCAGTGTACTTTTTGTGACTTTTACGTAGATTGAAAATACCGTAAAATTAAATTTTTGTGGAAAGCATGGTATTATTACTGGAACTGTTCAACATGATCTTAACAGGAATGGAAGAACAAAAGAACAAAAATGTATAAATGTTGGAAAGGAAGAGATACTACTTTGTTTTCAACAGTTTGATTGCCTATTTAAAAAATACAGCCAGGCGTGGTGGCGCAAGCCTGTAATCCCAGTACTTGGGAGGCTGAGGCAGGAGGATTGCCATGAGTTTGAGACGAGCCTGAATTATACAGTGAGACCCTGTGTCAAAAATAAAAAAAAAATCCCAAGCAACAGCAACAAAACCAAAACAAACACCAAACCAAATCAAAACATAAAAATAAAAACAAGGGAATGAATTAAAAATGCTTTGACAGATCGCAGTTTATTTAGCTATCTGCCTAGGTTGTGGTAATGCTTGAACAGAATTGTAAATATTACTAAATACCTCTGAATTGCTAACTTTGAAGTTTTCCCTGGTGCTGGCAATTGAACCCAGTGCCCTTGCATTGTGTTACATTATACCCAACTCTTTAATTTTGAGACAGGGTCTTGCTAGGTTACCCACTCTGGGTGTAACCCGTGGTCTCCTGTCTCAGCTTGCCAGAGTAAATACAGTGGGTTTTGTGTTTGCAGAGTTTACCTCCCATCCCCAACACACAGTGTTACCTCTGTCTAGAATATATACATAAGCATGTGGGGAGATTGGCATTTTAATAGTGAACATAAATAGTACATTGGATAATGCATTCTTTAGTAGCAAAACAGGGTCAACAGACAGTCAGGACTTCTTATTTTTCTCCTGAATAAGTTTTAGGAAGTAGAATTATTAAGATCCTTGGCATGCAGTAAGTAAGTGGTAGTCATTCATTCAAAATATGTAGGTTTCAGGAAAATTATTTTGACTTTCTTTGAAGTAGACACATGGCTGAAAAGGCCTTTGAGAGATTATTGTTCTTACTGCTTGTGTTAGTTACTTTCTCGTTCCTGGGACAAAAACCTTGACACCCACAAGTTAAAGGAGGAGAGGTTTATTTGGCTCACAGTTTGTAGAGGTTTTAGTCCGTAATTGGCTGGCTGCAAGGCAGGGAGGGATGGTGGAGGAGAGGAATCAAGGGAGGAGGAGTGATTACACACAACTCCAGTTAAAGTTTTTGCTCCTTAGATTGTTATTAGATTAATTGTTAATTAAATTAATTGAGTTGTTCTTTGCTCTTTACTATAATTACCTGTTTCCTTTTGGTCAGTATTGTATTCTGGTCAGATAAAATTTTTTTGGCCGTTTTGGTGTTTTGCTATAGTTACCCCTTACTGGTTTTTTTTTTTTTTTTTTTTTTTTTTTTTTTTGGTTTTTTTCCGGTACCGGAAACCGAACTCACGACCTTGCGCTTGCCAGGCAGGCACTTTGCCGCTGAGCTAAATCCCCAGCCCCGCCTTACTGTTTTTAATTCCAGATTATCTCGCCACTTAACCCACTTTCTGACTTCCAACCATGAAAACGTATCCCTTGTGTACCTCTGTGTACTCCTGTCTCATACCACAGTCCTATTCACTTTCCAGCCTGTGCTAGTCATATTCCTTTGAGTCATTTTCTTGTTTTCCTTGTATTTTCTTCTAAGCCTTCCTGAATGTCTTTGGAACAAAATGGTCATCCTTTCTCTGGCTTGCTTAGTATGTGTGGTACTTTAATAAATTAAAAATATTAGCTCTGTTCTCAAGTTGGAATATAACGTATGTTATCTTACAATGCTTTTATGATTTTATTTTTTAATTACCAATGTATTGGGAATGTACCCTGCTGGCATAGTCTGAAACTTGGATCTAGCATTTATTTTTCTCCAGATTGCTACACACTCATATCAGCACCATTTATGGTGAACCATTGCTTCCCTCTCATATTGGAGATGAGATCATTTTCCTGTGTCAGGGTGTTTTTTTGAGTTTCATATTTTTTCTGCTGGCCATTCTGTCAAGTTACTTCTTATACCTGATAGTTTCAATTTTTGAGGCTTTGTGATTGCTTTAATAGCACAGTACTAGATCTTTACTGTGCAAAACTTTTCCTGGTAATTTTTATCAGTATTAAAAGTCATCTTTTATTGAGATCAGATTATATATAAATTAACGTGCAGTTTTAGATTCTTCACTTTTTGGGGGCGTGGGACAGGGTCTTTCTATGTAACCCAGGCTGGCCATAAACTCACTGAGTAGCCCAGGCTGGCCTGGAACTTGTGACGTAGCCTCCTGAGTGCTGTGATTACAGGTATGTACCACCATGCCCAGCTAGATTTTTCACTGTTATGTCACCTGAATTCTTAATTTCTTGTGTTTAACTTCTGTAGTGTGTCAGTTGAAGTTAATTTTGTTTGTTTGTTTTTTTTTTTGGTTTTTCTCCGGTACCAGGAACCGAACTCACGACGTTGTGCTTGCCAGGCAGGTGCTTTGCCGCTGAGCTAAATCCCCAGCCCCTGAAGTTAATTTTGAAAGATGGTTAAACAATAATTTAAGG
Source organism: Chinchilla lanigera (assembly GCF_000276665.1). Classification (NCBI taxonomy): domain Eukaryota; kingdom Metazoa; phylum Chordata; class Mammalia; order Rodentia; family Chinchillidae; genus Chinchilla; species Chinchilla lanigera. Next base: position 38,084,939 of record NW_004955407.1, on the reverse strand, counting down.
AGGATCTCTAGAAACTAATTTATATGTATTATTGCCTTTTAGTTTAGCCCCATGGCCAAAGGCTCTCAGAGATACATGGTTTCCACTGGTGCTGACGGGACAGTGTGCTTTTGGCAATGGGATTTACAGTCTCTGAAATTCAGGTAAGTGACAGTTGATAATAAGTTTCTTTTTTGATGCAATTATGATTTAGTCTTATGAAATGAAGTGCAATTATAGAGAGATTATGTATTGTGGTTGCCTTTTTACTTTGTTTTTTTTTTTTTCTTACGGTACCGGGGATCGAACTCAGGACCTTGTACTTGCCAGGCAGGCGCTAATGCCACTGAGCTATATCCCCAGCCCCCCCTTTTTACTTTTGAATTTATATATTATATAAAACATATGTATAGTATTGACTTACTTTTAGACAATTGAGTGTGTAAAAGATGCATAGTTTTTCTGTCTTAGCAAACATTTTGGTGTAAACAGTGAAAAAGTATGTACGTGAACCATTTTTAAAATATTAGAAATGTGTAGTCATGTATGTAGTCAGAAGTCCCAGCAGGAACACTAAGGAGTCATAGAGCTGGATTATGGCTCACAGTGTCCAGTGCTGTAGTCCCTAGCCAGCTGTCACTAGTGTGACTTAAATGTAGCTCATGTAATTGGGGAGCTGTACCATTAGTTGAGCTTTAAAACATCATAGTCAACTCAGTTATTAGAAAATTTCTAAGTGTGTTTCAAAGAACTTGAGTCTGAGATTTTGAAATACGAGTTTTGGAAAACCCAAGTACAGATCAAATATTTTTGATGAAAAAAATTGTGTTCACATTGAGATGTATTTTATGTGTCAAATACGTACAGAAAAGTTTTAAATATTTAATAAAGAATCTGTAGAGTATTTCATTAAAATCATGTTGTGATTGATTACATGTTGATAATGATATTTTGGATGAAATGATACCCAAATGAAATGATATGTTGGGTGAAATGAAAAATAATTTGATCTTTTGGGATGGGGTCACCTGTTGCGAAGGCTGGCCTCCGACTCCTGGCTCAAGGCGCCTTCCTTCCTGGCCTCAGTATATCCCATGTGGTTGGGCCTCTGGGTGTGTGCCACCCACACCTGGCTTCTGTTTACTTTTTAAAAATGTGGCTACAGGAAAAAGGGCGGTTTGCTGTCCGCCCCTGCCCAGCTGGGCTGTGCTCTGGTGGTTGTAAACCCTGCTTGGCTGTGTGCTCACTGAGACCGTTCAAGCTTTAGTCACCATACTTAGAAAAAAATGGGGTTAGTGGGCTTGTTCTTTCAGTATGCAGTAATGGTTTTTCGAATCTATCTCGATAATATTTTTTCTGGTGGCCATTCTGATAGGTGGGAACGTTTAGCATATGGTAAGGTACTGTAGGACTAAAGTTATATTTAAATGTACTTCATTAAAACTAGTATTTCAGCCAGACATGGTGGCACACACCTGTAATCCCAGTACTTGGGAGGCTGAGGCAGGAGGAGGATTGCTGTAAGTTTGAGGCCAGCCTGGACTACAAAAGTGAGTTCAAGGCCAGACTGAACGGCTTAGGGAAACCCTGTCTCAAAAAGATAAAACAGACAAATATTTCAAACGTGTTGATGTGTTAAGCTAATGTATTTTAAAGCAATATTTTCTTCTTTTAAAGTCCACGTCCCCTGAAGTTTACTGAAAAGCCTAGGCCAGGAGTTCAAATGCTTTGTTCTTCTTTTAGTGTTGGTAAGAACTTCTCTGGTAATTTTTAAAATTGTTTTACTACTTTAATAAATGACCATACTACTGCTAAGAATCTTTATGAGAATTCTGTTTGTTTCAATTTGTTTTCTACAAGTTTATTTCCACTTTTTTTTTTTGTTTCTTCTTGGTGCTGGGGATTGAACCTCTTTTCTCATAGATTGTAGTGAGTTTGGCGGTGACCAGCATCCTCCCTTCCTTTCTCTTTGGATAGAGCAAAGAGTTCTGTCTCATAAAAGTGTAAGAACTTCAACAGGTGAACTCTTCCCAAGCTAGGTATGTGAAGTAGATTAGAAAGCAGACTCTTTGTTCCAGTATTTTTAGAGCATGGGGACACATTTGGTGTTTACCTTGCTGTCCTTAGTAAAGCAGAGTGAGACTGTGAATATTTCCAACTTGATTAAAGCTGCAAGTACAGTTTTATAAGCTCTTTAGATGGTGAGTTAGAAGTAGATCTACTGAGATAATGTTAGAATGAGTGAGCTTGCTTTTTCTATATTTTAATATAGAAATTTGATTTGTTCAGTTTGATTTGTTCAGAAAAGCAAGATGTTAAAACTTTAACATTTCTATTTCAGGTGGTATGTTTTTAGCTACGGGAAGTACTGATCATGTAATCAGAATGTATTTTTTGGGTTTTGAAGCACCTGAAAAAATTGCAGAACTTGAAAGCCACACAGTATGTATTCATATTTTTAAATTTTATAGATCATTAATGATATTTTTATCATTGCTAAAAGGAATTGTCATTATTCTAATTTTATTTTTAGTTTTTCTCTGTTCAACAAATTTTATTTATTTATTTTTATTTTTATTTTCTGTCTTTCTGAAACATGGTCTCATTACGCAGTTCAGGCTGGCCTTGAGCTCACTTTGTAGTCCAGGCTGGTCTTGAACTTGCAGTGATCCCCCTGCTTTAGCCTGCCAAGTGCTGAGATTATAGGCGTGCACCACCATGCCTGGCAACAAATTTTATTTTTAAAATGAGTTTTTTTCTTTGTAAATTTTGTTTTTTTGAGACTGGGTATTACCATGTAGTTCAGGCTGGCCTTGAAGTCACTGTGTAGTCCAGGTTAGTCTCAGAACTTGTGGCCATCCTGTCTCAGCCTCCTGTGTACAGGGATTACAGGTGTGTGCCATCCATCTCAGCTGTTTTAAAGATTTTTTTGATGCAATTATTTTGTTAGATTTAAAAATATTAAATAACAGTTGAATTTGAGGTGGGTCATTGTGATCTTATATTTTTGCTGAGTTATATTAAAAAAACCTAGAGATTTTTGCATATTCAGTTGTTTTTTTTGTAATGGTACTGAGGATCAAAACCTAGGGCCCTGCACATTCTAGGGAAGTACTGTTCCACGGAGCTGCTTCCCAGCCGTAGATTTTTATATATTTGTAAAACTGAAAATGTTCAGGTACAGGTGTTTTTTAAAAATTTTAATTTTAACTTAGACATAGAAGGAATTGTATATAGATGGGCAGAGTATTGTTTGTAACTCAGATTAGCAGCTTGGAAGTGGTAATATTTCACAGTGGTCGTTGTAGCTCTAAGCACTAAGTCTTGATTATGGTAGTTGATCTGGATGGGCTGATTACCAGTACACCTGCTGTCCTAACCAAGCTCATGAAAGGCCGCTTTTCCATGAGTGTGTAGTAACATAAATTTCTTTTTTGTATATAAGTAATGAAAGTTAAAATGCCTTGATTTCAGGTGCTGTAAAATTTTTATATTTAGATCACTTTCCATGTGTTCCTTTGCATAGCCATGTAAGTTGTTTTAAATGGACATAATGTAAATACAGCTATACTTTTTATGTGCAAGGCTTTTTTCCTACTAGATGTGCTTAGCTTTGAAAGCAGACTGATGGTGTATTAGAGCCTTAGACTCTTCGCACTTCATATCACAATACGCGTTAAAGACTGGGTTAAGCAACACAAAACCCTAAATTCCTTGTTTGTTAAACCAAGTGTGTTGCTGTCACTGAGATAAAATTATTACAAACTGTGTAGATAATCTTTTTTTTGGTGTTTGTTTTCTCCTATTTTAGGATAAAGTAGATAGTATCCAGTTTTGTAACAACGGTGACCGGTAAGTATATGTGTGTATATAAGGTGGTGTGTATTTATATACATTTTTAGGAAGCTGTATTATGCTGCATATTAATACAGTGAAGATATCACTTTGTGTATTTTTCTTTTACTTATTTTTGATTTGCGAATAATTACAGTATAATGCTTTGATATGTTTACATTGTGGAATGAGTCATTTAAAGTCAGCCACAACCTCACATACCTATTTTTTTCTAGTGAATTATATAAAATCTTAGCAGTTTTGAAATGTATGGTTTTTGTTTCATTGTTTTTTGTCTTTTGTATGCAGTTCAGGCTGGCCTTGAGCTCACTTTATAGCCCAGGCCGGTCTCGAACTCGCAACGATTCTCCTGCCTCAGCCTCCCAAGTGCTGGGATTACAGGCGTTCACCACCACGCCTGCTGAAATGTATGTTTAATGCATTATTATTAACTGTGGTATTAGGATTTTTTATATTGCAGATACTTATCGGTAAATACATTAGTTGAATAAAAATGTCTAGAGTAGAGGGAAACCCATTACACTTAAAGTTTTAGAGTTATTTGGTGGTTTCCGTGAACAAAACTTTTCCTTGTTGCCTTTTGTTTTTTGGTCCTTTTGAGACAGATTTGCTATGTCGTTCTGCCTGGTCTGAAACTCACTTAAGTAGCGCAGGCTGGCTTCAAACTCACAGCAGTTCTCCCGCTTAGTCTCCCAGCTGCTTAGTCTCCTGAGTGCTGGGATTACAGGCATGTGCCACTATGCCTGGATTGTTCTTTGGCTAGGTGTCCAATTTACTGAAAAAATTATGTGCAAGAATGATGAAACTCCACCAGCTGTGGAGGATTGCTGGGAGTTTGAGGCCAGCGTGGTCTACAAACTGAGTTCGAGGCCAAGCTGAACTGCATAGTGAAACCCTGTCTCAAAACGACAAAAAAAGATGAAATTCCTTCTGTTTAAAGAAGGATTAAAAATCTTCTTTAAAGAAGATTAAAAATATTTTCTAATCAACCACTGGCATGTATTCTGTAATGAAATCATTACCTAAATTATATCCTTTCTGGCACCTGATATATGTCAGATACCTTTCCTAAACTGTAGTTTTTATGCTTGCTTTCATTTGATGATTATTTTTACACAATGTCCAGCATGAATTAGAGCTTAAAATTAAGATGCTTCAAATGAATTTTTGCTCTCATTAATTTCCCATTAATTTTTCCTGTTTCTCTCTCCAGATATTTCTTTTATATTATCTTTCCAAAACTCAACAAACATTACTAAAATCTACTGATTGCATTTACAGCGTGTAGAACCAGGCAAATTACAGCAAAGCACATTTTTTCCATAGCAAACCAGATAAGCCCTAAATAACCATAACACCTGTAGATTTGGCTGTCATCAAGACAGCTACATTAAAAGTTATTTTTGCATGTTGATTTTAATTGTAGACTTTGATAGCAGATATGTGAGTAGAGGATCTTTTTCTGAATCTTTTAAGGTTCCTAAGTGGCAGCAGAGATGGAACAGCACGGATTTGGAGGTTTGAACAGTTAGAATGGAGAAGTATTTTATTGGATATGGCTACCAAAATCTCAGGGTGAGTTGAGATTGCTCATTGTAAGTGGTTGCATAATAACTTCCCCACCCCTATTTACTGGTTACTTCCTTGAGAGGATTTTAACCATCTTCTGTTTAAATGGAGAGCTACGTGCTATGTGTCTGATCAACACTTAAAGTCTGTATATCCAAATTAATGTAGAAAGGTACAACATGTACTTCTATTAATTGACCTTGTTCTTAGTTTTGCGTTTAAAGCCTCCAGTTGAAAACAGTTATAAAATTAAAGCAAGTATGTCAAGTATGGAAATCTTACTTTTTATAGATAGGATTTTCGAAATTTGTAAAACTAGTGTGGCGCTAAGGCTAGAGAATAAAGGGAAGCAAACATACTTTATTGTTAATATTCTGAAAAGTTGGGCTTCAGTGAGAATTTTTTATGCTGATGTTATGATTTATAAAATGATGTTGAAGGTGTGTCCATCCGTACCTACCCAACACTTATAGGTCACCAATATTGTTATTAGCATTTTGAAATACATAGCACTTTCCTAGGTAAATAGTGCAAATTTAAAGCTCTTTTTTTGGTGTGTGTATATTGAAAGTAGGGGTGGTAGAAATAATAACTATTTTGAAATCAGACCTTGCCTCAAATGTCACTTATGTTGTCTAGAAAAATCATTTAGTAGTTTTTATCTTTTTATGTTTTTCATTATCTGGGAAATCACTTCTGTCTCTAAGCATTATTGGGAATTTTATTTAGATACTTACTTTGGTACCATGAATCAAACTGAGGAGTTGGTGCTTGCTAGCCAGGTGCTTGTACCCCTGAGCTATATCCCAAGCCCAAGAATTTTAAATGGTACTGTGAAAGCCTTTGGAAAACTATCCTAGAATGGGCATGTTAATGTTCTTTGCCTACTAAAAATGCCATTATCACTTGAATTACAATGTGAATAATAGAAATTTAAAGTCAGAAATTTTACTTCACAGTTTTTCTAGTTATACTTTCTTACATCAGTTGTTTTTTTGAGAAATGTCCACATACTTTCTGCCTTTTGAAGACTGTTGTGTTTGCTTTACTTTCAGTAACAGGAGTTGACTTACAGTGTTCTCTGTAGTAGAAATATTTGTACTGAACATTTAGAATAAACTTGATGTTAATATTTTTGTTGAGTTATCTGCTGTAAAGTAGAAATAATATATACTGGAAATTTACAGTCTTGGTCTTCTTGGGTTTGGTTGTGTACATATTTTGATCATATCCATAATTTGTATTACCTACCTTGTCTCCCGTATGTTTTTTCAGTTTCAAAGTTTCAGGGTTTATACCTAGATCTTTGATCCATTTTGAATTGATTTTTGTACAAGGTATGAGGGGATACAGTTTCAGTCTTCTGTAAATGGATATCCGGTCTTCCTAGCACCACTGGTTAAATAGGTTGTCTCTTCTCTAATGTGTGTTTTTGGCTCTTCTGTTCAGAATCACATTGCTGTATGTAGTTATGTGGGTTTGTTTCTGTGTCCTTTATTCTGTCACATTGATGTACATATCTGTTTTTGTGCCAGTACCATGCTGCTTTTGTTACTGTGGCTTTATAATTTGAAACTGGGTACTGTGATTCCTTCAGCCTTGGTCTTTTTGCTTAGGATTGCTGTGGCTATTCCAGATCTGTTGTATTGCTGCATGAATTTTAGGGTAGTTTTTTCTAGTTACGTGAATGTCATTGGTAGTTTGATGAGGATTACATTGGTAATATGGCTGTTTTAATTCTACCAATCCACGCAATGGGATGTCTTTCCATCTTCTAATGTCTTCGGTGTCTTTCTTCAGTGTTCAGAAATATTCATTGTAGAAGTCTGTCTTTCATCTGCCTGTTTAGATTGATCCGTGGATATTTTATTTTTTGAAGCTATTGTGCAGGGAATTGTTTTCCTTACTTCTTAGTCCATTATTGGTATATAGAAAAGCTGTTGAATTTTTTTTTTTTTTGGTACGCGGAAACAAAATCAAAACCTTGTGCTTGCCAGGCAGGCACTGGGCTGCTGAGCTATACCCCTGGCCCAAGCTATTGATAATTTGATGTTGATAATTTAATAATTTAGTGTTCTTCTTTCCACTATTTATTGCATAATACTGTTGTTTGCAGAGAAAGTGTAGGTTGCAAATCACTGTAGTGTGTATCTATGGTAGTTCTTGCCAAGTGTCTCCTGGGGACAAGGAAATAAAAAGAGGAAGAGTCTCATTTGTAGTTCAGTAGGATACATATCAGGTAGTTTTTTTGAAATTGGGAATGTGAAAATGGTAAAATTTCTTTCCTTGCTTTCACTGGTGAAACAGTTCAAAGTAAGTGTTAGCAATAGATTTGGAGGGGGCTGGGGATTTAGCTCAGTGGCACAGCGCCTGCCTGGCAAGTGCAAGGTCATGAGTTCGATTCCCGGTACCTGAAAAAAAAAAACAAAAAAAAAAGGGGAGAAAAACCTTATACTCTTCATTTAATGACCAATCTATGGTCCTGTGACTGGGTTGTTAATTAAATTGGTCACTAAATGAGGAATTGTATACAGTATGTACATTATAATATTCAGAAGAAAGAAATGGTTAAAAGAAATTCCACCTTGATGGCTTTGCTTTTATTTGCATAACTGACATGATGTACTATAATGTATGACAGTGTAAAACTATAGAATTACACAGTACAATCAGTGAAAATTACTGTATTGTATAAATAAGGTGTACTATACCAAAAAAAGACATTGAGGCTCCATAAACAACATGTACAGAAAGCCTTAAATCTAAACAGTTGTTAAACAGATAAGCGGTTAAATGTGGAATATCTGTACTTTGAGAAGTGGATGTGGTATCCCAAAATGTGCCTGTAGCTCTGAACTGCTTCTAACTTGTTTACTACCTACCTGATTTTGCCTTGATCTTTTTCTAGGTAATCTGTTCAGGTGTGATGTACTCTTTATAAATAATAGGACTAATAAAATAGGCACACAAATTAGATTTCTTTAGTTATTCTTGTATTGATGAAGGATCATATACATTGTATACCCTACCATCCAAATGATTTATACCATATGTACTTTTTTGTTAGAGACTTGTCTTCAGAAGAAGAAAGGTTTATGAAACCCAAAGTAACAATGATAGCTTGGAATCAGAATGATAGCATTGTTGTCACAGCTGTGAATGATCATGTCCTCAAAGTATGGAATTCTTACACCGGACAGCTGCTTCATAATTTACTGGTAGGTAGTTCTTATTAGATGAGATGAATCAGAATTTTTGAACTGTTACATGTAAAAATATTTTTTTTTTTGGGTGCTTGGAATTGAACTTGGGATCTTGTATTTGTGCCGCTGAGCTATATCCCCGGCCTGACCTGTAAGATTAACGTGCTGAAGAAGTTGTTTTGTTTAACTTACCAAATGACTGGAAATTTTTATAAATAGCAATGTTTTAAATTACTGTCACTGATATATTTTTAAATCCCTTATGTAATTTGACAGTATGAGCAACTTTATAAATATAATTTTCAACTTACAACTTGTAAACCATCATTAATATTATGACTTTTGGAATAAAGGGACATGCTGATGAAGTATTTGTTTTGGAGACACATCCTTTCGATCCAAGAATTATGTTATCTGCGGGACATGATGGCAGCATATTTATATGGGATATTACAAAAGGCACCAAGTTGAAACATTATTTTAATACGGTAAGTGAGGAGGATCTTTATGCATTTTTGCATTTGCTTAGAGTAATTTGGATTTACAAGCAATAGTCAGAATTTAGTTTGTAGGTTTTGTCAGTTTGTTTTTCTAGAAATCAGAGTACTTGAAGCTTAAGTATCTGACTTATATCGCTGACTATATAGCTACTGACTTATATAGCTACACATGCATGAAATTCTCTGCATAATTGTTTTATACAAGGGAGAAGATTTTCAGAAGTTATCTATATAGCTTTTTGTGTGTGAGAATTACTTCTGTTGGTTTAAATTCACAAATTTATGGTACTTATACAAACAGCTTTTTCACTGATTGAATTTATTGAAATAGTTGATAACAGATAAAACTGTAAGAAATAATTATCAGTAAGCTAGTACTCAGTAACTATTACTCAGCATACATCCCTAAATAGAATGTAGGGATCAAATATCATTAGACTGTTTCATCTTTTTTCCTTATTACGTGTATTTGTATTCTTGAATCAAATTAGGATACTGTTGTATATTTTTAGAATTTCTTATGTAACCATAAATACATCAAATTTAACATTGATAAAATTGTATTATTTAGTCCAGGTCTATGTTCATATTTTGCCAGTAAGTCCAGTAGTGCATTGGATAGGTGTATTTTGCTCTTTAGGCCAGAGTCCCAACTGAGTGTGATGTATTCGTTGTACTAAGTGATTTTGTCTTTCTCCTTTCTTTAATAGCCCTCAGTCTTCTTTGTCTTCCTTCTTGCTCATTCACCATTTTTACTGTTTTTCCAGTACTGGGAATTGAATCCAGGGGTACTTTCCCACTGATGATGTATATCCAGCCTTTTTATTTTTTACTTTTTTTTTGAGACAGGGTCTTGGTATGTAGTTCATGCTGGCCTAGATGCACTGTGTAGTCTCGGCTGGCCTTGAACTCACAGTGATCATCTTGCCTCAGCCTCCTGAGTGTTAGGAATACAGGTGGCCTTTTTTATTTTTTATGTTGACAGAGTCTTACTAAATTGCCCAGACTGACCTGAAACTTGGAATCCTCTTGCCTAAACTTCCTGCATACCTGGGATTACAGGTGTGTGCCACAGCACGTGGCTGCTCTTTGACTTTTGATGAGTATACACAAGTTATGTCATAAAATGTCACTGAGGGTTTTTTTTTTTTTTTTGGTTTTTCTCCGGTACCGGGAACCGAACTCACGACCTTGCCCTTGCCAGGCAGGCGCTTTTGCCGCTGAGCTAAATCCCCAGCCCCACTGAGGGTTTTTTTGTTGTTGTTCAGACTGGTTTTGAACTCCTGGCCTCAAGCATTCCTCCTGCCTCAGTCACCCAAGTAGTTGATACTGTAGGTGCTCTCTACTGTGCCTAGCTAGAATGTCTCCCTCAGTTTTGTCTATGTCTTCATGATTAGATTCTGTTGCCATATGAGATATGCTTAAAGAAATTACACTTCACTATTTATATTGAGTTCTATTTCCAAGTGTAATTAATTTTGGAAGCAGCATAGTAGGCCCCTATAAGTGAATAGTTCTTAGACTTGAAGACCATCCTATGCCAGACTACAAATAGGTATTTAGACATCTCTGCAAGTTGTGTCTTTGTGTATTCAAATTATTGGAAGAAGAACCAGGCCTTCTTTTACAAATTTGTGATTACATTAAAATTGTAGAGTACATCCATTCTTTAGTTATCCTTTAACACTCAGCAAGACTAGTCCAGGTTCAATTTAGCTTATCATAGCACAAAATGACATTAATTCAGGCTTTAAACAACATACGTGATTGGAATAACTGCTAAGCCAAATGCTAATAGTTGACCTTTTATGCTACGTTCTCCTTATCTTTTCTCCTGAAAGACTCTTAATTCTGTAGTGCTAGACTAATCCCACAGGTGTGTCAATACTGTTAGTACAATGTACATACGTACGTACATAATCAACTTCGTACATACATAATCAACTTCTGTGACATTGAGTTGTTCTGAGGTCACAGTTACGGGTGGGATTTTGTCAGGAATTCCTAAAAAATCCAATTCTTCCTTACTCTAGGGAGATAGGTTTGCCCGTTTGCAAGACTTGCCTCTTAACCGGTAACTGTGGGAAGGCTGTGGTGCCTTTGGCCCACAGGTACTCTGGGAAGAGTTGCTGTTACTGTCTTTTCCTTGCCACCCTCAGGCTCCTGCCCACCTGCCTGTGTTTTACTGTGTAGGAGCCCAGCCAGGCAGACGAGTGCTGTGAGAGGCAGCTGCCGTGGCGAGGGATCATGTGCATCTGGATCTGGGTGTCCATGGTGTAGCAGTCAGTTGGAGAAAAATACCTATTTAGGTATAGATTGCCTTTAGTCAGCAGTATCCTGAATAATGGCAGTGACTTCATTTTTTCTAGGTGTGCTAATTGGTACCCACCCGTGTTTAGTATAATGGTGGTAGGGAAGTACTGCTTTTAGTACAGTGGCCTACTTGGGCATGGATGTGTTCCTTTTCACAGATGTGGGTGGATGATTAATTTTCTAGCACTGATCACACTTAAAGTTTACATTATTGGAAAATTATAGGTCCTGAGAACTAATGTGTAGCTTCATACTGTAGTGTTAACCAAACAACTAACTTACCCATAAATCGATGATGGTGAATTAGTATGCTGCACAGCTAAAAAGAAAGAATAAGAGCTTGGGTAGGTGTGGTGGCACACACCTGTAATCCCATTACTTGGGATGCTGAGGCAGGAGGATTGCTGGGAATTTGAGGCCAGCCTAGGCTACAAAGTGAATCAAGGCCAGTCTAAGCTGCAGAGTGAAACCCTGCCTCACAAAAAGGTTTACATTAAGGCTCAGATGCTCTGAGAGCAGCACCCTCCCTGAAATTGGTGGTGGATTGAAGTTGAGCAGCTGCTAGCATTCACATGTGTGTGCTGCAGGCTTGCAGCATTGCCCAGTTGTGTGTGGTTGCCAGTCACCTTAGTAATGAGTCGAAGTAGAGCCCTCCTTACCTTCCAGAAAAATTTACATTTTAGTATGTAAACATCAAACGTTGTTAATCTCAGGTCATTTACCCAGTAGATTGTTAGTCTTTTTATTATATAGGAAAGTAAAAGCTGATGAATGGGATTGCTTGTCATTCACTTGTAAGGAGTAAAGAAAGCCTTCCTTTTGGATTATTTGGTTGCGAGCGTTAGTTTTGAGAACTGGTGTTACAATGTCTTTTAAGGATTTTTTTTTTTTTTTCAGTGTGTTAGTGTTATCTGAAAAGCACCTTACAGTATTGACATTTGTGCTGAATGGAGAGTTGTTAATTAAATGTTCTTTGTAGGGGCTGGGGCTGTAGTTCAGTGGTATAGTGCTATGTGTACAAAGCCTGAGTTTGCCCCCCAGCTTTGTCTGGGAGAAAAGTTCAGGGAGGGATATATTGTAGCAGGTTATCTACATTTAATAGCACTGTCTTCTCTCCAATTTTCCTAGATTGAAGGCCAAGGACATGGAGCTGTGTTTGACTGCAAGTTTTCACAGGATGGACAACATTTCGCCTGTACAGACTCTCATGGGCATCTTCTGATATTTGGTTTTGGGTGCAGCAAACCATATGAAAAGGTTATTTTTTAAATGTTTTCTTGCAGTATATAGAACAGATAGTTGTGAGAAATGGCTTGGCAATACTTCAGCTGTATTGATTTCCTTGTGTTTTAAATTTTATTTAATGTTAAATATTTGTTTTCTTTAACATTTACAAATCTTAGAATGTCATCATGTGAACTTTATACTTTTCTAGATTCCTGATCAGATGTTCTTCCATACTGACTACCGACCACTGATTAGAGATTCTAATAATTATGTCTTAGATGAGCAAACTCAACAGGCTCCTCATCTTATGCCTCCGCCATTCTTGGTGGATGTTGATGGAAATCCTCATCCAACTAAATATCAGAGATTGGTGCCTGGTCGGGAAAATTCTGCCGATGAACATTTGGTTCCACAGCTTGGCTATGTGGCCACAAGTAAGTGAGAAGTCTTTTTATTTTCTAATTTCTTTTTCTTGTTTTAAACTTTTTATTTGAAACACTAAAAAAATACAAACAACTTCCATTTTTTTAGGTTCAAGTGTTGATATATATTTTTAAATTTTATTTTAAAGGGCAAAAATAATAAAGTAACAGAATTTTAAAAGAAGATAATAGATTAACAGTGGTTAATATATATTGTTATCTTCAAATTAATTGCTCAGATTACAAGATATAGGCATGCATAACTGATCAAACAATATAAGCACAAACTGTTTCTTTCAATGAACTAAAAGAAGTAGTATAACTATCCTATCGTGTGTGTGTGTGTGTATTTATAAAATTTATCTCAGGCCCACTTACCCCTATGTACTTTAATACGCAATTTTTAAAATTAGGACATTTAACATTTATATAATGCTGTTGTCAAATATATAGTCTGTAATTAAAATTTGGCAATTCTAATTTGTAGCTCTTTTGTTCACTGATTGTAGTTTAGACTACACTTGAAATGTAGATGTCATATTTCTTTAATCTGTTTTAATTTTGTTTTGTTTTTGAGACAAGATCTCCCTTTGTAGTGCCGGCCTGCTTCGATCTTACTGTGTAGCCTAGGCTGGCCGTGAACTTACTGCATTCTTCCTGCCTCAGCCTCCTGAGTGCTGGGATTACAGGCAAGTGCCACCATGAGCATCAGTTTCCTGCAATTTGGAGCAAGGATTTAGCTTTTGACTTCGATGCCATTGGTATAGTGGAACAGTGTAGGCTAGGGATTTTGTAGACTATATCAGGCATTTTGTAGGCTGGGTTTGCCTCTTGGAATTTGATTGTGCTTTTGACAGAATACTTCATAAATGATGTTGTCTTCATGGACCGTACTATGTCAGCATGCTTATGATTTGTGTTTTGTCCAGTGACTGGTAATATCTTTAATACTTGGTTGATGTTGCATTTGCCAAGTTTCTCCACTATAAAGTTACTACTTTTCTCTTTGTAACGAGTAGTAAGGTATGTAAATGCTCTGTTCTTTGCGTGACTTTTCCCACGTTTTAGGATCCATTGTGTAGGTTGTCACTATGAAAGCTGCATAGACAGTTACTTTAACTTCATCATCGTTCATCTACATTTTATTATGAGTTTCTGTCACTGTGTTTATTGGCATAATTCATTATGTTTTTAGTACATTCTGATGGGTTGTTAAATAGTGGGTTAGCATTACTTAGTAGTCATTATCCTTAGGTTTATCTCTTGAGAAACCTTTTCAAGCTGTCTGCTCTTGAGTCCCCTTTATTGTAAATGCAGTTCCTTACTTTTTTGGCACCAGATGTTCTAGGATCATCTTCTGCCTCTCCTCTGTTAGCCAGATGCAGAGTTTTAATTTCATGTGTTAATAGTGAAGTATTTCTTTCTACAGATATTAGGGGGAGAATGCTATTTTGGTTGGGTGAGGATTTACTTAGTGGAGTGAAATCACCAAATATATATGATTTTGTTTTTATTTTTGTCTTTTTGAGACAGTGTTGCACTACGCAGTTCAGGCTGGCCTTGAACCCACTTTGTAGCCCAGGGTGGCCTTAAATTCACAGCAGTCCTCTTGTCTCAGCCTCTCGAGTGCTGGGATTATAGGCGTGTGTGACAAAACCAGGCCTGGATGTAATTTCAAATGTTTATTTTTAAATAATTTTATTGAAGTGTATTGCATATATTATAAAAGCCACCAGTTGTAAGTAAACAGTTTAGATGGGTTTTGACAAATATTAATCATGTAACAACCATCACTGAAATCAAGACACAGAACATTTCTGTTGCTCTTCATGTTCCCTGGGCTCATTTAAAACCAGTCTTTTCCTCTTCCCAGTCCTTTGTGACTACTACTCTCTTTTCTGTCACTTTAATTTTACCTAGCAAGTGCTTATATATGCAGTAGTCTCCTTACCTATTTTCACTTAATGTGCTTCTGTGTACCAGTAGTCAGCTACTGTTCAGAAATACTAAATGGCAAATTCCAGAAGTAAGTAAGAAGTTCTAAATTACATGATGTTCTGAGTGGCATGATAAAATTTGTGTTATCTTGCCTAGGTCGTGAATCCTTTTGGCTAGCACATCTATGATATATAAACTAATGACCTATTACCCACTTGGTAGCCCTGTTGTTTAGCAGATCGACTGTTCGAGTTCTGCATTGCTGTGTTTAAGTAACTCTTAACTTTACTTCACCATGACCCTGTCATTATGCTAGGTCTGAGAGTTTCCCAAACTGAGCTGACTCTGCTGCAGCAGATTTGCTAACTCCCGTTGCAGAGAAAGTATTTTCAGGACGTGTCAGAAAAATGCACTACTAAGATTATTTCAGTGGTGGTGAGCCTGTGGCACGCATACTGTAGCCAGCTGTTTGGTGTCATTGAAAGCTCTAAGAGGTTTGCCATCACTGGTCCGTTAGGTAAAGGCGGAGAGTATAGGACACACTCGAGAGGGTAGTGTGGGTGCTCAGAGAAATGAGATGTATTATGGTTTGGAACTGGGCACATGAGTACTTTCCTTGAGACGGTGAAAAGCTAAGGGGAAAGTGTGTGTGTGCACGCATGCACAAAAGGTACCAGCCTGTTCACAAGCATGGTTTTTGTTTTTGTTTTTCAGAACAGGTGATTTGAACAGCCTCTGGGTTTGCTCAGCCTGTTGTTTACTTTCATAATTGGGCCAGTTTATGGCCTTTTGGTGATGGGCTGGTCCTAGAAAGAAAGGCTGTGCAGTAAATCCAGCCACTGTCACTTGGCGGGGCGGCTGCTGGGGTGATCTCCGCTATGGCCTGAAGTTGCAATCTTCTGACAAAGTACAGTTTTTCATTATGATTTCCTGGTCTCCTTTCTACCTTTTATTTCTTCTATCCTAACTCAGCCCCAGAGTGCAAGATTAGTGATGGTGGCAACTCAGGTACGCCAGAGAAAAGCTGAAATACTCTTTCTTTGAGTGAAAAGGTGAAAGTTCTGTGTTTGATAAGGAAAGGAATATACAATATGCTGAAGTTGCTGAAATCTGTGGTAAGATTGAATCTTGTTTTGTGAAATTGTGATGAAAGAAAAAGAAGTGTGTGCTGGTTTTGCTGTTGCATCTCAAATTACAAGAGTTAAACCACAGGCCAGGTGCCAAGGTGGATGCCTGTAATCCCAGTACTATGGGAGGCTGCAGCAGGAAGAGCTCAGTTTTGAGACCAGCCTCCAAGATAGAGTTGAAGGCCATCTTACACTCTGTAGCGAGACCCTGTGTCAAAACACAAATACAAATTACAGTCACGGTGTGGGTGTGCAGTAGTGCTTTAAGATGGAAAAGGCGTTAGGTTTGTGCACATAGATAGTTTGGGGTAAACCATAGTTTCTATAAGGTTCAGTACTATCTGTGGTTTTTGACACCCACCGTGGAGGTCTTGAAACACGTCCTTTGTGGGTAAGGAGAACTTACTATAAATGGAAACGTTCAATATGTAGACTTGGTGCCTGACTTCTTCCACTTGGCGTGGTGGATTTGAAGGTCTTATGTTACTACATGTGTAGGTATTTGTTTTGGGTTATTATTAGATAGGGCCCTATGAAATGGATGGATGGGTGGATGTGCCATCATTGTTTATCCGTCCATTGATAATTGGGAGACATTTGCCTTGTTCCCAGTTTTGGGGTGTTGTGAGATTGGAGCTATCCAACTATAACATTGAGTTTTGTTTTTTCCTTTTTTCTTTCTTCAGTTTTATTAATTTTTACTTTCTGTATTTTAAAGCTTTTTCATTAGGTATATACACATTTTGGGGTTCTCTTAATAAATTAATTCTTCTATCATTATAAGATGTCTCTGTCCCTGGAAAAATTTTTTTGAAGATTATTATTATTATTGTTACTGTTTCATTATTTTGGTACTAGGAATCAAACTCAGGACTGTGTCTTTCAATTTATGCAGGTTTTTTTGTAGACATGTGCAATCTGATATCCTTTAATTGGAGAGTGTAGACTGTTTACATTAAATATTGTTAATAAGATGGAATTTCACCACTTCTTTTTCAGTTCATTTCTTGAGTGATTAAAAATTTCACAGTTTTTTAAGATAAAGTTAATCTGAAGCATAACTGTACCCTTTGGAAGTTCTTTATTGGTTTTCATAGTAAAATGAAGATGTTATGAGTTGAGTAAAACGAAGATACTTGTGTGCATATATCTAAATGCTTGGGTAGTCGGATAGAAGTGTTTTCCTCCTGTAATGCTCTGTGAGTTCAATTTTTGGCTCTTACTATGGTGGCAAGTAATATCTTCGCGTTCCTTTTCATTAATGCTCCATTTAAGAGGAGAGGACAAAGGGTAGATAGGGCTTATATATATTGAGTCTGTGTTCAAAACAGATATATCTTATGGTAGGAGACTTTGTAAGGGTTTTTTGCATGAAAATAGTAGTTAGACGTATTTCTAAAACGTATTTCCAAACCCACAAACGTGTAACACATTTTCCCATCTACACTGATCATACACCTGTTGTAAATACCTCTGAAAAGGGATATTTGAAAAATTAATTTTGTGCTTGAGCAAAGAAGTATGGGTACCAGCCCTGTTAAAAAGGTAACTAGGGGTAAAGTAAGTGAAGCTTAGTGGAGAGTCAGGTGGGACTACCTCCATCAGCCTGCGTGCAGTCTGAGCATACTTGGGCAAAGGAGAGCTCCGCTGTCATTTGTTGAAGGCCTAAGATGTTTCTCCCCACCCCTTTCCTTAAAATAGTAGAGAAGACATTAAATGTTACTGCTTTTTCTCCACATCAGAAACTACCTAACGTTGCTGTGTTACAGGGAGATACTGGTCAGTAAGGGGGTAGTGAAACATTCTCTACTTCCTAGGATTTCAGAGGCCCTGTGAGGTTTCTGTGGTGCTTTAAACTATGGGTTTTGTTTTGAATTTTTTCTTAGTTATAGATGTGTAAATTATCTTTTTAGTTGTGTATTTTTTGAAAACAGGAGCTCAGACAAATGTTAATGTATTTTACTTCAGTAGTGCTCACATATGTCAGGCAAGTACTCCACCCATGAGTTACATCCCCAGCTCTGTTAACAGATTTTTAATTGGAGTCTCGTGAAGTTTTGCCTTCTTTTTCTGCTCATGTGTGTCATGACTGCATATTCATGAATTGAATTTGTAGGTGACGGAGAGGTAATTGAACAAGTCATAAGCCTCCAAACCAATGATAACGGCGAGGGAAGCCCAGAGTCCAGCATCCTGGATGGAATGATAAGGCAGCTGCAGCAGCAGCAAGATCAGAGGATGGGAGCAGAGCAGGACACTGGGCCAGGTGGACTTGCAAATGGGGAAGAGACGCCTCGAAGAGGTAATAAACTTCTGGGAAGTAGTTAATGTGGCTGTGTTGGAATTGAAAATTCCAAGGTTGCTGGCAAGTATGTGCATTGTGAAAAACTTTAAGCGAGATACTTTTGCAGCTGAAGTATTCTGAGGTAGGTTTGTTACTTGATAAGATGATGTAGCAAATGCTCATTTGATTTTCAAGTGCTATGGAAGGATGATGAAACCTTTTTTGCCTTATTTAAAAATATTTACAAAAATTATTTAATAGGAACACATAACAAAGTAGTTTTTTTGTTTACTTTCATTACTGGGAATAGAAACCAGAGCTTTGTACATGCCAGGCAGGTCGTCTACCACTGAGCTACATCCCTAACCCATTTTTATATTTGGAGATAGCGTCTGACTAAGTGGCCTAGCTTGACCCTAAACTTGGGATCCTTCTTCCTGAGCCTCTTGAGTAGCTAGGATTCTTGGAATGTGCCTGGTAAAGAAAGTGTCTTTTAAAGGAAAACTATACTTGTAGCTTCCCTGTGTTTTAACATTTGTAATTCTTGAAAAATTGAATCAGCATTTGAGAGTCAGTTGGAAACAACTTGTGACACTTTCTACCTTTAATGTGTCATTCTGTGTCTTGAAAGAGCCATGCCTATTCTCTTACATAACCACAGTACAATGGCCTCACTCAACAGATTTTGCTTTTACAATATTACTCTTCTTTGTAGTTCTCATTTCACTGTTTTTCCTTCATGTTGTCTTTCATCATGGCTTTTTTAAAAATTCAGGATTATTCAAGCATTGCTTATTGCATTTAGATATGTCTTTTTTTTTAAATTTCAAAAAGTTTTCTCATAACAGACAGTTTGAAAGGGTTGGGTGCTGTTTTGCAGGTTTTTTCCCTCAACGTGGATTGGTCTGACCATTTCCTCATGATTGGATTCAACATTATAGGGGAGCATCCTGAGTAGTGGGTATTGGGTCCTCAATGTGTTAGGGGAGGGGATGCAAGATATACGTACATTCCTCCGTACCTTGCTTTTGTCCTTTGACAGTATATTTTAGGAGTTATTGCATGTCAGTTCACATGGCTTTCTTTTTCTTTCTTTCTTTTTTTTTTTTTGGTACCAGGAGTTGAACTTAGGACCTTGCACTTGCCAGGCAGGCGCTGTGCCACTAATATATAGATTATAGAATATAGATTCCCAGCCCCTCACATCGTTTTCTTCATCTTGTTTTTATAACTATGAGCATTTATTTTGTTCCTTATATTTAGCTATTATAAGAAATTTTGTGATTAATGAACCTTGTACATGTTTTCAGATTGTTGGAGAATAACACTATGACATGGGCAGTTAAATTTAGATTTTTAAATTTGATTTAATATGTATTTTTTTTGATTTTTGAGACAAGGCATCACTATGTAGTTCAGGCTGGGCTTGAACTCAATATGTAGTCCAGGCTGGCCTTAATCTCACTACGGTCCTCCTGCCTCAGCCTCCCAGGTGCTGAGATTATAGGTATGTGCCACCACACCTGGCTGGCAGTTAAACTTAGAACTTTATTTGCTTTTCCATTTAAAAAGTATTTCTTCAACAGGGTCTCGCTTTGCAGTTCAGGCTGGCCTTGAACTCACTATGTAGCCCATATTGGCCTCGAACTTGGGGTGATCCTCCTGCCTCTGGCTCCTGAGTGCTGAGTTTACAGGCACACACCATCACACCGCCTCAGAGTCAAGTTTTAGTAGTTAAATGTTTGGTGTTTTACTTTTTGATCTTAGTCACATCAAGACTTCTCTTGCTTTTTTTCAGTAGGTCCTTTTATTTGTTTTTGGTCTATAGGAAGAATACATGCTTGTTAAATGTGTATTTACTGCAAATTAGTTTGGCATCATTTCTTAATCATTGTTCCCTAGGCTTTAGAAGAGTAAGTTTAGACATCCAGTCCCCTCCAAATATTGGTTTGCGTCGCAGTGGACAAGTTGAAGGTGTCCGCCAGATGCACCAAAATGCCCCGCGGAGTCAGATTGCGACAGAACGGGACCTGCAGGCTTGGAAACGAAGAGTGGTTGTACCAGAGGTACCACTGGGCATATTTAGGTTTGTTTTAGGATATTTATTTATGTTGTTTCTATCTGTGAAAATATATTCATGTGGTTACTTACACACCTTTTATTCCATTAGTTGTGTTCATAATCATATAAATATATTTTTAGCAGTGAATGGTAATCTTAAATGTGATTTTAAAAAAATCAAAATTATTCTCTAACCTTTTTACTTTGGTAAGTATTTTCATAGCCAATTTTACTTCATCTATACTTTTATTTTTCTCCTTTTAGTATTGTTATTTTTATAAATGTTTTGCAGTGCTGAGTATTGATCTGGAGGCTCTACCCCTGAGCTATATCCCAACTCTTTCTAATTTTATTTTGAGATAGGGTCTTGGGAAGTTGCCTGAGTTGGCCCCCAACTTGAGATCCTCCTGTCTGTCTCCCAAGTAGCTGGGATTACAGGTGTGCTTCACCACAGTTTTTGTTTCAGGGTTATTTTGAAAGAAATTGCAGACATAATGTCATTTTGTCTACAAGTACTTCATTATATATTACTAAAATGTAAAGAATTGTCTTAAAGTAGAACCCCAGTGCCATTACCGTACCTTAAAGAAACTCAGTATAATGAAATATCTGCTTATTGTTGAAATTTCTGACATTCACTTTATTTCTCATGGTCTTTATTGATCCCTCTTTGGCCAGGAGGAGCCCATTCAAGACTCCTTGGTCCTTTTGAAGTGGTTGTATCAGTCTTGCACAGCATCCTGGCTGTTAGCCATGGAAGAGGGGTTACAGTTCCTCTTGTGTTTTTTGACTTAGATGTAGAATCAGTCTTTTGTTTTAAGCAGGCTTGTTTTCTTTTAATGAGAGAAGTTATTTCATAATTATATTCTGGGCAGTAGAGGTCTTGCTGCTTTGTGATGTTGGATTTTTGAGTCATTGAAAAGGAGGCAATAAATACTTTTTTTTTGGAGACAGGATCTTGCTTTGTTCCAGGCTGGCCTTGAACTCATGATCCTCCTGGCCTCAGCCTCCCAAATGCTGGGACTGTAGGTGTGTGCCACCATGCCTAGCTTGCAAATACGTTTTTATAGTACTGGCGAAAATGTTTCAAGGGCTGGGGTTTTAGCTCAGCGGCACAGTGCCTGCCTGGCAAGCACGAGGTTGTGAGTCTGATTCCCAGTACTGGAAAAAACCAACAAAAAATGTTTCAGTATTCTGTCATATTTGTTGAGTTCATATAACTAAGACCTTGAAGGTAATTTTGAGAAGTGTTTCCTTCATGTGTTTAATCAGAAGTTTAATAAAAAGTTTGAGTAACATCAGATGTTACTTGTGTGTAATTTGAGGTTCTATAGGCACACAATAATTAATGAGAAACAAAATCTTGAATTTTGATGAAAAATACTACAGATTACTAACATGTACATAGTATGCTATAATTAAGCCTTCTGTAGGTTTCTGAATTTTATGGTCATTAGACCCAAAAGGGTCATTTTGGGATACTTTTGTGGTGAAACGGACAACTGTGGTGGAGGTTTGAGTCTGATTTAGCAGTCCCCTGTGGGTAGAAGAATGTGAGTGTGGGCTGCAGATGCACCTTGAGAAGAAAAGGTTTACCTGGAACCCAGCGTTCATCCTCAGTGCCTTTGTCCTTTTCGTATACAGGCCATGGCCAAATACTAGTCTTGAAACTTTGCTCCATTAGAATGTTCAAAACATAGAGCTGTGTATTTTCAGTAATGTTAAAACTGGAGAGAAGAATGTTCAGTGTTTTTTCACAGAAGAGAAGAATGATAACATATGTTCATGATGGCATGTCCTCTGCTTTGAAATGGGTCACAGCAAAATCATCTTTCTGTTGTATCATGTGAATGAGACTTAAGATTTTTAGAATCATAATGATTTACTTTTGCTCTTTATCAGTTTGGTGACTCATAACTGGATATTTAATTTTTTAGGAGGTTGGAAGACTTTCGAATAGAAAAAGGAGAAGAGGAAAGAAATCTTTATATAATAGGGAGAAAAAGGAAGACTCTGCAGCTCTCACAAAAGGTAAATTCTTTTTCCTTAGGAATGAGCAAATTAGAAATTAAATTGAAATTAAGAATTTTCGTTTTGATTTTGGGTTTTAAATAGCAAGACTTAGCCATTGTATAACTGTTAGGAAGAACCAGTTTGAAAACGTAGGTTAATTGCCCCTTGCCTAGCAGTGTTAGAGGACTCTGGGAATGATTTGTTTCCTAGCCATGCAGGCTGAGAATGGTAGCCCTCCCAGCATACCAGGACACTTTGCCTCTATGCCCTGTTCCTGCTCCATTCTTTGCCTTCCCAAATGGCTAGTTAGTTTTGTCTGTTTCCGAAGGGCTTTTTTTTATTTTCTGTTTTTTAATTTTTGAGACTTACGCAGTTTAGGCTGGCCTTGAGCTCACTTTATAACCCAGGCTGGTCTGGAACTTGCAAGGATTATCCTGCCTCAGCCTTCCTAGTACTGGGATTACAGGCATGCGCCACCACGCCTGGCTCTTCCTGAAGTTTTAAAATCATACTTTTAAAAGAAATCTTGGATGTTAAAATGATTTGTGGTTATCCAGAGCTTTGCTGTACTGGCTAAAATACTACTGTTATTATTTCTCGCTTTGGATTTTCTTCTGTACTACAGGATTTCATTAAAACTGGATTAATTAAAATGCTCAGTGTGCCCAGAGAACCAGTGTTTAAAACAAGTTACAGTGAAAAATGGTGATTTTTCTTTATCTTTTTTTTTTTTTTTTTTTGTGAGACAGGATCTCGCTATGTAATTTATGCTGGCCTTGAACTTGCTATGTAGCCCAGGCTGGCCTTGAACTCAGGTTGATCTTTCTGCCTCAGCCTCTTGAATACTGTGATTACAGGCATGTACCACCACACACCCAGTCTATAAAATTAATTTTTAAAGTATTTTATTTCTGGCTGGGGATTTAGCTCAGCGGCAAAGCGCCTGCCTGGCAAGCGCAAGGTCGTGAGTTCGGTTCCTGGTACCAGAGAAAAACCAAAAAAAAAAAAAAAAAAGTATTTTATTTCTGTTAGAAAAGTGAAGTTTTGAATAATTTTAAAATATTTGACTACATTGCTCTTGTGTGTTCATAAATTTTTTATTTTCATATTTAGTTTGATAAATTACAGTTTATGTAGCCAAATAAATGACATTAAATTTTAAAAAATATTTATTTATTTTTGTCTTTTTGAGACAAGGTTTCACTATGCAGTTCAGGCTGGTCTTGAACTCACAGTGACTGTCCTGCCTCAGCCTCCTGAGTGGTGGGATTATAGGTGTGTACCACTACATCTAGCGTATTACATTAATTTACTCAGCAAATGTTATCAAATAAAGTATGAATAACTTTAACCTTTTTTTTGAGGTCGGATCTCACTTATGTAGTTCAGGCTGGCCTTGAATTTACTATATAGTCCAGGCTGGTCATGGTGATCCTCCTCCTTTGGCCTCCTGAGTGCTGGGATTACAGGTGTATGCTACCATGCCTGGCTAAATTTAAAATTTTTAAATTTGGCTTTTAACAAACCTTCAGTCATTTTTGGCTGGGTGTGGTGGCACATGCCTATAATCTCAGCACTCTGTGAGGCTGAGGGAAAAGGTTCACAAATTGAAGCCCAGTTTGGGCAACTTAGCAAAATTCTGACACAAAATAAAAAATTCAAAAGCTTAGAGAATATAGTTTAGTGTGAAGGTCTTGGGTTCAGTCCACAGTGAGGGGCCCCACCTTTGTCTTTACTTTTTAGTCATTTCACTCTCTGTATTGAGGAGACACTGCTTTTGGCTTGTTTTCTAAGCAGATGTTTAAAGCATAGCTCGAGGCACTGTAAACAAGTCTGTGAAGCTGAAGTCACCCGAGGACAGTTAGGGAGTCTCCATTGTTTCCTGTAGTGTGTTGGAAAGATTGGGAAACACTGGTATAAATTAAATCATAACATACAGAATTGTTTTTTGTCTGGCTTTGATTATTGAGTCTCCTGAGACTGTGTCGGTACAAGAAGCTGTAGTTCATTTGTTTTCCTTGAAATACCAAATTAGTAAATAGATTGCTGTTTGATTAGCCTATTCTTTTTTTTTTGGTTTTGGTTTTGGTTTTTCTCCGGTACCGGGAACCGAACTCACGACCTTGCGCTTGCCAGGCAGGTGCTTTGCCGCTGAGCTAAATCCCCAGCCCCGATTAGCCTATTCTTGAAGGACATCTAGCTGCTTTTCATATTTTGACTGTGTTTAGCGGGTTTTTTTTTTTTTTTTGTATGTATCTTTTAGTATCTGTGTATATTTACTTTGGAAATAAGATTGTTAAACTATGATATTTAGCCATAACAATTAATGCCCACACTGCTACCTATGTACAACAAAAATTCTCTGCACATTTTTCTGTGGCTATTTCTTCTCTAAATTTCTGCTTTATGTGGTTTGAAACTATTACTATTCGGTGCATATAAATTGGGGGTTTTCCGTTTCCTTATTTGAATAATCACTGTATTTTATAGTAGCAATAGTGCACTGACAAACAGAAACACCAGATGACACCCAGGATTTAGAGGCAGGTTTATTTACCTCAGTGGGCACAGATCGGGATCACTCCCAAAATACCAGGCCCTGAGCTCTGATGGTCTGGGGCTTATAAGGGATAAGCAAGCAGGAAGTACAGGGGCAGAATGGCTTGTCAGTTGGGAATTGGTGTATACAATGTGCATCACAGCGACCGGTTACACATCACAGTGACCAGCTATCCAAGAGACAGGAGCAGCTGGAATTGAAACAGGAACTGTTACCTGGGCAGCTGAGAAACTCTGAAGTATAGTGGCTTATGGGGCAAGCATTGTCTGCTACAGTAGAACTGTGCTAGCTTTCTTTGATTGGTGTGCCCATAGTACTGTATGTGTTTCCATCCTTTACTTTCTGTATATCTTTCCTTTTAAGTGTATATTAAATGCTTTCTGTTGGTGCCTTTGTGTTTCTTTTGCTGCTCTGTCCTGCTAACAGATTTTTTTCTTGACCTTTATCCAGTACATTGTTTTAAGTGTACAGTCTGCTGTTAAACTTACTAAATTCTTAATTTTAGTTACTAAGTTTAGTCTGAGTTTTCATTTGCTGTTTGTTTGAGAGTTCTTAGTTTTCTGCTAAAGTTCTCATTCATACTTATTTTAAAAACAGAGGTCTGGTAATTTTATTATTCTAACATCTTATTTCCCTTTGGACTAGTTTCTACTTACGTTGATTTTTCTTAATTTTTACAGTTAGATTTTCTTTCTGTCTCTTTATGGTGAAATGTTGAAATCTTAGAGAAAATTTGAAATGTGGGAAGCCTTTTGTCCAAGTGAGGGGAGTACAGTTCCTCTTAAACATTAAAATCATTGATTTTCTTTGACTGATTTTTAAAAAATATTTTGTTTTAGTAAAAATATATTTAAATAATACCACCAGAATTGAAAAGTACTAACATGAGTTCATCTAAGAACTTTAAATGTGGAAATGATTGTTGGAGGACTGTTTCAGATACTGATTTATACTGTTCTCTATAGCTAGTGATGCATGCATTAAGATCATATACTACACCCCAGTACTGTATATAAATTCATTTGTCCCTTTTGAGAGTTACTATCTTGTTTGTTTTGAGATGGGTTCTTGCTATGTATTCTGTTTTTTTTTTTTTTTTTTTTTTTTTGGTTTTTGTCCGGTACCGGGAACCGAACTCACGACCTTGCACTTGCCAGGCAGGCGCT
This sequence comes from Chinchilla lanigera, assembly GCF_000276665.1. Classification (NCBI taxonomy): domain Eukaryota; kingdom Metazoa; phylum Chordata; class Mammalia; order Rodentia; family Chinchillidae; genus Chinchilla; species Chinchilla lanigera. Next base: position 38,058,722 of record NW_004955407.1, on the reverse strand, counting down.
TTGCCGCTGAGCTAAATCCCCAGCCCCTTCTTGCTATGTATTCTGTATTCGTCTTGAAACTCACTATGGCTGTAGCCTTGGCTGGCCTTGGACTTGCAGTGATCCTCCTTTCTCAGCTTTCTGAGTGCTGGGAATGCAGGTGTGTGCCACCACGCCTGGCTTGAGAGTCTGTATTTTTTAAAGTGACATCCTTTTTGAGTTATTGTTACTTTACCCCACTCATGGTAACCCAGTTAACTTAGAATATGTTTTTCACAAATGCTGATCCAACGTGGCTTTTCTCATGCTTCCAAAGACACTATAAATGGAAAGCTGAATGTGGTGGCTCGCACTTGGAATCCCAGCTCCCAGGAGGCTGAATCAGGAGTATATTGCAAGTTCAGGGCCACAGGGGCAACATAGTGAAACTCTTTATCTTTGTCTCCCAAAAAAACAGTAGATAGACATACCAAGCTGGAGTTAACAGTATATAGCAAAAAACTTGATAAAATGCCCACTTTATTGATACTGTCCTTATTTGGGTGTTGATTGCATCAAACATGTTTGTGTTTCAGTTGGATTCAGTGGTTTTGGGGTCACAGTCTAGGCAGAGGACATGTAGACGTAAATATCCAACTTACCGTAGGAGGATCGCTGGCCGTCGCGAACTATCTTCTGGAAATGAGTCTTCATGCTCTGTAAGACAGGTGAGTAGAGTAATTTTAAAATATAGAAGATAATCCTAAGTGAATTAGTCTTAATTCTTTGAATCTATCTCAAATTTAGGTGAAAATGGAGCATTCTCCTGAAATTACAATAAAATGTAATGATTTGCGTTGAGAAAGGGAGTGAGGGCTTGCCGTACTGCTCAGCTTGGTCTTGAGCTGCTGGTTTCAAGTGATGCTTCTGCCTCAGTCTCCCGAGTAGTAGGGACTGGAGACATAGGCCACCACATCTCTAGATTTTTTAACAGCTTTGTTGAGATAGTCATACACCACATACATATATGATCTGGTAGTTTCAGTGTAGACAGAATTGTGTCATCATTGTTAGTATGTGATTTATAAACATTTTCATCACCCCTAAAGAAACCGTGGACTACTTTACAGTCACTTCCCATTTTCAGCCTCTCCCCCAACACTTAGCACCTACAAATGTACTTCCTGTACCTCTGCTTATTCTGGATGTTTCATAAAAATCAAATCAGACCGCCTGATTTTGTGACTAGTTTCTTTTATGTAGTGCATGTTTTAAAGGCCATGTATAGCGTTTGTCAGTGCTCTTCTCAGTTATTGCCTGATGGCGTTTAATTATAGGGAAATTTGCCACATTTGTTCATCCATTTATCAGCTGAGGTTATATTTATATTGTTTCCATTTTTAGGCTATTATGAATAATGCTGCTCATCAGCATTCACGTTCAAGTTTTGCTGTGCATACATATGTAGCCTTTGATTCGCTCATTTACATAACAGCTCTGTTTAATTTTTTGAGGACTGGCCAGACTTTCCAAAGGCTATATACTGGTTTATGTTTCAACCAACATTTCATTTTCTCCTCATCCTCACATTTGTTATTTTCTTAGTTTCTCCTTGCTGGGGCAAAACACCTGACACCTCCAAATTAAAGGAGAGTTTTATGGCTCACAGTCTGCAGAGGTTTCAGTCCATAATCAGCTGGGTCCAAGGCGGGGCGGCATGGCAGAGGGGGATTTGAGAGGAGAGCAGTTCATGTCAGGTTAGGTAGGCAGGAAGCAGCGAGCTTTCCTTCTTTTTTTTTTTTTTTTCCTCCGGTACCAGGAACCGAACTCACGACCTCGCGCTTGCCAGGCAGGCGCTTTTGCCGCTGAGCTAAATCCCCAGCCCCTCCTTCTTTTTTTTATTCCATCCAGGCTACGAGCCACATCCAGGGTGGGTCTGCACTCTTCAGGTAGTCCATCACCCACACCTAGAGCTATGCTAAGCCAATCAGTGGCATAATCTAGTATCACATGTATTATCCAGGATCCAGTCACTCCCTAAAACCCCATGATGCTTTGAGGGGACATCAGTTGTCTGTCCTTTTTATTGAAGCTATTACTATATAGCTGTGGTGGCGAACCCATGGAATGCGTGCTGCAGGGGGTGTTGTATCATTGAAAGCTCTGAAAGGTTCACCATCACTGCCCTAGTGAGTAATAAGTGCCAGTTTGTGGTTTCAACTTGCATTTCCTGAATGATTAATAATGTTGAGCATGTTTTCATGTGCTTGCTTAGCATTTGTATATTTTTGGAGAAATATCTAATCAGCTCTGTAGTCCAATACTGAATTTGGATTTTTGTCTTTTTATTGTAGCAAAAGTTCTTTATATATTCTAGATACCTGATACATGACTTAAAAATATTTTCTCTCATTCTGGGGGTAATATTTTCACTTCTTTGATAGTGTCCTTTGAGCCTAAAAGTTTAAATTTTGATGAAATAAATCTAGTTTATTGTTTTCTTTTATCATTTGTACTTTTACTATTGTTACTAAAAAGTCTTTGTGCTACTTGTTTGTTTGACTTTTAATGATCATAAAATACTGATCTTCATTTTGGGAAACCAGTATTTTTGGGAAGAGTGGTTAATACTGAATGTTAGAATTTTTTTTTTTTTTGGTACCAGGACTTGAACTCAGGACCTTGTGCTTGCCAGGCAGGCACTGTGCACCTGAGTGGTATCCCCAGCCCTAGAATGTTAGTATTTTCTGATTCAGTAATGTTTTGAGGAGTGCAATGCTTCATATGGCTGCACATCTCACTTTCTTCCTTGGTAAGGTATTAGGGTAGTAGTGAAGCATGAGGTTAGAGTTAGAATTCAAATTCTTGTTGTATGATGTAAGGCAAATTCTTTTTTTTTTTTTTTTTTTTTTTTTTTTTTTTTTTTTTCTCCGGTACCGGGAACCAAACTCACGACCTTGCGCTTGCCAGGCAGGCGCTTTTGCCACTGAGCT
>NW_004955407.1:38009132-38055671 GCF_000276665.1 Chinchilla lanigera | reverse complement strand
TTTTTGGTTTTTCTCCGGTACCGGGAACCAAACTCACGACCTTGCGCTTGCCAGGCAGGCGCTTTTGCCACTGAGCTAAATCCCCAGCCCCTAAGGCAAATTCTTGTAAGACACTTTCCTTAGTCTTTCTGTACACATGCCTCTGTAATAGTATGTCCCACCCACAGTGACATTGTGAGAAGCAATTTAGTTAATGTACAGTTTGAGACACACCGTATGCACATACATTTATTCCTGCTCTCTGTGCCTGTTACCATGACTTCAGTTGATCCCACCAATTTTGATCTGGTATCATGGAGTTTCAGCCTTTGCTCTTTTGTTCTTCACTTTCCCAAGGAGACAAACCTACCTACCTCCTGTTACCCATCAAATACTTACTTGCTCAGTTCTGGCATATACAGAATGTAGGTTCAAATCTGGTTATCCTTATCCCTAGGACAAAGACCCTGTTATCTGGCATTTATGTATTTCCTTCTTTTCCTTTCCTCTTTTCTTTTTCTTTTTCTTTTTCTTTTTCTTTTCTTTTTCTTTTTTTTCCTTTCTTTCCTTTTGCTTTCTTTTACACAGAGTCTTGCTATATAGCCAGGCTGGCCTCAAACTGGTGGCAGTCCTGTCCAGCCTCTGGAGTACTGGGATGATAGACCTGTGCCTCCATACCTGATAAAGCTATTCTGTTTTTTCTGTATTCAAACTTTTGAAGTAATTTTAGGTTTCTATACAAATTGCTTGGAAAGTGTAAAGTACAGTTCCTGTGCACCGTTTTCCCTGTTACTAACATTTGGAGTTAGTGTGGTACGTTTGCTCCAGCTGTTAAACCATATTGATAACATTATTATTAACTGAATTCCGCAGTTTGCATTTAGGGTCATCTTTGGTATTGTGTAGTCCTGTGAATTTTGTCAAGATGTTAAATTATTAAAAAAAATGTTAGTGAGACAAGGTCTCACTATGTAGTTCAAGCTGGCCTTGGACTTGTGATGGTTCTGCCTCAGCCTCTTCTGATTGCTGGAGTTATAGGTGTGCACCACCTAGCCTTACATCATACAGAATAATTTCACTGCCTTAAAACTGCTCACTGCTCCTCTTCTTCATCCCTTTATTCTTCTGAGTGTCTGCTAACTGTTGATCTTTTGCAGCTCTTTTGGGCGGATACCAAGGAATGTGATTGCTGGATCATATGATAAGCTTCTCTTTAGGTTTGTAAGAAACTGCCAGATTGTCTTCAAAGTGGCTGTCCCATTTTCATTTCTGTGGTCATCACTTTTAGTTCATGTTGATCCACATCCTTGTTAAGATGTGAGTTCTTTACAGCATCGTCTGTAGATTCAGCAGATCCTGATTTAAATATCCCACCAAGTTATTTTTGTGGGTTCCAAAGAGTTATTTTTAAACTGTGTGTAGAGGAAAAAGATCCAGAATAGCGAACATAACACTGAAGAAAAAAATAAAAGGACTCAACACTGGCATTAATAGTTACTGGAAATCTGCAGTTTTCGAGACAGTGATTTTGATGGAAGAATAGGTGAATAGATCAGTGAAACAAGATGCTGAATGCAGAAAAAGACCAACATGAATCTACCCAAGTGAACTTTGGCAGAGGAGCAAAGATAACTCTTGACAAAGCATAGTCTTTGTGAACGACCTTGGCATAATTGCACATCTGCTTTCAACAAAACGTATCTCCACAGCAGTCTTTCACAAAAAATGAAAGTGATCTGGAAACAATGTAAATGTGCAGTACAAACTGGGTAATTTCTAGATAGTAACTTTAAGAATAAAATCTGTGTGTTTCAGATTTGTTAATGACTTTTATATAAAAAGACTTACATTAAAAATATAAAAACAGCAATCAGGAAACAACTCAATTGCAAAGTAGGAAAAATGTCTAATGGACACCTCATCAAAAGACACAGATGCAATATTGCAAAGAATTTATGAGAAGATAGTCACCATTATATGTTGTAGGAAATTGAAAAGTAAATCTACAGATTTGTTAGAATAGGTATAGTTAAAAACCCTAAGAATGTCCACATGGACTCTTATTAATGTCACCAGAGAATGGCCTTTTGTATCTCTACCTTTCCTAATAACAACAGTGTTAAATTTCTGCGGTGGTGTATGCCTGGGTAAGAATACGGGTATAGTAAAGAAGTCTGCCTTTTTAAGTTCATCTGGTCATGGTTTTATTGATTAATTAATTAATAAGGTTTTTTCTTAGATTTAATATTTTTTAATATGACTATGCTTAGCTTTTTCTTTTTCTTTTTTTTTTTTTTACTTGTTATTTAACTTATGGGATCAAGATTTTTTTTCCTCCTCACAAATTAGGAGACCTCCTGTGACCAAAGTGAAGGTTCTTGTTCTTCAGAAGAAGATGAATGGAAGAGTGATAGAAAAAGTGAAAGTTACAGTGAAAGCTCAAGGTATCTGTTTCTGTTTCGCCCTTTCAGGCATTTTAGTCATAGCCTTGGATGAAACTGTTTGAATAACACTCAGTAATCCAAGAGTTTGCAATTGTGGAACACATCAGCATCCGTTTTTAATATATGTGAAAGGAGAAGAAGGGTTTGGATGTGACTTAGTGGGCAAGTGCTTGCTTTGCACCCATGAAGTCCTTGGTTCAAGTCCCAGTACTGCTTAAAACAGTTGTTAGAGGTAGCTTTTTGCTGGGTGTGGTGGCACATGCACATAATCCTAGCTGTTGAGGAGGCTAAAACAAGAGAATGGAAATTTGAGACCAACTTGAGCAATTTAATACACCTTGCCTCAAAATTAAAAAGAAAAGGGATTAAGGGTATAGCCCAGTGGTAGAGTCCCCTTAGTTAGATCTCCACTACCTTACGAAGGTGGTGGTATGTGTGTGTTTGTGTGTGTTAGTACATCAATAGCTGTTCCTATAGAAATATTCTGAGGATTTGGCTATCATTATTTAACTTGGCCGTGTTACTAATTTCTTCTTGGACTGCATTTAAAAAGAGGAACATGAGGACTATCCAGTGTGTGGTAAGGCCACTAGAATGTTTATAGCTGTTGCATGAGTTAACCTTTTCTTTGTGGGCTCCACATTTCATGAGATCAGAATGCCAGCCTCTGTTTCTCCTCTTGATAGATGCTGACTGTTAGCTTAAGGCAGAAAGTTGGATATTACTGTTCTGTCTCTTTTTTCTGTACAGCCTATCTGTAATCATGTCTAGAAAATTCTGTCATCGAAAGATTACTCAGACCATCTTACCTTGGTTACCTGTTTTCATTGAGGTTCTCTTGGTCCAAAGCACAGTCATATATACTCTCCTTTCTTTCTGCCTTCTTTTGCTCCATTATGATTAGGATCCGGAGCAATGCTTTAGAATATAAATATATTCATTTCTTGTTTTTAAGGTTTTAATTGTGATGAAGCACATAACATAAAAATAACATCTCGACCATTTTGCATGGTCAGGTCAGTGTGTGAAGGGCATTCATATTGTTTTGCAGTCAGTCTTCAGAGCCCTGTTTATCTTACAGAACTGAAACTCTATACAACAATAACAAATAACAATCCCCTCTGTCCCTAATTGTGCTTTCTCTGTGTTACCTTTTATTTCACTTTTTCTTGATTCTATACATAAAGCAAATGTTCTTACAGAGTTTTTGTTTTTTTGGTACCTGGAATTTAACTCAGAATTATTGCTCTGTGGTACATCCCCAGCCCTTATTTTTTATTTTGAGATAGGGTCTCACTAAGTTGCCCAGGCTGGGCTCAAATTTGTGATTTTTCTGCCTCAGCCTCTCAAAGTGTTGGGATTTTAGGTGTGTGCCATCACACCTGGCTTTTTAGAGGATTTATAAGCACCTATTTTTATGACAAATACTGTACCTTTTAGAAATGTGTTCTTGCATATTTGTTTTTATAGAAAGTGAGAGGTGTATGGTTGAAGCTGGGCCTAACAATGGTTTCAGTGGAGACCATCATCATCCTTTTCTCCGTTTGGTGAAGCAAATTAGGATTCAGGGGCTAGTTCTCTATTTCTAGTTTCTTTGATGCTGCTTTCTAGCCTTCCAGGGCATGGCTAAGATTTTTAGCTCCGTTCTTGGGTTTCTTGTCCTGTCTGACCCCTTACAACTGTTTATTGGCATGGCTTTCCACTGCTGGCTGTAGTTTTTTTATAAATCCCTGTGCTGCATCTCATATGCAGCCTGCTCCAGCCTGCTGGTGTGTTGCTCCTCTTAGGCTAGGCTTTTGTATGGTGTCTGCTGTTTCTGGAGCTGTACTCTTCATTTTCTGGAAGGGACCTGTTAGTTGGGTATAGATACTGTGTTGTGTTGGCTCTCATCTGTAGTGACTGTAGGCACGGATTTTTCTGGCTCACAGTCATTCCTCATTTCCAGTGTCAGTGAAGTTTTCTCTTTGCTCATGTCATGATCTTTGGTCATTTCAGTCTCTTTGGCAGGTGGGTAGGATGTTAAAGTTAAATCTTATGGGTGCTCTCCTTCCCTCCTTTTCTGCTCTTCTCTTTCCTCTCGGTTGTGTAATTAACTCACTATTAGTGCCTTAGATTCTGGTCCCACACAATTAAAAATACTCTCCTCTTCTAGTGACTCCTCATCTCGATACTCTGATTGGACAGCTGATGCAGGCATCAATTTGCAGCCTCCTTTGAGAATGTCATGTCGTCGACGAATTACCCGATTTTGTAGTAGTTCAGAGGATGAAATGTCTACTGAGAATTTATCTCCTCCAAAAAGAAGACGGAAGAGAAAGAAAGAAAGTAAGCCTAAAAAAGAGGTAAGAAAAAAGTGCATCTTTAAAAATAGTGTGTATCGCCAGGTGTGGTGCCAGCACTTGGAGGCTGAGGCTGGAGGATCACCACAAGTTCAAGGCCAGCCTAGGCTACTTAGTTAGCTCAGGGCCAGCCTGGACTTCATAGTGAGACCCTGTCTCAAAAAAAAAACAAATAAAAAAATGTGTCTGCACTTTCATAGGGGTGTTCTTTGCCAGCACCTGCCACACACCTTTCCTTTCCCCTTTCTCCCTGCTCTCTTTCCTTACCCTTCCTTCCTTTCTTCCTTTTTTCCTTTGTCCTGTTCTGTACTTTATTATGGTGCTGGAGATGGAGCACATGACTATGCTAAGTAACTGTTCTACCACTGACCTGTGCCACCCAACTTTTGTCAGCAGGAATCGTATACAAAAAGTAAACTTACTTTGGGAGGGAGAGAAGGCAGGTGGGCTTTGTGGCTCCAGTTTCTTAACAGTTTCTAGTTAGTTGATATGACAAGCTCATTCTTGTGGCTTTTGGCTTCAGGCTCAGTTCTGCACCTCATGTGCCTCTCCTGAGAGCTGGCTGCTTGAATGTGCTTATAATCTGGTAGTGAGTGGCCTGATGGAGTAAGCGTGGGTGCCTCTTAGGGCCTACACTTAGAAGGTAACATTGTCACTTTTGCTTTCTTGTGTATGTTAGGAGTGAGTCACTAAGTCTAGGCAGTGCTCAAGAGTGGACTTCATCTGCATTATTAGGTGGAGAGAGGAAAGATACCAAAGAATCGAAAAGCTTAAAGCCTCAAATGAAGAGATTGTTTGTGGTTACTAGCCTGTGCTCACATTCAGAGTGGAGTCTTGGTGGAACAAGCTGTGTGTGGAGGAAGATTGAGGTTGGAAATTAGCCCTGCACAGCGGGGTGTGAGATAAAATGTGCTTAGACATTCTGGAGGTGGGGCTCGCAGAACGCTAGGTTGATCTCCAGTGTCTGTAGAGGTGGTGCACTGTTGTCTGTGTTCAGCAGCTGAATGTGTGAGCTGATGCTAAAATGTGATCACTAGGTGCTCCTGTCAAAAAAGTCCTTCTGAATGCTGAAGTTTCTCTTGTTTTTCAAATAGTGCATATTGCCTCATTGTTTTCTATCAAGCTATGTTCTCTTCTCTATAGCAGAATTTGCAGAGGATGACTCCAGCAGAGCTTGAAAATATGGAACATTTATATGAATTTCATCCTCCAGTGTGGATAACAGACACCACACTACGAAAGTCTCCCTTTGTTCCTCAAATGGGTGATGAGGTAGGAGTGATAAAATGTAAAAACATGGAGGTGGAACATAATACACAATTGATGTTGCACTCGGATTGTTTAAATGTGTACTTCCCTTTTGTAGGTCATCTATTTCCGACAGGGCCACGAAGCTTATATTGAAGCTGTCAGAAGAAATAACATTTATGAACTGAACCCTAACAAGGAGCCATGGAGAAAAATGGATCTTAGGGTAGGTTAATGGTACTATTAAGTCACTCAGGTGTAGCACATACGTTGTTCAGTTATTTATAAGTCTATTAAAAAGCCTATTGGAAGTATGGTTCATCTTGAGTTTGACTTTATACATATTTCATTCACTCCTGAGTTATCAAAGTATAGTCAGTCCTCATTATTCATAGGTTTTTTTTTTTTTTCAAATTGCATACCTACTATGAATTCCATAGAACCATGGAATCCATGCTTATGGCACTTTTGGGTCAATCCTGAGCTTATGCAGAATGACACAAAATTTAAATTTCCTGAGGAGCATGTTCCTGTATGTGGCTGAACAAGACAGCCCTCTACCTTCTTTCTTGTTTCAATTCTTACTCTGCAACCAGGCATCTGGTTCAGGTCTGTTTAGTGCTATGTGTTTCTCATGTTTGTGACTTTTTAAAATTGCTGTCTTTTTTTTTTCCACCCATTTTTGGTGATTTTGCTATTTATCATGGCCTCCATGTATAATATTGAAGTGCGGTCTTAGTATTTCTAAGAAGGCTTGTGGTAGGTCTTAGGAGGCAGTAGTGTGAGAGCACCGACCTGATGCAGGTATGAGTCACAGTGCTGTTAGATGTGAGTTCAGTGATAATGAAGAAACACATTTCATGTTATATGCTGTTAGGTAGGACCACATAAAAATAATTGCACGTGATCAGAAGTAACTAATTTCTGACTGTTGTGTCCTGAGTCTCATAGGAGCCTAGCTCTCACTTTCCTGTAGGTGCCCTGATCTAGTATTTTAATTCAGTTTTCTAGGTGACTTTATAAACATAACTACTGTGAGTGAGAATGGACTGTATCTAGCATTTTGGTGTAATAATCCTATGCAGTGTGTTTTTTTCCCTGTTTTTAAAAATCCACACATGTATTTATGGGATATGTTTTAATACATGTATATGTTGTGTGACATTGCAGGGGTAAATGTAACTCTCCTCAAACAAGTATTGTGTTTTTAGGGCAAAAACATTTAAAATATTTCTTCTAGTTGTTTTCTTGTAATGGTTTTGGAAGTTTGTTATTATTATCAGTCAACCTACTATGTAATAGAAACTAGAATTTAATTGTCAGATGTGACTCACAGTACTGGTGGATTGCCCTTTGCCTGTCCCTGTCCCCTGCTCTCCCCTGCCTCTGCTAACTACTGTTATACTTTGAACTTCTCCAAGATGGACTTTTTAATGGATTCCATGTGTGAATGAGATGGTGCATAGGCTACTGTGCCTGGATTATTTCACTTAACATAATGACATACAGTTCTGTGCATATTGTTGCAAATGACACTATTTTATCCTTTTTATTTTTTAAAATATTGATCATTAATTTTGGGAGCCAGAGTATAGGCTAGCCTTAAACTTGCTTTGTAGCCCAGGCTGGTCCAGAACTTGAGATTCTCCTGCCTTAGCTTCCTGAGTGCTGAGATCCAGCTTCATTGTGTTTGGACCACATTTTCTTCATCCATCATTTGATACATTTTTTTCAATTTCTGGCCACTGTGACTGTTGCTGCAGTAATTATAAAGAGTGCAGACTGTCTCTTCACCTTGATTCTATTTCCTTTGATACATAGCCAGTACAGGGGTTGTTGGATCCTGTAGTAGTTTCACTTTTAATTTTGGTGGAAACTGCTGTATTGTTTCCTTGGTGGCTGCACTGACTTACATTCTCATGAACAGTATGTAAAAATGCCCCTTTCTCTGCCTTCATGCCACTACTTGTTACCATCTCTGTGTTTTTGATAATAGACATTTTTATTGGAATGAGGCAGCAGCTCATTAAGGTACTGGTTTGCATTCCCTGACAGTGATGCTGAACATTTTTCTGTGCACCTCTTGGCCTTTTGTGTGTGTTTTGAGAAATGTCTGTTCTGTTGCCTGTTATTAAGTTGAATTTTTTATTCCTGTGGAATTGATTGAGTTCCTTGTGTGTGTTGGATGTTAGTGTCTGGTCAGATGTATAATTTGTCATTCTTTTCTCTCATTTTGTAGGTTCTCTCTTTACTCTTGTTTTCTTTGCAGTGCAAAAATGTTTTAGTTTCTTATAATTCTGTTTTTTTTTTTCTTTTTTTTGTTTCTTCTGCTTTTGGGAGTCACATTCAAGAACTCTTGTATTTTCTTATGTCTTGAAGTATTATCATTGTGTTTTTTTCTTTGTCGGGTCTTTCATGTAATTCTTCAACCTATTTTGAGTTGATTATTCCATATTTTAAGAGATAAAGGTCTTTTCATTTTTAAGAAATTTTAAATTTTAAATTTTTTTTCTTTGTTTTTTTGAGACAGGATCTTGCTATGTAATTCAGGTTGACCTAGAACTCACTAGGTAGCCCAGGTTGACCTTGCACTCGTGGCAAATCCTCCTGCCTCAGCTTCCCAAGTGCTAGGATTACAAGTGTGTACTGCCACACCTGGTTCATTTTCATTTTTTGTCAGGTGGATGGCCAATTTTTCCAGTGTCATTTATTGAAAAGATTGCACTTTCTCCAATCTGTATTCTTAGCACCTTTATTAAAGTTCAGTTGGTTGCACATGTATGGAATTCAGTTTGAGGTTCTCTATACTATTCCATTGGGCAGTGCATCTGTTTATATGCCAGTACCACACTGTTTTGGTTATTGTCGCGTTGTTGTATATCTCAGAATCTCGTACTTTCTTTTTTCTTCGCCCTAAAGATTGCTTTGGCTCTTTGAGTTTTATTGTGGTTTCATATGAGTCTTAGGACTTTTTTTTCTTGTTTTGTGAGAATGTCAGTAGTACTTTGATAGGGATTACATTGAATCTGTGGAACACTTTGAAGATGTGGCCATCTAGCAGTGCCTGCCTGGCAAGTGCAAGGTCCTGAGTTCTTTTCCCAGTACAAAAAAAATACTGACTCCTCCAATTCGTGAATACAGAATAACTGCAATATTTTTGGAGTTCTCTTTGAGTTTATTTCAAAAGTGTTCTGTGTTTTTCCTTGCAGAGACCTTTCACCTGTGGTTAAATTCATTCCTAGGGTTTTTTTCTTCTTGGTGGGTTTTATAAACAAGATTGCTTTCTTGGATAATCACAGAGTCTTTGTTCAGTGAGTGAATGGATGGTGATCAATTGTATCCCTAGAATCAAGGAAACAGACAGTGGAAGAAGGTTGGCTATGGCAAAGTCATTTATGGCTGCCCTTCTCAGGTGGTGACTACCTCTTCACTGCGTAACCCTCGGCCTGAAATGGGTCCTCGGATGTGGTAGATTCTCAACATATTGTATTAAGGAGAAATGTAGTACTAACTTCTTGAAGAATACTTATGAATAAGCAAAATGTGTATACATTTTGATTGCATAATGTAAAATTATGTAAATAAAATGTGTATAAAGAGAAGAAAGCAACAAGGAAATATGTCAGATTGTTGATTGTGGCTGTGTTGTGAGCTGGTAATATATGTTTTTATTCTTACATTTTCTGGTATATTTTCTAAAGTAAGTATACTGCCTTTCTAAAGTGAGTACATTAGGAACTGTAAAGTATCTTGTCATTATGAAGATGAGCAAAATGATGTAATTAAAGACAAATTGAACTTGTTGATTTGGAAGCATAAATTATGAGTTTGCTTTAATTAGGCGGTAAGTGGAGAATTACAGTATTAAGAAAATCTTTATCTGTTTAAGGATCAAGAATTGGTCAAAATAGTTGGAATACGGTATGAAGTTGGGCCCCCAACCCTCTGTTGCCTTAAACTAGCATTTATAGATCCTGCGACTGGAAGACTAATGGATAAATCTTTCTCTATTAGGTATGTATGGTTTCTAATGTAATTATTTAAATTTAGATTTTCCCATCTTGCTGATCAGCATGCACTTCCTCGTTAGCTGCAGGGTACTGCAGACTGTTCTTAGCTTAGATACCCATAGAATATTCTTAGCTGTACCACAGATAGCTTAAGATGCGAGTTGTGCTTTTGATGGATGGAACCCCAATAGGAGTGTAGACCTGTCAAGCAGTAGTAAGGCAGGGACAGTTGAGGTTTGGATGTTTTTCCATACCGCTTTCCTGGGCAGAGAATTCTGACTGGTTAGAGAAATTGTTTCTGCCTTTATTTTAGATGAAATTTGGTAATAAATAATGTATTATGCTATGTCAGTGGTTATCCATTATGGTAGCCACTAGTCACATGAGGCTATGGAGTACTTGGAATGTGGCTGATTTGAACCAAGTGCGATGTAAGTGTCATACTCCTTCTTGAATGCTTGGAATGAAGAAAAAGAAAGAAAAGTATATCTTTACATATTGAAGTAATATTTGAGATCTATTTGGTTAAATAAAATACATTACTTTCTTTCTACCTTTTTGAAATATGGCTAGTCAAAAATTTAAAATTATATATATCTCCTGTTGTATTTCTTTTGGATATTGTTGCCTATTCTGTAGGCAGTATAATAATTTGTTATTTCTGTTCAGATACCATGATATGCCAGATGTTATTGACTTTCTTGTATTGCGTCAGTTTTATGATGAAGCAAGACAGAGAAATTGGCAGTCTTGTAAGTCTATCCTTACTGAATTTTATATGTAGCCTTAAAAATTAGTCTGTTACTTTCCTGAGCTCTCTTTCAGGTTGTAGCCCTCTTAATTATAATGTTTATAAACCTGTAAACTCTTAAAGGAAACATAAGTGACCTGCAGATACATTTTGCTTAGGGCTTGTTACTAATTGGAACTGGTTCTATGTAGACTTTTTAACCAAGCAGTTGTTCTTCTGCCATTAATGATTTGTGTCATCTGAAAAAGATTATTTTTATATATTGAGATAAGCTAGAGTAGACTTACCTATATCCTTTCAGACTCTCCCCTGTTACACTATATATAATTATTATTAATGTAACACAGGTATAAGTTACACTGTTGTCCTAGGTTCTAAAATGATCAGAAAGTTGAAAAATAATTTCAGATTTCATGCTGAAAATGTTCTGATATACCAAAGTATTTTGTCTTTGATAAAACAACCTAAAATTGAGTGGAATGACTTGGAAACCAACCCTTCGAGAAGTAATAAGTTTGTATACATTTATGTTTTATGCCCTTACGATATACGGGTTGGTAGAAAAAGAAGTGACCTCAGCATAGATGCTAAATGACTTGAATATGGTTTTGTGGTTTTTGTGATGATTTTGGAGTGGCCCTTACGCAGGATATGATTGATAACTGAGCCAGACTAATTTAGACAGCAGAGTTGCAGCTCCGGTGTCTGTCCTGCAGGTGTGCATATGTCATTGTCCAGTGTGGAGTGTTACCAGGGAGCTCATGAGTAGAGGGTGACCTCATCTAGGAGAGCTTACTTTATGAAATCCAGCTAGAGCTGGGGATGTAGCTCAGCAGCACAGTGCCTGCCTGACAAGCAAGAGGCCCTGAGTTCGGTTCTTGGTACCAAAAGAAAAGAAATACAGTGGTGCCTCAGTTCACAAACTTAACCCTTTCTGCAATTCTTGACACAGAATTCATTCCAACTAGCATTGTGGAATTAATTCTGGGAACAGAACTGTGGAAAGAATTAAGTTCCTGAACCAAAGTACCACTATATTAAGTTTTACCCAGGCTTTGACACCTAGTGTACACATTCACAAATGATAGCCTTTCATTAACCTTTCTACTTTTTGGTGCATTTTTGTACAGGCTATAAGTAGGTAAATTATAGATAAGGCTGCTCTGTAAAATAGGCTATTCTTAGCTGGGCATGGTAGAGCATGCCTGTAATCCAAGCACATGGGAGGCTGAGACCAGAGAGCAGTGCCGTGAGTTCAGGGCCAGCCTGCACTACATAAGGAGACCCTGTCTCAAAAAAAGGTACAAAATAGACTATTCTTAAAAGTAATTATGTCTATGAGGATTATTTTGAGATTAGAAATAGGGGAAATTTTTTTGAAGAAATCATCTGGCCACTGAAAAAACAAAACCAAAAGCCAGTGGAATAGTGTGAGAATTGTCAAAGCTCAAAGACCTTTAAAGCTTCCCCACTATTGTGAGTTTTCAGATGAGGTGTTGGGGGCTCCCATTTTTACCACAGTTTAAAACATAAAGTAATTTAAAACTTAATTCCTTGTAGCTAAACTCTAGAGATGAGTTTCTAGCTGTTTGTAATTTAGTGGTTTCTAATTTGTTTTTTGGCTGAGAAATTATTATGCCACACTTTCTATACTAAATTTTAATTCACTTTTGCTCCACCATAAAATCTTAACCTTCTTGCCTAGAATCTGAGCAGTATGGCTAGAGGAGGTTTGTTTTTATTTGTAGAGTATATTTTTAAAATCATACTCGTGAAAGGTCAAAATGAGCTTACAATATTTGAAAAATGTTAGAGATTTTCAGGGTGGGCCATAGCTAGATAAGTGACTTTCTTTGCCTTTTTAAAAACATTGTACTAGATGGGAAGGAAAAGGTACAGTTATAATAATAGCCTGTCTTTTTCTGCTCTGCAAACATGTATTATTAAAAATTAAAAAGACATTAATTTTACATGGTTAAAAATATAGAAATGGACTCATGTTACTTTTAGAAAGTAGTGTTTCTTTTGTGATTCATGTAAAACACAAAGGAAAAACTATTTTAGTAGTTGAAATTAGGTACACTTGAAAAATACATTTAGAAATTCATATGTCCTAAAACTATTCAAGTCAGTTACATTTTTATTTCTACATTTTTATTAGTCTAGGCACCCTCTAAGATCTACTTTCCTACTTTTATATTCTGCCAAGGCAGTAGAATAAGTGGATACACTTTAAGTCTGTTTAAATGCTAATAAATATTTAAGTTTTTTTGAGAGTACTTTTAGACCTGATTTTTACTGGATGATTTTAAGAATTAGAACATTATTTTATGTGGAGTTATTTATATGGTAACAAATTTAAATTAACCCTAGTCAAATAATCATTACTGTTACATTCTTGTTTTATTCTTCAGTAAATTTTATGTATTCCATAAGAATTCATTGTAAAACATATTTTGGCGTGAACTATTAATTCCACTAAACAACAAAACCTCACAATCCATTTTGTTATATTTTATCATATTGCGTGGCTTTTGATGTTTAATGTATTGATGAGTATAACATCATTTTTCATGTATTTTGGCACTGAAGCTTGCTAGAGTTTGTGGAAGAATGGCTCATTTCAAAATTAAAATATACTGTACTTAAATTTCTTTTCTTTCTCTATCATATGGTATTTTGTAGCTAAAAAGTGTTATTAAATGTTAGCAAATGGATCCCTTAGACTTGATCATTTATCTTACAGGTGACAGATTCCGATCTATTATTGATGATGCTTGGTGGTTTGGAACAGTGTTAAGTCAAGAGCCCTATCAACCACAATATCCTGATAGTCATTTCCAGTGTTACATTGTTAGGTTTGTATACAGATAAACCAGTCATTTATAAATAGTTTTATATGGTAGGTGATTGAATGACCTATACATTCCAGGTTAAATACACTTTTTCTGTCATTGAGTCGCATTAGGCTGACCTCTGGAATGTCTAGTGTCCTATTCACTGATTTTTGTGTTGGTTCAACTGCTGCTTGCTTCCTTGGGTCTGTTTCTGTGGCCTCCTAGTATATCTTTATTTCATGGTGTCACAGTCATCTTCTAAGAGTTACATCATTAATCTTCTTTGAGAAAACCTTTGTTTTTCATTGGCTACAGAGTAAAAAGCTTTGGCTGTGATATAAAATTCACTTTGTAGCTGAATGTGGTGGTGTACACCTGTAATCTTACCACTCAGAATGCTGAGGCAGGAGGATTACTGCAAGTTTGAGGCCAGCATTGGCTACAAAGTGAGTTCAAGACCAGCCTGAACTGAATAGCGAAACCCTGTCTCAGAAAGACAGAAATGGGCCAGGGATATAGCTCAGTGGCACAGTGCCTGCCTGGCAAGTGTGAGGTCCTGAGTTTGATTTCCAGTACCCAAAAAAAAAAAAAAAATCACTTTGGGCACAGGCCACCCAGGACTTCTCATTTTCTTCTTAAACATGGCGTACATTTTTATACTTCAAAAAAAATAATGTATCCTTTCAAAATATTTAGTGCTAATACCATTTCATTACATTTACTTGCTTTCATAATAGATGTCTTGTTTTTGTGTGTAATTTGTTTTCATGAAGGGCTAACCAAGAGTTTTGTTTCTGTTTTTATAAACAGGTGGGACAATACTGAAATTGAAAAACTTAGCCCATGGGACATGGAACCAATTCCTGAAAATGGTATCTATTTATTAAATAATCAAAATGTTGTATCTTTATATCTTTTTTGATTTCTTTATTTTGCTGATGCACCTAATACTGAGCATATTTGTGTTCTTTCATAAATATGTTCAAGTTGTTACAGAAACTCAGAACTTTGTCAAGACAAGACACCAGAATTACATGTGTCTATCTTACTTACTTTTGTGAGGACAATCTAGGTTGTGCTTTTTAAAAAACTTAGTTTATTGGTACATTTTAGGTACATATGATAATAATATTCATTATAGGGAATTTGTACCTGTATATGATACATCTTGATTCTTTTTTTTCCTATTCCCCTACCCTCCCTTCCACCCCTCTTCCTTCCTTATTTATAAAAGCTCCTTTAAAAAGCATTCTAATGTTTTTTTCTTCTCCCTTGCTTCCTCTCCCTCTCGCATCCCTAGTTCCCCATCACATTTGAACATTTTCTTCCTATTTCACAGTACCTGTTATATATTTTGGTCCTTATTTATACTTTCAGTTTCTCACACCAGAGAAACAATGCAATATTTACATATGTGTGTGCAGTTTATTTCACTTAGGAGTATTGTGTCAAGGTGCATCCACATAGCTAGAAATGTCTCAGGTTTATCCTTCTTGTATCAAAAACCTCACCTTGGGGCTGGGGATTTAGCTCAGCGGCAAAGCGCCTGTCTGGCAAGCGCAAGGTCGTGAGTTCAGTCCCTGGTACCGGAGAAAAACCAAAAAAAAAAAAAAAAACCACATCTTCTTTATCTATTCATTGGTTGATGGGCATTTTATCCCAGTTGCTGATTCTTTGTAGTGTTTCCGGTGCATCGTGGTTTTGTTCATAAAGTCTTCGCCTATACCAGTGTCTTCAAGAGTTCTACCTATTCTCTCTTTCAGTAGATTTAGTGTTTCTCTTTTAATATTTAGATCTTTGATCTGTTTCAATTTTAGTTTAGTGCATGGTGAAAGATGATAGGGGGTCTGTCTTTTGCATGTGAAAGGTCAGTTTTTCCAGCACTGTTTATTAAAGAGGTTATATTTTTTCCAGTGAAAGTGTTTGGCACTTTTGTCAAAGATAACGTAGCTGAGTGTGTCTGCATTTGTTTCCTCATCTTCTAATCTGTTCCATTTATCCTTGGATCTGTCTTTTTGCCAGTACCATGTTTTGTAGTATAATTTCAAGTAGGCAATTGTGGTGCTCTCTGGCTTGCCTTTGTTGCCCAGAATTGCCTTTGCTCTCTCCTTCCCAGCTTCCATACTCTCCCTTGACTCAGGGTTTCGTGTGTTCACTCAGATGACCCCACTGGCTGGCCTGGGTCGCTCTTCTTTCACCATGGCAGGGGTGTTCATTCAGGGGAGCTTCTATTCACTATGGGATTCATTTTCTTGAAAACCATTGCTTTTATAATTTTGTGAGTGCATGTACATGCACGTGTATAATCCTGCCTCTGATACATTGACTACCTATTACTCCATCTGATTGGAAAACAAAATCCTAGTCAGCATGCACCTGCTGTGGGCTAGCCATTGTCCTGAACAACCCTGTGAGGCAGAAACTTTTTACTATCCCTGATTAGCAGATGGGTAAATTGAGACACAGGTTAAAAACTTGCCTGCTGCCATAGATTCAAGGTGGTATTGATAGAATATGAATTCAGATTCTGGCTTTGATAAATCAGTGTTGTTTAAGCACGTTTTGGCCTTTCTGTATAGGGAGGTGGTTTCTGAGTACTAAATCCTGGGCTTGTGGCAGCCAGGCACTTTACTACTTAGTATATTCCCAGCTCTTATTTTGAGACAGAGTCTCCCTCACTAGGCTGGCCTTTTGTGGCACCCTGCTTCAACTTCTGAAGGAGCTGAAATTACCACTATTCCTGGCTTGCCTTCTTTTGATTAGATAAAATATTAAAGGCATTACTGTGAAATAGGTGGTGAAAGTACAAAAGTACAACTTTTTCAGAGTGGCAGGATTTATTTTCTTCCCAATTTCTTTTATATTCCTTCAGAAAATAAAATTGAAAGAAATTTTTTTGGCAGGAACATGAATTACAAGCTTATTGAAATAATATGCCATCCAAACTTTAAAAAATTTCCGTCCTGTAATTGATAGTAAGACTACTTAATGTGAGCCAAAATAAACCTTTCCTCCTTTACAAAAAAAGACTACTTAAGACTTAGCTCTAATCAGTCAAACCAAAGCCTTGAAGGTCCTTCACAAAGATAATTTAGGCAAAGGATAGTATATATAAAACATGTTTTAACTGGTGTATTTCTAGAGGTAAAGCTCCTATAAATATTCTATCCACTTTTTAGCTTAACAGCTGTTAAAATTATGTTCTACCCAATGCCTCTGTCCTCTCACAGGAAGTATGCTCTGAATAAACCCTATCACCAACACACAGTAGATGGCATTCCTTAGCTGTATAATAGAAATCATGTTTAATAAGTAAAATATTTTGAGCTTCCACATATTTTGGAAGCTCATTCTTATTTTTTCCTAAGAGTTTTAAAAAAGTCCTTTAAGAGAATTAGTGTTTGTCCTGTTTGGGTTATTTTACCCATTTTTTGTTGACTTCTAAAAAATTAATTTTTGACCATATTTAAGTTTTAAAACTTGTATCAGATTCATTTTGTGTTTTCAGAGATCCCTGGGTTGTTTCCCTCTTTGAAGAAGTAGACTTAAACTGTGAAGATGGCATTGTAGCTTAAATTTTATCAGGATGCATCTATACCTTAATTTAAGCATTTGGTAATCTCAATCAGTAGTTTTTTAAAAGTTGCATATTTGAACTGTTTTTTACTGTGGAAATAACCTACTTTAGGAGCTTTGATAATTTAATTTCAATATAGTATACGTGTGGTTGTTTAGTTTTACTTTTCTCTTCTTTCTACTTTTTAAAATGGGATTTGTAGTTGATCCACCTGAAGAAGTTGGAGCAAGTATTTCTGTTACAGCAGATGAGCTAGAGAAATTGCTCTACAAACCACAAGATGGTGAATGGGGTCAGAAATCGAGAGATGAAGAATGTGAGCGGATTATCAGTGGCATAGATCAGCTGTTGAATCTTGGTAAGATTTTTTTAGGATGAAATATTTCATTTTCAGGTTTCTCAGGAAAAAAAAACATTTCAAAATAGTAGCATGATGAAGTTGTATTCTTCAGTATAGTTCCTACTTGTTATTTGGTTTGTAGTGTGGTAAGGTCTGTCTTTGAAACATTTGTATAGAAATTTCACTTAGAGGTAATGGATTTATTGATAGTATCTCTTTTTCCTTCCCTAACAGATATAGCAGCAGCTTTTTCAGGCCCCGTTGATTTGTGTACATACCCCAAGTACTGTACTGTAGTAGCTTATCCAACTGATCTCTACACAATTCGAATGAGACTTGTTAATCGATTTTACAGGTTAGTAGAAAACTACTTTGAAAATAGCGTACAAGCTCTTTGGTCATTCAGCTAAGGTAGACAAATGGAGTGGGTAGCTGATGCTGGCTTAAGAGTTGTGGGGCTGCTTAACATGATTTTCTGTTTCATTTTCTTTAAGATAACGTTAGATGACTGGATAAAATGCCATGTCTCAGTGTTCAGTCTTTAGTAATTTTCTTAGAGATTATGCTAAATATAGATGCTTGTTTTGTATTTGTGTGTTAAAGTTCCTATTTAACCACTTCTTTTAAAAGTAAAATTTAATTAATAATTGGATTTTGATCTTTGATGAAAGAGTGTTCCCCAGAGGCATTCACTTTTTATCATTGCCTTGTAGAAAACTGGCAAGTATAAAATTTACTCTTCAGAAGGACCTATAATTGTTGATGTTATTTTATTATTTTGAATCCCACTACTTTGAGAAATTACCATTACTTAGAAGTCTTCTTGAGTCCACAGTTGGTGTAATTTATCAGTGTATGACTATATACTGGGATGGATGTTTGAATGAGAAACCACTTTGCCAATTTCAAGTGAAACTGACTCTTGGAGTTGATACTTAATACATTTTCTTCATTCAGTTTGAACAGTTTTAAAAGTTGTACTGATAGGCATTGTGAAAAAGGAAGGTTACTGTGTTAGATTTCTGTATGTCATTAGGTGGTCTGTTAAGGTTTTGTATTTCCTGTCCAATATAATTCTCTGACTGACCAAGTTGATACCATTATGTTGTTCATTATAACTTCACATCTGTCATTTAATGAATATGCCATGGTGATTTTAAAAGCTATAGTTTTTAATGTTTCCTTATTCATTTATTACATAGTGAGAGCTAATGGCAAGTCTAATAATTACCAGTAACTCAAAGTACCAATGAACCTAAATCTTTCTAGCAAACTGCAAAAACTGTAATTTGATACAAAAATATGTGTGATTTCCATTGATGACTAAGTTATAGATACTACTCTACTAATCCTTTTTGTTTTTGGTCACCTATATTTGTAATGAAAGGAAACACCAAGTTTCAATTAGAGACTAATGAAAACAATGACATGCTATTTTCCTGTCCAAGATCAGAGACCTCCCTAGATTTTTTTTTTTTTTGAAACTTAGATTTTAATTTTTTTATTTCAAAGCTATAAATTGTCTACTTTATTTTGCAGGAGGCTGTCTGCATTAATTTGGGAAGTCCGATACATAGAGCATAATGCCAGAACATTTAATGAACCTGAAAGTGTAATTGCAAGATCAGCTAAAAAGATAACTGACCAACTTTTAAAGTTTATTAAGTAAGTGATCTCATGGTATATGTGTTGGGCAAAAGTGACTTTGCATGTGGGGCTCCATTACCACCTAGTTTTTATTTTTTACTCTGAATTACACTCAGTGTTTTATTATAGATGACATTTCTTTACATACTCATAATTTCAGTAAAAGAATGAGAAGCTGAACAATTCATTTTTGTGTATTTTAAAAATTTTGAAATAATCTTGCATTACAGAGTACGTCCAGTGTCGTCTTTGTTAACATTTTAGATAACTATGAAACACTTACAAATTGCTTTAAAAAATCAACCTAGGTGCAGCTGTTGACTAAAATGTAGAATCTGTTTGGATTTCACAAGTCTTTACACTAGTATA
Source organism: Chinchilla lanigera (assembly GCF_000276665.1). Lineage (NCBI taxonomy): Eukaryota > Metazoa > Chordata > Mammalia > Rodentia > Chinchillidae > Chinchilla > Chinchilla lanigera. The sequence continues at coordinate 38,036,130 of NW_004955407.1, read as the reverse complement.
CTTGTTTCAGGGCCAACCTGGATCCCCATTGCATTCAGTGTTTTGTTTTCTCAGTCTTCAGTGTGCGCTCCCCCACTCCTTTTCCTTTTGTTTCATGAGCTCATTTTTTTGAATGTTGGTCGCTTATTTTATAAAGCACGTAGGTTGGGTTTTCTGGTATTTCTCGTGGTTAGGTGGGCTCTGTCTGTAAAAATGTCTTCATGTGTATGAAAATTTCATGTATTATCTTGCATTAGGAATGTAATGTGGAAATAGGCTGAAAGCTGATGTGGAAATTGAGACCCACATTCTAGCCCAACATGTTCTAGTGAAGGTCCCTTGGATGTTAGACAAGTACCTTGGTTCCGCACCCTTCTGACCTTACAGCTTTCCATGTAGTACTTCCTTTTCGTATAGCCATAGAAAGTCGTCTGAAAGAATCCTATGATGGAGAAAATGATTTATAGACAATGCCAGCATCTAGCTAACAATTGGAGAATAACTTGACTCCTATCAACTTTTCCTGGTTAATTGTGTCCTAAGTTTTGGAGACTCAGCTAACTAACTTTTCCCCAAAATCACTTTACCTATTTTTGTTACTTCCATACCTATACATCCATACTTCAGTGTACTTTAGTATCTGCTTTAATTTCAGTTTCCTTTTTTCTTGTCTCAAATTTCTTTGAAATCAGTTCTTTCCCTGACCTTTCTGTGGTACTTAATGTATGTATGTTAATACTTAGAAAAGTCATTTACATGTTTAGTCAAGTGAAGTCTAACATGAGAACTTTTGAATTAGCAGCTAAATTTTTATATATACTTAATGGGGGGGGGCTCAAAACCTTTAGGATCCTAAATTAGAATTTTAAGATGGCCAGTTATTTCCACAGAGAACTAGCTGAAAACCTGGTTTTTTGAAGTTAGATTTTGGTAGATTAGGGTGCTATTTATATTTTAGTGTGTACTTTGAATCCTTGGTAACAGTAACTATATTTGCATAATATTTGTGTAAAAATTTGCCTTTCAGGAATCAAGATTGCACAAATATCTCGGAACTGTCCAACACATCTGAAAATGAAGAACAAAATGCTGAGGATCTGGTATGAAGTTTGTCGATTTTATAATTTCTTAATTTCCAATGGCAATTTAAAATGATTAAGTTGAAAATATCAATTTTTACTATATGCCAATGGAAATAGAGCATTTTGAAAACTGTATTTTCTTGAATTGTCCAGTGAGGTAATTTTAGCCAGTGATTGATATCATTTAGTACATGTCTGAGTCATTATAGGTGTGGAATGTTCTCTTTCCATATTTAAGCTAGTAAAAGGTGTATTGTAAAAGTATACTAGAAATATCATTGATAAGGCCAGTATCTCTAAGTATTGAGTGTAACCATAATTAAAAATTAATGAACTTGACCACACTTCAAGTGTCCCTGATATCCTGTCTTCAAAAATGCTGCTGAAGTTTATGTACGCAAACAACAAGGTGTTGTATGTGAGTTCACCTCACACAGAATTAGGCTATGGAATGGAGTTATAGGAAATATTCTGTTTAAAGACAATATGATGTAGTTTTCTTATTTATTGCTAATATATGTAGAATAATAATGGTCATAATAAGTGATTTAGGAAATCAGAAAATGTATAGAACATAAAATCCAGGAGTTGTTGGAGACTGTGTATTTTTGGAGTTAATTGGTAGAGATAAAATGCAAATTTGAAGCTGTTTTGTACATTTCATAATTAGAAAATGCACAAAGTAACTCTTTATTAAAGCAGAACTTTTGAAGTTTGGAATTATTGCATATCCTGAGGGAATGTGAAAAAGGTTTATGAGAAATGGTTGATACTTTGAAGTCTGTGCACCCAGCCACAGCTACTGTCTGATAGTGTATATTTTGAGATTTTGCTAATAACAGGTAATAACCCTGGTAAGATTAATGTCTTTGATATGCTTTTCATTAAGATTATTATCTTTCCACTGAGAATCTTAACAGGTAAAGTGCTCTGATTTTCTTCCTAGGATGACAGTGATGTTCCTAAAACATCCTCTGGAAGGAGGAGAGTAAGTTACTCTGCACGATTGACTGTTGTGTTTGGTTTGTTCTTTGTTTAAAAATCAAATCTTTGGTGGCACACACCTGTAATCCTAGCACTCTGGAGGCAGAGGCAGGAGGATCTTTGTGAGTTTGAGACCAGCCTGGGCTACAAAGTGAGCTCAAGGCCAACCTGAACTGCACGGGAGACCCTGTCTCAGGAAGACATCCCCCACCCAAAAAAAAAAATCTTTACAATTTTAGGTTTTATTTTTGAAGAGTAATTGATACGAATATTGGACATTTTATAAGAGAAATCACTAATGCTGCATAACTAGGAGAAAAAGTTTAGTACAAGAGTTATGATTTGAGCTATATTCTTATGAGTGAGGTGGAGTGAGATAAGAAAAATTTCTTTTAAAAAGGAAATAGTGAAAGCAAGAAAAAGTATGTGAGTGTGGTAGTCACCGGTCTGACTGGTGTGCAGGTGGGTGTCAGTGTAAGGCGACTGTGTCTGACCATATCAGCAGCAGACTGGGATGATACTGGAACCCAGGAATTCCATTCATATTTAAAGCAGAGACTCAGTTACACAGCAATAGAAGGATAGAATTTGAACGCTCAGAAGATGGGTATTAAAGGAGACGAGTCAGGAGCACATTGTGTGAATATGGCCTGAAGCGCGGGAGTCTAGTCAAGGAGGGTGGTGGTTGTTGGAATAGAGAAAGGAAGTGTGAGCCTGGTTCTGGGGAAAATCAGGATTTAGTAACTGAATTTTCTTTAAAAATGGGGATTTGTTGGGAAGTTGAGTTGAAGGTTAAAGGGCAAGGGTGCACAGAAATAAGTTTAGAAAATTTAATAATTAAACAACCCTAAGTTCTCATGTAATAGGTTCATAAGGAAATGGTTAAACATCTTGACCTGGTTCATTTTAAATTTCATCCAGATGTTCTTAAATTTAAGACTTTTTATTAAGCATTTTCTTTCACCATTTTGCTGCCCCGAGTAATATTACGAGGTTAGACCTGTACATTTCTATAATTTCAGCATTTGGGAGGCTGAGGTTGGAGGATCTCAATTTCGAGGTCAATACATAGTGACTTTGGAGACTAGCTTGAGCTATATAGTAAGACCTTGTGTCCCAAAAAAGTTAAACGTGTAATAATCGCATCTGATTTTTCTGTAAATTAATTGCTAAGTAGACTCTCAGGAGTTCAGCATCTGCATTTGCTTGTAGCAAATGTCAGTTCAGCCTTTTGGACAATTAAAAATGTGTTATTTTACAGTTCTCTATGTAAGAAGTTTGATAGGGGTCTCCCTGGGCTGAAATTGCGATGTTGGCTAGGCTGGAAGCTTGGTGGCGGGGGGCAGGCGGGTGAGGGGTCTGCAGGTTTTTGCCTTGTCTGGCTCTGGAGGCTGCCTCCATGCTTGGTGCTAGGTGTCTTCTGTCTGCAGCCAGCAGGGCCCCTTTCACCTCCCTCCTGCCGTAACTGTTGTGCTTACATTGGGCGCATGCAGTTAATCCAGGATAACCAGCTCTCTTGAGGTCCACAGCCATAGTTAGATCTCTGAAGTACTTTTTCCCATGGAAGCTAATCTAGCGTGGGTTCCAAGGGCATGTTGCCGGTGTGGCCGTTGTTCCTCCTATTGCATTATTGAGTGCAACACTTCATAGTCTGTGAAAACAGACTGTATAACCTTGGGAGGGGGTGGAGAAATAGCTTTTTACTAGACTGTGCACTCTGGGCAGAATATGCTTTTAATAGCTAACCTTCTGGTTTTTCTTGCCTTGAGAAGTTGTGTCAAAAATGTGTTAAATAGCTTGTTTTTAAATTTCATTTCTGGAGAAAGGTGTTGAGAGCAGTACCTGAATGACATGATTGGAGTTTTAAAGAAGTATGGAGTTTTCTAAGACAGTCTAATACAGCCATGGTTCTTATGGTACAATACAGAAAATAGTATTTCAGTTGCATTTTTACCACAGTCATATACCAAAGTGTGATTTTTTTTTTTTTTCTCCTCTAATCTGAAAAAAATTTTCAATATTATGGATGCATTTTCAGGCCCATGGCTGGAAGAAAAAGAACAGCAGAGCTGCCAGCTACCTTGAAAGCAGCTGGAAGAGACAGTGTAAGGAGCTGGTGAACCTGATTTTCCAGTGCGAGGATTCAGAGCCGTTTAGACAGCCTGTGGATCTGGTGGAGTATCCAGTAAGTCTCCACATCTTGTTTGGTGAAGTGGAGATGGGGGTTGAAATATGCAATTAAAGCTTGAAGAGTAGCAAGTCTAGGCTTTATGTTAGCATTCTTCCACTTGCCAGTAAGTTAATATAGAAGTGTAGGTTAGTCCTAGCTCATCTAAGGACTTAGACTTCATTAACCAATATTACATAATAATGGGGGGTGGTGCATGGCAGTCTCTCTATAGGCTTAGCAAAAGAAAAAGTGAAAATTAGATAAAATTTCACTTGTAAATAGAAGAAGAGGATCTAAAAAGAAAAAAAAGATAAGAACACAGATTTAGTGTAGGAAGCCTGGGAATTGTAGAAAAGTGCCTGTTACTGGGAGGCATTTACATTTTGATGTGTTTTTACCTACTTTGTGTCTGGACCTCTTTTCAAACATTATTGATGAATCCTTAAGAGCCTTGTAATTTGTTTTCTTTTCTTCTGTCGTTCATAAAACTTTAGAGACTTTACTTAAAAGTTTACATTTTTGAAAGCAGAAAGTTTATCTTTGAACTAACTATTTTTAAAACCTAGGACTACCGAGATATTATCGATACACCGATGGATTTTGGAACAGTGAGGGAAACTCTAGAAGCGGGAAATTATGACAGCCCTTTGGAATTTTGTAAAGACATCCGATTGATATTTAGCAATGCCAAAGCATATACACCAAACAAAAGGTCAAAGGTAATTTGTTAACATGATTTATTTAAAAAGTGTATGATCATGTATTTTTGCATTTGCTGGTAGAGATTGGAGCATTAAAGGTAAGGTAATAACATGAGACTGTTACAAAGATTGTGACATTGCCTATAGCTGCAGTTTTGCCCTTACAGCAATTGATGTTTCTCATCTACTAAAATTTTCTAAACAAAGATTGATGAGAATAAAGATACCAGTAGAAAGTGAACAAATTTAATACAAAGAATGAGAAGAGTTTGTTTTTTATACATATAAGCTTCTTTAAAATGCTTTGGAAATGTCGGTAGAATGTTAAAAGTGACAAAAATCCAAAGGCTCGGCCTGGTGGTGGATGCCTGTAGTCCTGGCTACGCGGGAGACTGAGATAGGAAGAGGGGAAGTTGGAGGACAGCCTGCGCAATTTAGCTGGATCCTATCCAAAGAAAAAGAAAAAGAAAGGTCTGGAAATGTAGCTCCATGTTCCCTGGGTTCTATTCCTAGGCGCACAAAAGAAAAAAAGTGAAATAAAAGAAAATCTAACATGTGGTTGGGACTGCTTGCATAAACCGTTTGGATTTGAAGTGACACATGAACTGTGTTATAGTTTAAGAACACAAATAGCACATTCCTCAGTTTCTGTTAAATGTTTTTTGTTGATTAATTTTTCAGTTCTTTGTGAGGTGTAATAAATCTGAAATTTTCCACATCACATTTTCAGTAAATTTTCATGAACATCACCTCATAGCCAAGGTGATGAATAATTACGCATAGTATAAAGTGAGATGTAAAGTGCAGCACCTGTTTGACCCGCCATGCGTTGTCTGTGTCTGCGTTTCCTGCACTGCGCCTGCTCCCCTCACTCTGCCACTCGCACCTCCCGCACGGCTGCACCCAGGCCTGGTGGGAGAAGTCCTGCTGTGCATGGCAGCCAGGCTGCTTGTTGGGTCAGGTTAACATTCAAGCCTAATATTTTCCCAAGCCTGGGTTTTCGTCGTATTCCTTGTTTGTAAGACTTGTTCTTTCCAGAACAAGAATAAATTTTCATTTTTATCTTTCTTCTGTTGTAGGAAATACATATTTGGAATGCTTATCATATAATTCATTCATTTAAAGTGTATAGTTAAATGGCCTTTAGTATATTAATCAAGTTTTCAAAATTATGGTTAAGTATATGAGAAAATGTACCATTTTAACCATTTTTAAGTTTACAGTTCAGACACATTAATGAGTTATACTATTTCCAAAACTTGTTCATCACCTGAAGCAGAAACTCTCACCATTAAATAATAGTTCAGCGTCTCCCTCCTCTTCCCCTTTCAAAACCTGTGGTAACTTTTCATCCGCTTCCTGTTTTTATGGCTTTACCTAGGCTAAATGTTCACATCAGCTTCTAGCTCATGCCATATTGTTCTGTTACATCCTGCTTACTTTATCTAACATAATGTCTTAAAGATTCATCCACTTTGTAGCATGTGTCTGAACTTCACTTTTTTTTTTTTTTTTTTGGTTTTTCTCTGGTACCGGGAACTGAACTCACAACCTTGCGCTTGCCAGGCAGGAGCTTTTGCCGCTGAGCTAAATCCCCAGCTCCTTCACTTCTTTTTATGACCAAATAACTTTCCATTGTATGGATAAATGGTTTTAACACATTTTACTTATCCATTCTTTTTTTGGTGGAAACTTTGCTTGTTTCTACTTTTGACCATTATAAATGATGTCACAGTGACTTTCGAAATACAAATATGTGAATCCTTGTTCTCAAATCCCTTAGGTATAGACCTAGCAACACAGGCTAATTGTGACCTAACAGGAACCAATAATGTGCTTTCCATAATGCCCACACCATTTTGTATTCCTACCATAAGATCAAGAATTCTCATTTTCCCACATCTTTGCTAAAATTTGTTATTTTTTTTAAATTGTAGCCATCTGAGTGAGGCTTTACCTCATTGTACTGATTTTCTTACTACTTACTGTGTTAATAATTGTACCTGGGATTTGTTTTAATCAGGAATAAGACATACAGGTTTAGAAAAGATTGTCATGAAGGAGCAAGTTTATCTGACCTAGAAGTCGAAGGCTTGGCACACCATGCAGGAGCCTAGAAGGAGGAACAGGGACAGGGCTGGTTAAGGATTGTGGCTGAATGCAGGCAGGGCAGAGGAAGCAGCGCAGGAATGACCCATTTGAATAGTGTGGGCAAGCTTTGAGATGTGGGAGCTGGTCTGCATTTCTTGATATCTGGATCTGAGATGTTGTGTGGCAGGGATAATGTTGACCATTGTGTGACAGTTTGAAAAAGGAAATGGCTGGTGGTGGGGACTCTGGATTGATTGGTTTGTAGATCACAAGTGTATTTGCAGGGAGTCACTTGCTATCTGTAGGAATTGGCTTGCTCTGGGATGCAGCTAGCATCATGGTTCCATTTGCTACTCTGGGACACAGCTAGCCTCAGAGTTCCATATGCTGAAGCATTAAAAGTACAGGAAATGAAGTCAGGTATGGTGACTCGTACCTGTAATTCCCACTATTCAGGAGGCTGAGGCAGGAGACTTGCAAGTTCAGGCCAGCCTGGGCAAGTTAATAAGACCTTGTCTCAAAAACAAAAGAGATTAGGAGGTAGCTCAGTGGTAGAGCACCCTTGAGTATACACTCTGATACTGTGTGTGTGTGTGTGTGTGTGTGTGTGTGTGTGTGTGTAGGGGCAATGCAGCAAATCCAAAAATGTAGTCACTTGTAGTCAGTATTCTAAGGGGTTTGGGCATATTTTCATGGTTTATTGGCTCTTTTTGTATCTTAAAACTCTCTGGTCAAGTCCTTTGCTCATTTAAAAAATTGCACTCTTTGTTGAGTGTAGTGTTTTATCTTTATTTCTTGAGACAGGGTCTCACTGTGTAGTGTAGGCTGGGCTTGAACTCACTATGTAGTCCAGGCTGGCCTCGAACTAATGGTGATCTTCCTGCCTCAGCTTCCCGAGTGCTAGAATTACAGGCATACATTATCACACCTGGCGAGTGTAGTTCTTCTATATGTTCTGGATATTAAACTTTCATGAGATACATAGGTTGTCTTTTTACTCTGTTGATGATGTCCTTTGATTCACAAAAGTTTTCAAGTTTTGGTGAAGTGCATTTTTTTATATTTTCTTTTGTTTCTTATGCTTTTGATTTCATATCTTACAAAACTATTGCCAAGTCAGCATCCTACAGATCTGTCCCATGTGTTCAAAGAGTTTGGGGTTTAATTCTTATATTTAGATTATTGAGCCATTTTAAGTTAGTATTTGTATGTGGTGTAAGGTACGAGCCCAAGTGTTCCTTTCCATTGGAAATTGAGTTGTTTTACCCCCCCTTTGTTGAAGAGAGTACTCTTTCCCCATTGGGTGGATGTGGCATTCTTGTTGGAAACCAGTTAGCCATCAGTTTTCATTCTGAGCTCTCAAAGCTAGTGCACTTGGTATGTGTATGTGTTTGTGTGCCCGTGACATACTTTACTCTAGCTGTGTAGTAGGCTTTGAAATCACAAGTGAGTCTTCAGATTTGATGCCTTGGGGTTCTTGGAAATCACTGTGCACCAAGGACTAGCCTTTCCAGTTCTGCAGAGTTTTGTAGTAGTTTTGTTAGGGATTGTGTCAGGCACAGGCATATAGTTCCAATGAGTAGTGTAATGTTTGCTTCTTAAAAATACTTCTTGGGGCTAGGGATTTAGCTCAGTGGCACAGCGCCTGCCTGGCAAGCGCAAGGTCGTGAGTTCGATCCCTGGTACTGGAAACACCCCCCCCCAAAAAAAAAATTCTTTTTTAGTTCTGAACATGGCATAGTTTTTATTTTAGACTTTCTTTAATTTCTTCCAGCAGTGTTTGTTTTAGAGTACAAGTTTATACCTCCTGGGTTCAGTTCATTCTTCATATTTTAGATGTAAATGGAATTACTCTCTTAAATTTTTGATTGTTCATTGCCAGTGTGTAGAAACATAATTGGTTTTTACATATTAATCTTGTACTTGTGATTTTGCTAAATTCATTTATGATCCCTAGTAGTTTTCTTGTGGATTCTTTGCAAATTTCTGTATTTACAGGATCATGTTATCTGTGAATAGAGACACCTGAGATAATTGGGTCAATAATATCCCTTAGTTACTGCAGGCTGATCAGGTCCGCAATTTCCTGAAGGAGTATATGGCGAAGGCTAAATAAAAGGGCAGATGGAATGATTTCAGGCCTCCAGGAGGATCAAAGCCCTCTTGCAGAATTCAGGATTCTCTCAGGACTAAGACCAAGATCTTCTCTGGTGACCCATATTTATTTGGTTATCAGAAGAAGGGAGGGGAGTACTCAAGAAGGGGAGAATCACTTAAGGACTTCTCCAAGTAAGGTATTAACGTTAATCCACCCAGGAGTGAGATGCCTGGGGCCATAGTCTTTATCTAGTTGAGATTGGATCCAAGTGTCCTTGGCTGTAATCTTGCCTTATCCTTTGAGGCTTTCCAGCTTCACCAGCCACTACAGATTTTAGTAGGATTAGTGACTCACAGGGGTTCACTTACTGTGAGTCCGCCATTTTCAGACAAGGAGCCTAGACCTCGGACAGATTCACAAGTGAACTTGAAAAGGCAATTGGTTAATTTAAGTTCTGCTCAGGTCTGCTTCATAGTGGTCTCCATCACTAAGATAAAGTTTTAATTTATAAGTTAGACATAGTAGGAGATGAACAACAATTACTAATCAAACAGAGCAATTGTAACAGCATACTGTAATAAAAGTTCTGCAACTCTGGTCTGTCTCTCACCTGCTGTGGGAAGGGCATTGTATACAGTGTGGATGCGTTGAACTGAGAGATTTGCGTCCTGAGTGGGACTGCATGACATTGCATCACACTCTTCACTGTGCTGCACAGCTTGAAACTTGTCATTTGTTTATTTCTGGAATTTTTACCAATATTTTTTACTGTAGGTAACTGAATCCACAGATAAGACCTCTCTCTTATAGTGTTGAGTAGCAGTGGGGAAGTAAGCATCCTGTCTCATCCCTAACCTTGTCTCACCCATTGTGTGTGATTCTAGCTGTGGGTTTCCATAAATGCCTTTTGTCACATTGAGATGGCTGTCAGTTTTAGCAGTCTTTATAGTTAGTTACTATTTTCAATTGAGTTACATTACTGAATTTTCTATAGAAACTATTTAAAAAATGGTGATAATGAGAGATTTCAAATTTAAAATAATTTACAAGAAATTATTTATCTTGTTAAAGTTGGTGATGTAGCTGGGCCTGGTGGCACACACTTGTAATCCTATCACTCAGGAGGCTGAGGCAGGAGGACTGCTGCAAGTTTGAGGCCAGCCTGGACTATACAGTTAGTTTAGAGGCAGCTTGAACTATACAGCAAGACCCTGTCTCAAAAAGAAAAAAAAAAAAGTTCATGATATAAGCTAGTATTCAAGTTTAAAAGAAAAGTAAATTTACAAAAGATTGGAAATAATTGTTAAAGTATTTCAAAGATGAAATGTGATAAATTTGACATTTTGAGGGAGTGAAATTCATCTGTGTGATATGATTGAAAAACGGTGAATATTTGAATTTTAAAAATTATTACAGTAAAAGTGACATTGCCATTAATCCCCCTCAAAACACCCTCTCTTGCTTCAAACACAATTACCTCATTGTTCTTGTCACTTTCTGAAGCAGCTCTGGAAATCTGTTTTGTGATTCACACTTAGAGCTAGGTGGCATCCCAATCAGATTGCAGCTAGAGATTGATTTAAAAGTGTTTCTTGTTCTCTTGACCCAGAGATTCTGCTCTTTTGCTGCATAAATAGCAGTTTTAAAGTGATGGGGTGAGAGATACAGCTCAGCATTGGTGCACCTGCCTGGCAAGTGCAGGGTCCTGAGTTCAATTCCTGGCACCAAACAACCAAACAGAAATGAACCAGCTTCCAAGCTAGCTTTAGAAGGGTACATTTTTGGGTTTATACATGCAGATGTGAAAAGGGGTAAAACCCCAACTGAGATCCATTAATGTATAGACATTAGTCCTGGATTCTAGGTCCTAAAAAGGAGTTGTTTAAAACTAGTTTCTTACCACCTGATGTACATAGATGATACTTCTCTTGTTATGGCAGGAACAGGGTGGAAATAGATAAGCTATTACCTCCAATCAGTGATATATTGCAAATAGCCTGTGATTATAATTAAAAAATACTTTAAAAGATATAGTATAACTCATTGTTTTTACATCCTTACAGATTTACAGTATGACCTTGAGATTGTCTGCTTTATTTGAAGAAAAAATGAAGAAAATTTCTTCTGATTTTAAAATTGGTCAAAAATTCAATGAAAAACTTCGACGAAGCCAGAGGTTCAAGCAAAGGCAAAATTGTAATGGTGTTGTTCAGCCCAACAAAAGTATGAGGTAAATTGGTTATGGCAAGCTTTGTATGTCATTTGATTTTTAGGGTTGTGATTACTTTTTAGAATACTGTGTATTCAGAGAAGACTAGTCAGAGGTTGTTTTTTTGTTGTTTGTTTTCTTGGGGTGTTTTTGTACCAGGAATAAAACTCAGGACCTTGCATGTGCCAGGCAGGCACTGTGCTGCTAAGCTGTATCTCCAGCCCCTAGTCATAGGGTTTTTTGTTTTGTTTTTTTGAGACAGGGTCTCGCTATGCAGTTCAGGCTGGTCTTAAGCTCACTTTGTAGCCCAGGCTGGTCTCAAACTTGCAATGATCCTCCTGCCTCAGCCTCCCGAGTGCTGGGATTACAGGCATAAGCCACCACGCCCACCTAGTCTTAAGTTTTTATAGCTAAAAGCATTTCTGTGAATATGGAGCTATTGTGCTGATTTGAAAGTTTGTAAATTTTGAGGCATTTGATGAAAATTACAGATTTTTTTAAAAAAACTTATCAAGGATTAAAATATCATTTGTCTTGTAATAGACAGCTTTTTAATGTAGAGTAAAATGATTATTGTGTATGCCTTTGTGCTTTTAATTGTATAAGGGAAGAGGTTTTATTAAATATACCTCTTTATTTGTGAGGATTAATTGATTAGAAAAAGAATGAAATGAAGGGTTTATTCCTCTTACCATTAATTTTATATTTATATTCTGTCTTCATTGACTATATACCTTACTTTAGTATCAAATTTCAGGTAGAGTATTACAACTGAAAATTGAATTATGAGTTTGTCCCCATGTATATGTTGAATGTGCAGTATACTATTGATGGTTTTTCTTTGTGGTTGGTCTGGGGATTACCTGCATCTCAATTCAAAAGTGTTTCATATTAATAATGCTGTTTGTATCCCTGTACATCTATTTTTTTATCCCAGCACAGAAACTGCTTTAGGACAGCTACCTTTTATCCTTCCTCCTGTGTGCTGTTGTTGTCATAGAAGTCACATCTTTGTATGATCTGTTTTATAGTTTTAAGAGTAAAAAAGTTGTTCATGCTGCTTTTTGATTGATGTAGTTAACATTCCTACTTTTTTTTTGAGACAGGGTCTCACTATGTAGTCTAGGCTGGCCTCGAGCTCACAGCAACCCTCCTGTCTCTGCCTCACTAGTTCTGGTATTACAGGCGTGCAACACTATGCCTGGCCAACGTTCCCACTTATAAAAGTGTAGATGTGAGTTACTCTGTGGTTAACATTTTTTTTCTAGCCAGGACTTCTTTTAACATTTCCTGTAAAGTGGAAGGGTTACAGTGACTTTGCTCAGTCTTTGCATATCTGCTAGTGTCTTAATATATCTTAATCACTGAAGAGTATTTTTCATGCATATGGAATTCTCAATTGACACGTTATCTACCCATCAGCATTTTGGATGAGCTGTCTCATTGCCCACTGAACCCATTATTTTTGAAGAGAAGTTAAGTATTAATCTTAACTAAGGTTCCTTCCTTGTAGAAATTGAATTTTTTTGTTATGTGTTTACCTTTCAACTGATTGTGGTATTTGTACATTTGAATTTCTTTGAGTACATTCTACTTGGAATTAGTCCAGTTTTATGGATGTGTAGTGTTTTTCATTTTTGAGAGGTTTTTGTCCACTGTTTCTGAAATAGTCTTTACTGCCTCTTTCTCCCTTTCCCTTTTGGGATTCCCACTTCACATAGCACAAAATGTGGAACCCTGGAGGTGCCCGTGGCGCTCTCATTCCCTTCCTCATGTTTTCTCTGCGTTCCTCAGCCTGGGTCATCTTTAGTGATGTGTCTTCAGTTCTGACTCGTGTGCCAGCTCATGCCCCTCTGCTGAGCCTGAATATTCATCTCACTTACTGTACATTTCAGCTCTGGAATTTCTATTTGGATTGTTTTCATATTATCTCTTTATTGATATTCTGTGTTTGATGAGTCATTGTTAAAACGTTTTTGTTTCTGTAAACATGATTTCCTTTAGTTCTTTGAATATTTTTAGAATAGTTGACTTAAATGTCAACATTTGTTAAATCTGTATATATGTTTGTGTGGGGTACTAGAGACTGAACCCAGGGACCATTTGTACAGAGCTACATCCCCAGCCTTTCTTATTTAATTTTCAATTTTGAGACAAGGTTTTGCTAAGTTGTCCAAGCTGGGCTCCAACTTGAGGTCCCCGCCTCCACCCCCAGGGCTGGGATTGCAGGTGTGTGTCACCATACCTGGCTGATCTTTTTCTAAAGCACATTATCTGCCCTCCCTTGAATTAATGGTAGTATAAAATGTGATATAACAAGCTTGAAATCTCTTTATCATGGTGGAAACAATTAGTGTTTTAAAGAATTATGATTATCTTTAAGCTTAAATGTCTAGGTATCCCTTAAAGTCTGCTTATATTTTTATAGTAAAGGAAAATAAGATTATCTGAATATGAATATTACCCATACTTGTTACTTAAATTTCTACTCCTCTTCTCCATAACCCGTGACTAGGGGCCAATCTTGGAAGGCAGGCACTGAGGTATAAGTAGTTTGGTCTTGCAACAAAACTAGCTTGTTTTGATGTTTTTTAACTTATCTGTTTAAATTTTGTTGGTTTCTGTTGGGTTCTTTTTTATACTGTTTTTAGGAATATATAAAAGGTTACAGTGCAAGTTGTGTTGTACTTAGGCTGGAACTTATAGTATAAGTGAATGCCAATTATCACACAGATATTGGTTCTTACATTTTATCCAAAGGACCTAAAGTATTGAGTATGTAGCTGTTACGTGGATCAGTTGTTCATTACTCCAAGTTTGAATATGACAATGTCAAATGTAGAACAAGGAAATATTAACAGTAATCCATACTAGAATAAGATGTTAATAGTGAATATTTTAGTAACTTGATCATAAAACGACTCTCAGCTTAGGCAATAACAAATATCCTTTGATCTAGGTATTCACTGAACCGGTTTTCTTTCTGTTCTACTAAATATTTTTTCTTTGTTCATGTCTTTGACCAGAAATATCAGGCAGAAACGGTTAAAATCTCAGCCGAAAGTAACTCCTGAGTCGGTAGATTCTCCTACCCAGTCTACCTCAAGTAGGGCAGCTCATTCTGCAGCACACAAGACGCGTGCTGGTGTCTCTTCAGGGGTTACGTCTGGGGACTCCTCAGATTCAGCAGGATCTTTGGAGAGAAGAAGAAACAGACCTGTGACTCTGCAAAATGATTCTCTGCTGTCCGGTGAGAGGCTGTTGAGCACCAGACCGTGTAATGTTGCCATACTGTGGGGTTATTGAAGAACATAGTAAAGACGTAGCATTGACAGTAAAGGAGCTTACAATTTGATAGGAGAAATAATAAATATGGAGCAGTTTGAATGTATTTGATAAGAACTGTTTTCTGCACATGATGTGGCAGCAATTTATGCCAATTTTGAATCTCACATTTTAAACAGTGCAATATGTATATTCACTACAGTTTATGTGATTTTTTTTTTTTGTTTGTTTGTTTATATCTTTTTAAATTAAAGTATTGATAAGTAAGTTCAAAGTTGGTGACCTGGTAAATTCTAAGTTTATGCTGTGGCAATTTGGTAGCATGACGGTAACAGATGGTGAACCTTTATTAGCATTGTGAGAGTAAGGCTGTGCTGGTATGCACTTCTGTATAGCACTGAGTGATTGTGGTGTCCTGAGGTGGTGTATTACTTACAAGTCTAATTAATGCCGCTTGCATGTCTTATTCCAGTGTTTTATTAGGTAGTATTGGCAGTACATCTATAGATGAAGTTTCGGAATGGAAGTGAGTTGTGGTAAACTGCTGTAAGAAGTCCCGCTGATACTCGCTGTGTTAGCATTACAGGATGTCCTAAGGGTTTCACTGAGGGGGTGGAGTGTCCTATCAGAGTATGGTGCACCCATTGAAAATGACTAGAGAAAGGGGGCTGGGGATTTAGCTCAGTGGCATAAGCGCCTGCCTGGCAAGCGCAAGGGTCGTGAGTTTGATCCCTGGTACCGCAAAAAAAAAAAAAAAGAAAATGACTAGAAAAAGGCTTACTTCTCAAGCAGGTGCATTTAGATAAAGCATTGATAGCAGAAAAGAAAGATGCATTCTGCGCATATGATACGATTATGATTTGAGAAATGAGAGAAGGAATTAGGATGAAGCAGGTGGAGCGCATCCACATCTTAGAGCCTTGCAGAAGAGTCTGGATTGTTTAACTGGATCTTCTGTTGAGCAGGGAGCCCTACGATGAACTCTTTGCGGGGAAAGTGACCAGTCTAGCAGTGAGGAGTTGGGCAGGGGCTGTTGGTGGAGCTGAGCTGAAGCAGTTGAGGTGGGAAGGCAGCAGTTTCAAAGGGTGAAGCACCACTTGGTGTCTGCTCTTTCTCATACAGCCACTTTCCTCTTGAGCACAGAGCTGATTTAGTTATGGACCAAAATTGTGTCTTTGAACAATATGTTTCCACTACTTCGATAAAAATTTTATCAAATGTAGGAGACTGGTCTATGCCAGTCCCCGTTCCCTACCCCTATTCCAGGCACCACCCATGGGGAAGCAGCCCACTCCAGTCTTTGCTCACCCAGGTGCCCTGTGCAGGGACCCAGTCCTGCTAGCTTGTCCCCCTGACCTGGGGGTGGATGAGAATGAAGGATGCACATACACACTTAGTTTAGCATGCGGGCACCCAGGGGGTTCTTGCCTCTAGTAGGCAGAGGAGCCCCGAGTATCTGGCTCGTCCTGCTTTTATTCACTCAGACGCAGGTGCAAGCAGTTAAAAGAACGCAAGATGCATCTGCCCTCCATTGTCCATTCAGTACATGCCCAAGGAAACAACCTGATCTCAGCTGAATGGAATCCCCGCCCCCACATACATACACGAGAACCTGCAACATGCCATCATCCCAGAGTGTTGCCTTTCTCCTCTATGCTATTAGGCCTCAGTTCTCCTCTGGTCTCCCACAGCCAAAATAGATGCTAGGCATTTAAGAAATGTCTGGATTTAGGGAAAAAAAAAACAACAGCAGAAAGTTCCTATCTTGTGCTCACACTGGTGCATGCACTTGTGAGGTGGAATAGTGGGGAAAATCACCTGAGCTGTTTAAATTCTTCACACATCCCACTGTGTCCATCTGTCTGTCCATCCGTCTGTCTGTGTAGGACACCTAGAAATGGTCTTTCTTGCGCTGAGTGCTTATGTGGTACAACTGTGCTGTCAGGAACAGCTAGGAAGAGACTGGCACTACGTTGTGATGTGAAAGGACTCAAAGTGATTGTCTCTTTTCTCTAAAATGCCTGTTTGAGATCATAGAAGGAAGATGTGAGTGGGGCCAATTAGATGTTGAAGTGGAAGTTTGTTTATAATTTTCTAGAGTATTTTCTGAATGTATTCCAGAATTAATGTTATTTTTAGAAATATGAGCATAAACTTGGAATGCTGATTATGTACCTTTCAATGTCAGAATTTTATCTGCTTTCTTTGAAACTGCTTTTAAAAAACATACTGTTATTTTAAAAATCAGTTTTTATTATAATGTTATGAAAGAACTGCTTGCTTGTATGTATACACATACAAAATGTATGTAATTAACTATTTATGCCTCTGTTTTCCTTAGAAAGTGAAATGGAAGATTCCTTAGCTACCTCTTCGTCCTCTTCTGCTTTCAATAGTTCAGAGGAAAGCAAAGAGAGTTCGAGAGCACGAGAGTCCTCCCGTGGCGGGCTGTCCAGAAGCAGCAGTCTCAGGGTGACCAGGACACGAGCTGCTCAGAGGAGAACCGGTAAGAGACCCTGGGACGATGCATGTATTCTTTTAAGTCACTTAGAATATTGATATAAGAAAAGAGCCTTTCTAATCTTACTGCTACTTTATTTCCAGGTCCTCTTGCCTTAGAAAATGGATGTGGCAGAAAAGCCACTCGAAAAAGAGTCTATTTAAGTGATTCTGATAACAATTCACTGGAGACCAGTGAAATTCTGAAAGCCAGAGCTGGTGGTAATCGAAAAGTCCTACGCAGGTGTGCTGCTGTGGCTGCCAATAAGATAAAGTTAATGAGTGATGTAGAAGAAAATTCTAGCTCTGAAAGTGTGTGCTCCGGTCGGAAGCTTCCTCACCGCAATGCTTCTGCTGTGGCTAGAAAAAAGTTACTGCATAATTCTGAAGATGATCAGAGCCTAAAGTCAGACATTGAAGAAGAAGAGCCAAAAGATCAGGCTCTGCCGTTGCTAGCATCCGATGCTCGTGTTTCCCAGAATACTGGCAGTGAACCTGAAAATGGAGATTCAGAATCAGAAAGTGATTTGCGAGTAGCCCGGAAAAATTGGCATGCTAATGGTTGTAAGTCCCATACTCCAGCAAGCTCCAAAACCAAATTTCCTAAGATAGAGTCCTCTGAGGAAGACTCTAAGAGTCCGGAGTCAGATAATGGTCACAACAGAACTGCTGGCCCCTCCCCTGCTGTGGGGAGGAAAGCTGAGGCAGAGAGCGTCTCGGAGGAGGCAGACTCTGAGCCAGGAAGCAAGGCATTTCGCAAGAGTGCAAGTTTGTTTAAGAAAGCAAAGATCTTAAGTGATTCCGAAGACTCAGAATCTGAAGAACAAGACAGAAATGAGGACACGTGTCACAAAACGGGAACGAGCACAATTTCAGGAAACTTGAAATGTGAGCCCAACGCTGGGTCTCAGTGCTTCTCAGATTATGTATCTGAAACTGATTTAGATTCAGATGATGACAAAACAAAAGAAAAACCAAATAATTTTATGAAAGGTAATTCAAAACATTTATCTTGATTCCTGATTTAATCTCACTGGCTTCTTTTTCTGATTGAAAACATTAATATTATTTCCTCTTGCAGTTTTCTCTCTGCCCTTATGTATACTATTAGCCTTTTCTGTTCACCTCTTCAGTTTTTACATACGTGCATAATTATATGTTGCACACTTGGTTTTTTTCAGCTAGTGGTAGTGTTGGCCTTAACAACTCCTGGGTTAAAGATGTCCCGTCTGGTCTTGGTGGGGATATTGTGTTGGAGATAGGCTTGAGAAAAGCAGAGGCAGTACACACTAAGCCTCGGGAGTGGCAGCTGGAGAAGAGTAGGACTTCTGCTGGAGTGGTAATAATGATAACAGCTAACAGAACAGTTACTGAGCTGTGTCAAGTTTTTCTAATTGCTTTACACTGTTAACCTAAAAACGTTTAGTCCTATCTTTTATGAGGTAAGTACTATTTGGTTTTCATGGTAGTGGGGATTGAACCCAGGTCCTTCTTCCTGAGCTACAACCCCAACCCATTTTTAATTTATTTTGAGACAGTCTCATTAAGTTGCCCAAGCCTGGGCTTGAACTTGGGATCCTCTTTTTTAGCCTCGCAGAGTGCTGGACCACAGGCCTGTGCCACCACGCCTGGCTTCCTTACCCATTTTATATATAGTAACTGTGGAGCCCACAGCAGTAAAATTACCACTGAAAAGCAGGAGGTAGCTAAAACTTAAGATTAAAAGTGGTATGAATGAGGTTTGTGGAACTAGGGGAGGTTTCATGGAGACTGAAAGTTAGAGGTTGCTTTGCTCACCGTGGTCCAATTGAATGGGTTTGGCCTGTATTCCTGTCAGTGTCACAGTTTCAAGGGCCTAGAATATTACTGGCGGGAATGTGCTGTATGGTGAGTGGTGCTGAAAGCTAGAGTCTCTTTAAAGTATGAAGAGGACTGGACCATCCCATTCACTCCCGTGGGCCTCCAAGTTAAGACGAGAATTCAGATGAGAGTTCTGGATTTAAGGTGTTTCAGAAGTTGAACATTTAATTCCTTTAGATTTACTCTTTTGTTAAAGATTAAAAGAATATTCTTCAATTTTTAGATTCTATATCACAAGACAATGGACAGAGCAGAAAAATTTCCAGGAAAAGGGTCTACTCCAGTGACTCAGAGAGCAGCTCAAAGGCAACCAAGAAGCTACCACAAGCCACAACAGGTCGCACAAGGGTCACTCATAGCAGTGCAGCTGCAGCTGGCAGCAAGATCAAGCTTGTGAATGATGCTGAAGATGTCATCTTAGGAAACATGTGCACTAGGAGGAAAGGTGGGCGGAAAAAAGTGCTCCGTTGTGCTGGCCCCACAACTAGGAAGCCAGCAGGTGACAGTGAGGAAGGCGCAAACGGGTTGGGGCCGGGTGAGCAGGGTGCCCGTGCGGACACTCCTGCCCCCACCTCGGAGAGCCGCGCAGAACATGCCAGCCAGCCTTTAAACAGAGACTCGGACTCGGAAGGCATTTGGGCTTCAGACCCCGTGAACATGCTTCCCAGTAGTAACAACACAGATGCACCTTCTAAAACAGAGAATTCTCCCAGCGGGTCTTCAGAAGGTTCACAAAGCCATGCTCCAGGGAATGAAATGGGTAGAAAACTTTCTTCTGAGTCAACTTTGGCCCAGAAAGCTACTACAGAGAATACCTTTGAAGAGGAACTGAATTATGGGCTCCGCAGGTGGAATGGCAGAAGACTCAGAACATATGGCAAGGCTCCTTTCAGCAAGTCAAAAGTGCTTACTGATTCACAGGCAACAGCGGAGATGGAAGTAAAACGGAAGAGACTACATCCTGAATTGGAAAATGTGCAAATGTCTAAAACCCCTGGGTGTTCACAGTATGGACCTGGCACCAGTCTCAGGCCGTCGGATCTGGGCTCCATAACTGAGTCAGAGGCTGACTGTACCAATAACACAAGAGGCAAAAGAAGGAAAGCTAAAGGAAAAGCAAGAGTAGTTAGAAAAGGTAAAACTTTTACAACTAACCTATCTAAAACTGTGAGGCAGCAAAGACAAAGCAAACGTCCTAGGTTAAGTGTGGATGATAATGACTGGGAGGATTTGGACTATGCAAAATCTAAAAGAGTTCTTCGACGCTCAAAAATAAAAACGAGAAACCAGGGTAGAAGGACTGTGAGATACCATGATGGAGATGATGATAGAAGCTTAGAAAATGTGTTAGAGTTCAATGATTGCACCTTATGACCTTGAGGGAAAGCCAGTTACTTAAAGAGAAAATGGACTGGAGTTTGGTGAACGTGGGCTGATGAAATTATTTTTTGTCTTACAATTCAGGGAATATATTTATATTTTTCTATGAAAAGTTACGAATGTGACTAAATCATGACTGTTATTTTTATTTGCACTTGCTGGTCTTTGTAGCAGCATTCAACACAGGTGCCAAAATATGCTTCATTTTGGGGGCAGATCTACTTTAATAGTATTTGACTACATATAGCAAGTTTGACATATGTTAAACACTAGACATCCTGGTTATAAAACCAGTAAGCATTACTTTCATGGTAGCAAGTGTCGTGCAGTTCCTTTTCTGAATTTATCCAGAGGTGGTAGTTTCTCTAACCCCTGTCCTTTAGGAGAACAATTTCACGTGGCCTATGTTTACAGATTGTTCATATATATTATGTGCATACTGATGTTACAATCATGGGAAGTGTGACCATGATTAGCAGGCAAAGTATCTACCACTCCCTGCCCCCACCCCTTCCCTGGCTACTTGAGGACATTGTATTATACCATATTTGGTCATTGTCATTGAAATGGTTTCCAGTTTTCTTTCCAGTGCTATTGGGTCTTTTTTCTTTTTACGGAGAACATGATTACTTTTATATTATAAACTTGAATTTATAAAGTACTGGTAAATTATTTTCAGTGCTTCAGTGTGTCTTCAAAGTTCAGAGGCCAGAGTATAGGCATAGCATTTCCTTTCAGATTGTGCACTAACAAAATGCTGTATAATTTTGTCTTCTGTCCAAAGTCTTCCTGGCTTTCATTGTGATTTAACCAAAATTTTGCTCTTCCATAATCTTACTCTGAAATAGAGGAGTTTGTGTGCCTTAGATTTAGGGAGTGTGTTAGTAGGGCTAAAAAAAAGAGTAAGTGGTATGTAAATTTCCCCCATGTGTATTAAAATTATAGGGTTGAGTTTTATTAAGCGTGTAATTGTAAGTCTATTGTAGGACAATAGTTCACTGTCATTTTCCACCTGTTTGTTTTCGCTTAATGCTGCCAGGTGCAATCTTAAGTGTTCTTTGCTGGGGCAACTAAGTGTGTCTTTATTAGTGATCGCTAGTCTAAATGTGAGAAGAAGCTGTCATGTTTTGTGGGAAAATAACTTAGGAATACAGTTAAAGTGAAACTTAATCACCCTGAATACCTATAGTACACTTGTTTTTGAGCCAAATACAGTAAGTACTTTTACTTGATAGCTTATGCTACTCCAAACAGTGTAGGGGGCCATTCCTAGCTTGTTTGTGCCTGAAATGGTTTACATATTTTCTAGTTAAAGAGTAAATTACAGTATTGCACCATTAAGTTATTTATTAGCCCTAATTGTGCTTGATCTTAGACAAAGTTAACCCTTTTTTCCTATTTCCTTGAGGTGGCAGATAGGAAAAGCATCTGATTTCTGATAGTGTTAGAGAATAATCCTAGGTGTTCCTACCTTGGAGTTGCTGTTTCACTTGACATAGTAGGAGATACCTTTTCTTTCTACTCTGACATAGAGGAAGGGTACTTTTGGACATTTCCAGCTGAGAAATGTGGGGTACCTGCCTGTAATTTGATGGTTTAGGGAGCCCTCTCACCACGTGGCCAAAAGGATGATGCTTTTCTTCTCACAGCTCCTGTTAAGTGGACAGTAGATAGACTGATTCAGCATAATTATCTCGACTGTTCACCTGAAAAAATTCACGGAATGCCTTTTATACGTAAAAATGGTGATAGTTTTCATATCCATTAATTTATTTAACTACTTCGCTTTATATTTGTTCTCAGGGTTGTAACTCCATGTTACCATCATCTGCAAAAAGGTACCAAAAACTCAGAAAGAAATATCAAATGCATAAATTTATTTTGTAAACCAGTCTTTTGACAGTTTGGGCTTTGTTTATAGAACTGTCCTCATTTTTTGGACTGAACTAACTTGTCATGGACTGACATGTCATCAAATTAGCAATTTTTCTTTTTGTCCAAACTGCTGAGGCTTTTGTGTATGGAAGCAGTATTTTGGTTTAATCAGATTTAGTTTCATCAGAAAAAGCAAGAATGGGCCTGTGATTGTAAAAGTGTGGTTAACAGTGGAGGCATCTCGACTTCCAAAGGAAAAACTAAGGACTTTGGGAGAAAAGCATTTTTATGGTTTGTTTTGTTTCGTTTGGTTGGTTATGGTGCTATTCCTAAAGTTAACTTTGAATATGTGACACACACTCCTAAGTACCTTTAAGGAAGATTAGTAATGAATAGTTAAAATGTTTACATTGAGCACTAGAACATATTTGATTTTTTTCTACTTCATGTGAAATGCACAGGGATTCAATGCACAGATGTACTTTAATGTTTAGGATCAGTCAGAAAGACAAAAGTGGGTTTCAAAGTGAATGTGAACTGGTCCAGAAAGAAGTGCTATAGCTTTCCATTGCACTTGAAGTAACTTAATGGTGTACATGAAACAAAATTTTTTTTTTACTGTGGTTGTGTATGTCTAAAGCCCTAAGATTTTATTCATTTATAATTTTTTTAAAAAGTTTTGAAGTATTCAGATTTGATTTTTTTTCTTCCTTTGAAAGTTTAGTTTTACCAAGCGTATTAAGAGAAAAATTCAAACAAATTTAAAACAGATAAAGTTTAAGAAGTATTTTTTCCCCCCATATCCTACTTATTTAAAAAGGGTGTACTGGAAACATGTAACTTCTGAATAAAAGGAAATTTTATCCCATTTTCAGATTATTCCAAGGGTGGTTATTCTCTCTTTCTCTTGTGTTAACTAGAAAAATATTTGATTTATTCTCAGTTGAAATTATTTAGTAATCCTTGGAAACAATGCTATAACAGTTATTTTTGGCTTCTAAGGTGCAACACAAAGCTTTCTTTAAAATAGAGTTCTATGGAAAAATTGGGGTTTTAATAAGAAAATGGAAGGAGAGACGTTTTAGGAAAAAGCATGTCAAAACCTAGAAGTACAAATGGAAAAAGCGTTATAAAACAAACCAATAAAATAATATCCAAAGATATTACTGTCCAGAAATTAGCAAGATGTATCAACAAGCCCTTCACACTTTTTGGTGAGCTTTAAGTAAAAATTTGTATTTAGGGTAATATTCCTGGTCCCTTTTCTAGGAACCCACCCAACCCCTCCCCCTTTCTTTAGAACACAATTTATTAACTTTATCATCGGCATGAAAACAAAATCAGAAGGATTTACTATCTTCTGTTGGTACAAGTTAAATCAGTGTCATTTTACTGTGTATCACTAGAACGCAAAAACATTGTTAAAGGTGCATGCAGTATTTTTTGTTTTCCTTTCTACTGTTGTATTGATTTTTCAAGTAACTTTCAAATTGTTAGGAAAGTCTTTCTGCTTTGTCTTTTTATAACTGAAATAACCAGCTGTGTTCTTTTTATCAATAGTAAGTCAATATATATATTTACCAAATATCTTGCAGTATCACCAAATACTTTTAAGTTTTCTCACATTGTATAGAAGTTACATTTCAGTTATTCTAGTATGATGGAGTGCCGCAAGCATTGTGGCAGAACTTTTCACCTTTTAAATTATTAAGATACACTCCACAACTTTTCCTGTTGAAACTAGAGAATAATAAAGCAGAAACCCAAAGAAATTTGCTGCTTAACAACTTAAGTCTGTCTCTTCTAGTATTTGAAGACCTGAGGACCAGACCAAATACATTTGTCAATGCTAGAGAGAAAGTAGAGCAATGTGGAAAAAATTTAGATTTCAGCTAGATTAGGACATGTTCATCCTACTGGTAGGTCAGTTTGTGAATCAGTGGAAAGGACTGAAAAGGTAAAGAATGTAATGCTGAAGGCTGTGTTATCTTTTCTTATATTTTCAGAAAGTTTGGGAGAGTTTAAAGTTACAGATATTGCCCAAGAAGGGCAACATAAAGATTCTCAAAGTTCAGATTTTTTTTTTTTACTAGTCTTTCATAATTTTCCAAGCTGGTTTCTAATATATTGTCACATTGGTAAAAAAATATCTTTAGTCTTAATTGGTGTCTCCCTCAAGAATTGCTTTTCTAGAGTTGGTGGGGGCAGAATCACATAATAATATGGACCCCACTAATCTGCAGCCGTGTCTTGGACAGCATGTTTGTAAATAACCGTAGGTTGTACATCTTTCTCAAGTATTGCAAGACTGATAGTTTCATTGACTTGTACTTCCCGGTCATACTGCAGTTTTAAGGTAAGTTTCATCATGTATTAAAACCTGTAAGTGGGATTTGGCGATCCCACCAAGAAGAGGTAATCTAACTGTCCAAACAGAAGGAAGACGATGAGTTGAAGGCTGTGTGAACTGTGAGCCGCCTCAGTCCTTGGTCCCACAAGGACCAAGAAATTACCTTCTTTCATCAGTGGTTGAAAGAGAATCTTTATTTTTAATATATTGAAGTTAATTTTCTAAGTTTGGATCAGACACACTGCACAGCCTCCTCCAGTTCACCCATGGAATTCTAACCATATCGTTAGAGGAGCCAGACAAAAAAGCGAACCTAACACTTTTGAATAAGGTTTTTAATGTTCTCTGAAGTAATTGTCATCCACCTAGGAACTGGTTTTTTGGGATTTTTTGGTATTGGGAATTGAACTTGGGACCTTGCACTTGCCGGGCAGGTGCTGTGCTGCCAAGCTATACCCACAGCCCTCAAACCAGTTTTTAGTAATCAGTTGCTAACTAAAATAGTAAAAAACGATGTTGCCATCCTGACAAGCAAATGACTTTTTAAAAACAATCTTCAAGCCAAACGGGTCCCTGATACAGAGTTCCCCACCCCCCCATCCATCGGTAATTTACCTTTGTGCAGATAGGTCATGGATCAGCAGGCTGTGGGTACCAGTTAGGGCGCTGGAATGAGTTAGGAGCCAGGCCTGAAACTGCTGTGTAGCCCTGCTTCTTTAGGGAGGTAATCGGGTGGACTGGAAACCCAGCATTTACTTCTAAATTTATTTTGTAGTGCCGAGATACTCTGAGAAAGTTAAGACAGCACAGCCCTCAGCATTACATGAGCAGATAAGCGTGAGGTCCCTGAACCCGTACTTATACTGTTTGTTAGATTCTTGATAATAACAGTAGTCAGAAATATTTTGGGAATCATAAGAATAACTTAGCAACTCTTAAGGGAATCAGAGAAAACTGCATGTGCTGAGCTAGATTAGCTGTAGCTTCTAGAAAAATTTGAGTGGTGCCCGGCACTGTGAGAGTGGGTCCCCCACAGTACTCAGAGAAGACCGTTGAGGTCGACTGAATCAGTTCTGACAGCCTAGTGCTGCCTGGGGTGGAAGTTAAGAATGCAGTGTTACCATCTTCCCTAGAAAACGTGTTTTCAAAGTCTAGGGAGCTCCAGAAAACACTGGCTCCTCCTAATGCTTTCTAAAGAGACTTCAGCCTGTGGGATCTTTCAGAAACTGCTTTGGAAAGATAAAGATCATTGGTAAAGTCCACTGCTTTCTGAACTTCAGATCATTTCAGCACTTGCCGTGGAGGCAGCAGAAAAGAGTGCATCCCCAGCCAGTTGAGTCGCACGTTTTTTCCCCTCAGATTAGAGATTTTTTAATGCTTCCATATTGATGATGTGATGTTTACTTTGGATTTAGGAGCATAATTTTGTACAATGACCTATAATTAGGATGTAAATAATACTCAAAATGTAGGAGCTAGAGGTTGATGTTTTGAATCAGCTGTCGTATCAGTGTCCTCTTTTCATCACACGAAGACCTGCCTAGACAGTGTGTAGTAGTGTGTTACACAGCCGTCGGTCGTCCGGGTTCAGCAGGGGTGGTGCTACCGATGCGGTTGTAGATTTTACACTCCTGATCCGCAGAGGGCACTGCTCAGTAGCGCGGCAGTGCCTCCAGCCCTCAGAGGTGAGCCTAGTGTGACTGAAGGCTTCAGATCATGGGGACAGCAGAAGGGTGGGGTTGTGCTGACTCGTATTAAATGATGCTGTCACTGGTGCTCTGCTACATCAGCAGTCTCCAAAATCCTTAAGCTTGTAACTTAACACTCAGACTTTTCTCTAACTCCCACATTCTGTATGGCCCCTAAAACCTGTATTTTCTCAAGGAGAATAAAGCACTTTATTATAATTTACCGAGTTCTCAGTAATAAAATTAACACTGACTTACAAGTATGTACTTTTTTTTAATTTCCCACATGGTCAACTTGTGTCTTAAGTTATGTGTTTATTCTATGACATGCTCATTTTTATCATCTCAGACTTTAGAGAGCTTCATCCAGTTGGAGCTGCTGCACAGTCCAGTTCTTAAGTTCTCCCTCTGAACGTAGTTCAAGTTCAACCCTTAACAGGTAGTTTTTTTGCGTTTTTTTGTTTGTTTTTGTCTTTTTGAGACAGGGTCTCGCTATGCAGTTCAGGTTGACCTTGAGCTCACTATGTAGTCCAGGCTGGCCTCGAACTCTCAACGATCCTCCTGCCCCAGCCGCCCAAGTGATTAACAGGTAGTTGTAAAAAACTAATTCTAGCTCCCATTCCAAACTTTGCCCCTTTTCCGGATTTAGAAATAATCATTAGAGGGGCTGGGGATTTAGCTCAGCGGCAAAAACGCCTGCTTGGCAAGCGCAAGGTCGTGAGTTCGGTTCCCGGTACCGGAGAAAAA